>NC_041383.1:26194170-26218480 GCF_002162155.2 Triticum dicoccoides
GGGGGGGGGGGTCCTTGAGGGGGTCTTTTGATGTGATTTTATTGTTTACATATTCAGAGATTATATGCTATTGTTGCAGTGAACTGTAGATGCAGTGTAAAATGTGATGAAAGGGTGGTATTTTAGTTCATATTTCAGTGTAAAAATGCTGACTTTCCCTGTTATGCAAAAGTACATGGCTTTTTTTAGATGAAAGTCAGCATTTTTACCATTGATTTGTGATGAAAGGGTTGTCTTTTAGTTGATATTCAGTACATAGTTGTGTTTGAAAATCATGTACAGATTCAGTTATAGTTTGATCACTGAAACTAAGATTCAGTTGCACTGAATATATCATCTGTCAATTGTTGCAGTGACAAATGGAGAAGCTAGCCAGTTTTTCTCAGTGGAGTTTGAGCACAATGGAATTTTCTTGGGGGAATGCATAGGTGGAGAATTGAAGTTCTCTTACATTGGGTGCAGTCATGAAGCTTTTGACTACTGTCATTCAGACACATGGTCACTGGGGATGATCAAGTATTGCTTGTCAAGGATGGACTATGACACTACAGACCCTCAAATCAAGGTGTACTGGATTTTGCCAGATAAAGACTATGGTGATGGCCTGCTATGTGTGGACAATCCAGATGTTATAGCTGCTATGGTGAGGTCCAGCAGAGAAGCCAAGACATTGGATTTGTTAGTTGATGAGGAGAACAAGATTCAGACATTATATCCTGAAATCATACTAAAAGGATGCCCAACTGCAGATGGAAATGTGGATGAAGAACAAGGAGAGGATGCAGATCATGATGCAGAGAATGCAGAGGAAGGAGAGGATGCAGAGGCAGATCATGATGCAGAGAATGCAATGGAAGGAGAGGATGCAGAGGCAGATCATGATGCAGATGCAGACAATGCAGATAATGCAGTTGAAAACAATGATGGAGAAGAAGAGTTGAATGAAACTGACTCAGACTTTTATAAGAGTGACTATGATTGTGAAGATGGAGATGATGATTTGTTTGCTCAGAATGTGGACAAATCATTGGATGACAACAATGAAGAACAGGAAGAGATATTTGAGGAGGAAGATCCACTTGATGATGATGATCTCAACCTGTCAAAAGATGAGTTGGAGAAATTGAAATATACATTCAAAACATTCAATGCAGATATGGACATGAGCAACCCAATCTTCAGGGTTGGGCAAGTATTTGGAGAAATGAAAGAGCTAAGGGAAGCAGTCACTGCATACACAGTCAAAAACAGAGTGAAAATCATCAAAGTTAGAAATGAGGCAGAGAGATTCATTGGTGTGTGTCAACCTGATTGCCCTTGGAGGTTGAAAGCATCTAGAGACAATAGAACAGGAAGCATTGTCATCAGAGAGTACAATGCAGAGCACACCTGTCAGAAAACATGGGATTCCAAGTGCTTGACAGTGAAGTACCTGACTGAGATATTTATGGATGAGTTCAGAGACAACAAGAGCATGGACTTGGGTACATTTGGAAGAAAAGTTCAGCAAAAGTTCAAGCTTAATCCAGTGAGAATGAAGCTTGGTAGGGCCAGGAGTGCTGCACTTAAGATCATACATGGTGATGAGAAAGCACAATACAGCCAGTTGTGGGACTATGGACAAGAACTGAGGAGAAGTAATCCAGGGAGCAAATTCATTGTTTGCACAACCAAAGTGAAGGAAATAGGTGACCTGCTTCCAAAAGATCACCTATCTTCACTATATTGGTCCTATGATGCCTGCAAGAGAGGTTTCCTGAATGGGTGCAGGCCAATTCTATTTGTTGATGGCTGTCACCTGAAGAGCAAATACAAGGGTGTGTTGCTTACAGCTGTTGGGATTGATCCCAATGATTGCATATTTCCAATTGCAATGGGGATGGTGGAGGTGGAGTCAACTTACTCTTGGGAATGGTTTCTCACCACTTTGAAGAATGATTTGAACATCATTAACACCTCCCCTTTCACTATAATGAGTGACAAGCAAAAGGTGTGTTCCATTTGTCCAAACATGCTGCTGTTGCATATTTCCATATGGTGCTGTTGTCTCACATGTTTATGAACTAATTTTGCAGGGTTTGATCAATGCTGTTGAGAAGATATGGCCAGATGCAGAACACAGATTCTGTGTTAGACATCTTTATCAAAACTTCCACCAGAAGTTCAAAGGAGAAACACTAAAGAATATGTTATGGGGCATTGCTAGGTTAACTAATGTGGACAAGTGGACCTTGAACAGAGAGAAGCTGAGGGAACTTGGAGGCATATAATTGGTTGGATGGCAAGCCCCCCAACCAGTGGGTGAAAGCATACTTCAGAGATTTCCCCAAGTGTGACATCTTGCTGAACAACATGTCAGAGGTGTACAACAGGTAAACTTCAGTTAGTTCACTTTTCTAGCAAACAAGTTTTGTTATGTTTAACACATAAAACTTGAGTTGAGGTAATCTTGCTGTGTCACTGAGTTCTGACAAAACTTTACTATATATCTCTTGCAGCTACATCTTGGATGCAAGAGAATTGTGTGTTATATCAATGCTAGAATGCATAACACATAAAATTACTGTGAGGCATGACAAAAAGTACAAAGAAGCTTCAGAAAAGTGGACTGGACTTATCTGCCCCAAGATTAGGAAGAAACTGGACAAGAATGCAGAGTACTCAGGTAACTGCTTTCCAACACATTCAGGGCTTGGAATTTATGGTGTTGAATCAGGCAATAATAAGTACGTTGTGGATATTCCAGCAAGAACTTGTGATTGCAAAAAATTTCAATTGGATGGCATCCCTTGCAATCATGTGATTGCCTGTTGTAGAGCTGATAGGATTGACCCTGAAACATTGGTTCACAAGTGCTATAGCATAGAAAATTATCTAAAGGCATATGGGCACAACATCATGCCTATGAGGGACAGGAAAAGCTGGGAAAAGATGAATGGCATTCCCATCCACCCTCCAGTCTTCACAAAGAAAATGGGCAGGCCAGCAAAGAATAGGAGAAAGACATCAGAAGAGAAGAAGAAGAAAGATGGAACTGTTTACATCAACAAAAAAGGAGTGGCCATGCATTGCTTAGTGTGTGGCAGTGCTGACCACAACAAGAGAGGACATGCCAAGTTTATGAGGCAACAGGAAGCTCAATTAGAAGATGATGATGCAGTAGAAGATCCTTCAATTCTGCAGGTTAAATCAGTGATTTCAGTTAACTGTTTTTCTCTGAATTTGGACTCTGAACAGTGATTTAAGTTAACTGCATTTAAGTTCAGCTATGTTACTAACATGAATTGTTTTCTGACTACAGGATATTATGCCAACAAGACTTGATCCTAGGCTTGATCCTATGAATGAAAGAAGCAGTATGGTCTACACCATAGGCCAGGAGGTGCACCTTTAATATTACTGTCTTTCATTTTCAGTTAACTGTTTTTCTCTGAATTTGTATCTGCATTTCATTTTCTCATTTTGTATCTTCCTGACATTTTGTGATCCTGCATAGGAAAGGGCATATGTGAGCACTTGGAATCCTCCTGGGCCACTTCCTGAAGAGTCTGCTTTTGTGGTGCAAGCTAGGGATTCTATCCCTCCCAGAAGAATCACAACCACAGCCACAACAAGTGTGAGGGGAAGAGGAAGAGGAAGGAAGAAAGCTGCAGCAGTACCACATCCAGATGAGCCAGGGTCAAGTGCAACTGGAGGAAGAGGAAGGAAGAAAGGAAAGACAGTGAGATCTGGCACTACAAAGAGAAGAGGATTTTCTGAGAGTAGAGCAAGAGGCAGAGGAGTGGCTGGGAGAAGAGACAGGAGGGAAGCTAGCTCTTATCCAGCATACATGCTCATGTTTGGTGAAGATAGAGCAAGGGAGCCAATACCTGATCTCAACTTAACTTAAGAAATTCCAGTTTCTCAGAATGCACCTGGGGTTGATAGTTAGATGTCTGTTTAGTTCATCAATGAACTTCATGCTAAACTGTAGAAGTTCATATCTGAACTTGATGCTAGCATTTTTCATGTAATACCAAATTTGTGTTGCAATGACAGTTATACATGTAGTGAACTTCATGGCAATGTACTCAAGAATTAAAAAAATTTGCGTTTTGAATACCAGCACATTTGAGTTGTTTGTGCATTACATGAAAATTGTCTGAATGTACTGAATGTGCATTTGCTGAATGTACTGAAATTTGTGCATTTACTGAATTTGGTGAACTCCCACAATTAAAAAAAATAAACAAAAAATTGTTTGGCCTGGGTCTCGAACCCAGGACATGTGGGTAGAGAAGTAGGGTGCAATGCCAGTACGGTAAGAGTAGGAGCTTGTTAGTTGTAGATGCAGAAAGTTACTTCTACTCTAGACGGTTCGCGTTCCCACTCGGCGCATCAATAAATCCACCGCTCCGCCCACCACTCCCCACTCACCACTCCCCACACACCTACCGCGTCGCCTCCTCTCCCCACTCACCACCGCCGGCCACCGCCGCCATGGCGAACATCGAGGGCTGGAAGCTCGCACTGGAGGATCTGGCCGGCAACGACCAGTCGTTCCGCGCGCAGATTCGAGAGGTCTGCACCTGGTTCCCCACCCCGAAGATGATGCTCATGCATGCGCGCGGGTTGGCCAAGCAGCTGACGGACGGCGAGAACGCCCGTGCCTTCCCCACAGGCCTCACAGTGCCGCGGCCGATGTTCCTCGTCTGGGCAATGCGTGAGGGCACGCTTAGCGTGGATCCGTACCAGCAAGCTAGGTGGTGGATGTACCGCTCCACCACCTCTCTGGCCCCGGCCCCCCTCGACGACGACCCTGCGAACGTAGTCGGCGTCGTGCTCGCGGTGCCTGCTCCAGTCGACCCTGCGGTCTACGCCTCTGACGACGACCTGAAAGAGACTGTTGTCATCAGTGACGACGACACGGGTGCAAACGAGGTTGTGCTCGTTGCGCCGGTCGCCGTTGAGGGTGACAGAAACATGCCCATCGACGTCGAGCTCCTGCCGGACGTCGAGCTCCTGCCAGAAGAGGTGAAGGTTGAACAAGAAGAAGAGGTGAAGGAGCCACAGCAAAACAAGAAGAAGGCGCCTCTGAAGAAAGAGGTGAAGAAGGTGCGCCGCTCCATCCGCCTGCAGCAGCTCAAGAACTGAAGAAGATGCAGAAGAGGTGAAGATGCAGAAGAGTAGTTAGGTATGCTGATCTATATGTTGGCATATAAGTTATCTATTTTGAGCAGTCCATGTTGAACTGCTGTATCTATGGCAATCTGATGTTCAAGTGCTATTGAACTGCATGTTCTTCTCTGCCCATGTTGATCTGCCCATGTTCTTGTCTGCTTATGTTGTGCCCATGTGCACACATCCTAAAATAGAATGTACTAGGTGCTCACTTTGTGCCAAATATGCCAAGTTGTACTACCTGAAGATCCCTGGGCCCCTTCCAAATGGTTAACTTAACTGAAATTTGCAGTGTTAAGTTAACTGAATTTTGCTTAAGTTAACTGAATTTTGCTTAAGTTAACTGAATTTTCATGTCAAATAAGAGAATCATTGATTTCAGTTAAGTAAACAAGCCACTGATTTCATGTCAAATAAGAAAATTTTGCAACAGAAATTTTCAGTTAAGTAAACAAGCCAATGATTTCATGTCAAATAAGAGAATTTTCAGTTAAGTAAACAGAAGACTGAACATAGCCACTGATTTCATTTCAAGCCACTGATTCCAGTTTGGAATGTTTACAACACTGAACATAGATAATAGGTAGCCACTGATTTCATATAATCAGTACAGAGCCACTGGTTTCACCTCTCACATCATGCCAAATACTAAATTACCTAACTTATTACACAAAACCTCTTATCACTAGTGATACAACACCATACAATAGTGCAGAGCAGCAGACCAAACAGGCTAACCAAATTTCCCTCCTATCCCTAGTTCTGATCTCCTTCTTGTGCTTCATGATCATGGCCTTCCTTTCTTCCCTCAGCCTCATAATTTCAGCATCCTTGTCAAACACAAATTTCTGAAGAGCCACATTCTCTTCAGCAAGTTTGCCAATCACCTGCCTAGGTCTCCCCTGCCATTCTTTGTCCACCCACTTCAGATAAGCACATGTATCATAACCCTGCAAAACACACCAATTTGTTCAGTACAACAATGGTCAGATCAACCTATAACAACTACAGATAAACAACACACTTTTTTAAACAAAAGTTGGGCACTTGACTAACCTCACGAGGACAAACAAGAAATCTACGACCATAGTCATATCCATCAGAGAAAACTCTTCTCGCAGGGTTCAGTAAGTGGCAACAATGGTCACTTTTGTCAGTGCCATTGAAAGCAGCATCAGGAGAGGATAGAGGTATACCCCAGTCAAATTCGGGTAGGTTTTCAGTCCCCTACCATGGCCATCAAATCAAATGTTAGCATCAGGAAGCTCGCACTCATCAGGAAAGCCCAAATTCATGGGCATTCGAAGCAAATCGGCAAGGGGAAGGGGGACACACACCTTGCAGGAATCGACATCCATGTAGCGCACCTCTCCGGTGATTTTCGCCCAAGGCTCGCCGTCCTTCATCATGTCGGCACCGGCGAGGTCACATCCATTGAGCGGGAGAGGGTGGCTTGAGGACGACGACGCTCCTGCTCCACGGCGTCCTGCCTGCTGCTTCCCGCTCAATGATGTGCACCCCTTCATCTCGACAGGGCGGCGGAGACGGCTGCAGGCGGGGAGGGCGGCCGAGAGGGCGGCGGAGACGGCTGGCGTCGGAGGGGAAGGAGGAGACGGCTGGCGGCGGAGAAGGGGCACGGCAAAGGGGAGGGCGACGGCTAGGGATTTACGAATGGGGAATCGATGCAGAGAGAGAGGGCGAGGGGGCTTTTTGTAAAATACAAAGAGGCGAGGGGGATTTTGTAAAATTAAGGCGTGTGCCAAAATCCAGCGTGGCATGCCAAATGTCGCGTCCACAGCTGTTTTGTATAAATTTGTTACAGCAGACAAGTTGGAGGGCTAGTTTTGTGGGGTTTTTTAGTTCTTGTATGAAACTGTTCCCACCCCTACAAGTTTATGTATCAATAGTGGTATTAACTCCATGCTTTTCTCCCGCTCCCATGCTTTCCTTCAGCTCGCACGCTTTTCTTCAGCTCTCCCATCACGTGCTTGATCAACGCCCGTCATCAAATAGGAAGTGTAGCTTGCCTGACGTACCCCTGCGCCCAACGCCCCCTTTCCCTCTCCTCACCTACCCCCACGCCCTTTTTCTTCTCCCCAAAAATCGGAAGGACCCTGCAATGGCTGCCCCATTGAAGCTTAAAAACTGAAAGAAGAATCTACCAATATACAGACAAAGTAAGAAGAGATGGGAGGTGTGATTTTCTCACCTTATTTTTTCATATCTGATTGCACCTTCTTCCTCGCAGTGTTCTCCCTTGTTTTTCCCAGATCCATGAGCAACAAGTATGGTTGTTGTGCTGCTCCTGTTGCAAAATAGAAAACAAAAACAGAAAGTGAGCAACTATAGTGGATTTTATAAGCAAATCAGGTATTGACAGCAAGCAACTCTTGGCAGGACATGAACCACAACGTCTGTTTTTCGTTTTCTTTTCATGTACCGACTGCTGTGTTTTTAGGTTGCTTTGGGACTAGAAAAAGGTGTATTGAAAAACAGAACAAAAAAGAAACAACTTCTAAGCTTTGTTTTAAGCAAAATTCGTGTTAAGAGCGAGCAGCTCATGTGTGATCATGCATGCTAGAACTAAAAAGATGTGGGAAAAAATGTGGGCAACTACTGGGGCACTTTTAAGCAAAATAAAAAAGGTGGAAAAAGGGTAAGCAACTCATTTATCTCTTATGAATTTAGTTTTCTTTGTACAACGTATGTGGTAAAATTTTAAAAGAAGAGCAGCAAACATCTAGGTGGGTTGTTTTAAGCAACTCCAGTTCTGCCATTAAGAAACTTCGTGCTCGTGCACGTTGGTCGTGAGCAACTGATTTCCTGCCAATCACTAGTATACTAGGCTCTTATTCAGTTTTACGGTCCTCACTGAAAAGAAACTGTAGGCAAGTGCCTAGGTTTTCTTAAGCAAGTTTAGTACAATAAGTAATCACACACGATTGATTTCTCTCTAGATAGTAAGCAACTAATTTCCAGGGGAAGGGTATGAAGATTACATGTGAGTAGCTGGTGGAGGTTTCTTACTTAGGCATTCCTTGGATAGCTTTGAGATTTTTTAGGTGGGTCCTACAAAAAAAGGAAAACACAAAGGGGTTTGCCATGGTTTGCGTAACAAAGAAAGCTACCGTGGTCTTGTATGTGACTTGCTAGAAAACTATGGGGGACTTGCTATAGTTTTATGCGTGACTTGCCTGTTGTTTGGAAAAAAATTTATGAGTTTTGTGTTTCCACATACACAAATTGTCTGCCGCCCAATCCCCCTTCCTATCCCCCTAAAATGTGTGCCTAAGATGTCACTTACCCGATTTTTCTCTGCGTTTTAAATATTTGATTGACTTCAGTTTCTTTAAGTTGCTTGATTTGTGAGTACCAATTGCCTAGTATAGCTATGTGGAGTTGCCTAACCTTAATGTGTATGTTTTCTGAACTATCAGAACAGTGGGAAAAACTAGTATTTGATTTCAATTGTATTAAGTTGCTTGATATGTGTGTATCAAAATTGCCTCGTCTAGATGTGTGCAGTTGCCTATCATGTTCAGTAAAGATGGAGGCCCCCTTGTAGCAAACAATATATTATTGAGTATATAAATGAAAAAATGGCAAGTTCTGCATCATTTTGAGGCAACTACAAAGCAATGGTTAGCCAAAGTTGAAAAATGGACAAAACACAGAAAAGGCCATACTCCACGGTAGGACGGAGATCTAGCAAATAACTCATTTCACAAAACAGGACCTAGACCCTCTCTCACATCTAGCAACCATTAATGGTTGTTCTTTTTTCTTCCTATGCTACTATATCCATATGTTTGTACATCACTGCTTTCCTTTCTACTCCCTCTGCCCCATAGTATAAGTGGTTTTTGATGCAAAAACCTCTTATATTGTGGGACGGAGGGAGTATGTATTTTTTAGTGCATGCTAGTTTTACCATCATCACTGGAAAAAACTTTAGGCAAGTACTGAGGTTTTTAGGCATGTACGAACTTCTCAGATGTTGGGCAAGTCTACCATCTGAGTATATACTGAATAGCATCTGTAACGCATATCGATATAACAACAATCTATCATCTAATAAGTATATAATAAAAAGAGATGGCAAGTTTGCATAATTTTGAGGCAACTACAAGGCGATGGTTAGGCAAGTTAAAAACATCCTTGGGCAACTCACACCATGCATCTATGCCAACTTCAGTCTCAGATGTTGGGCAAGTTTTGGCATTTTTCAGAGGCGCTCCAGTCGTGTCCTCTGCCTAGTAGTTCCTCAAATTACAAAAAAAAACGTGTATGCAGCAACTCGTGCCCCTTTGCGCAGGGAAACTTCCATCTCGAGCCCTACCAAAAATTACCTGATGTTCAAAAAAAATGCTGGGGCAAACTACACCGAGGAAAATGCTATTGCCATCAAAAACATCCCCTCTTGCCCTGCATATCAACCTCGCCCCTACACGAAAATGGCATCTGCATATCTGCTTCCTATCCCCTACCCGGCCTACCACCTTTCCCCCCATCCAACGTCCGCCTCCTAGCACCCCGCCTACAAAAACTACCTCGGTGTCCCCCCTCCCAGTGTGTGTGTGGTGAATTAAACACTCAGAGCGCCTCACCCCCAATGGTACAACTACGGAGAAAAATCTACCTCCTTGATGGTCGTAATGTGCAATGTCGAAGGTGGCACAAAATTCCCCTCCCCCCGCCGTCCCGAGTCCCCTCCCCTCCGAAATGAGAATTTACGCACCGATCGTGGCTATAGAACCAAGCCTCCCTCCTCCTCCACGCGTAGCCGCTCGGGCAAATCCATCATAATAGCGAATTTGGGCAGCGGTCGATTTGGGCGAACAAACCAACTTCAGGCAGCACCGCCCCTACTCCTCTCTCCTGGAAATTCGAATTGTATGCGGCAATAGAGGAAATGTAGAGCGCCGCTTGTGTTAGTGGTGGCCCCCTACCACTGTCTCCACTTCGCCCGTTTCTAATAAATTCGCGATGTGCACGGACGAAACAGTCGGTTCTGACCAGAGGCCAACATTGTTTTTAAGGCGTCCTACCTTGGACGCTTAGGCAGGCGCCCTGGTAGCGCTTTACAAATATGCCCGCCTTAGCCGTCCGCCTTAGGCGCTTAGGCGTCACCCAGTGGCGGAGCCAGCACCCGGCGAGCCGGGGCGGCTGCCCGGGCTCCCATGCTCCATGTGCATGGAACTCTAGTATAAAATAATGGTTTGATTAACAGTTTGTTTGGGCAAAAGCTAATTAAACTTGCAGTAGTTAGAACTTGCCCAGGCTCTAAGCTTGAGCTGGCTCCGCCACTGGCGTCACCTAGACGCTAGAGCGGGGTGTGCTCGCCTTAGATCGCCTTACCGCCTTAAAAACAATGGAGGCCACTTGACCACGTGCACGACGAGCGATTTAAATCCGACGGCGCTCGCGTGTGTGCACCCAAAGCTATCGAAAAGTGAAGCTGCACTTACTGTTGGTACATGCAAGAAATTAACTACATGTAGGCAACTTCTACCAATTGATTCAGCAAAAACTATTGCTATGTAGGTTAGTTAACCTGGTGATATAGCAAGTTTCGTGAATACCAAAACATTTTGTTGCTATGAAAATGTCCTCTTGTATGATACGTACCTCGAGTAAAAAAAAATCGATTAATTGATGGTGTAAGCAATTTGCAGTTAAATTTGGGTAAATTAGAAGGGATGACGTGAACACATTAAACATTATAGCTATAGGGTTCCAAAGCACCTTTTTCACCAATAATCAGCACTCCTATATCTCAACAGATCATATCACCATCTGATCCAATATATTACTAGAAAATAGGATACATAGAGTCAATCAAAAAAATGGTGACCCTTTTAGGTACCGACGCAACTTATGTGCTAGTACTAATACTTTCACACGAAAACAACACTCCGAAATCACAGCAAAGAAGATGGTTACATGTACTTACGATTCTAAGTTGCATGACTATTTCTACAAATTGCCTACAAAGGTATGATGATGCAGATTGTGTTGTAACTTCAATCAATATACTTACTTTAATACTTTTAGACAACTTGACAACCAGCTAGTGCGCAATTTAGCATGAAATTTAGGCAAAATTCATACTAATTCCAGGCAAGTCTAGTAGGTTACCTGGGAGCACATGATGAAGTTTCTTAATTGTAAATGTGCAGATCGCTGGACTCCGTTTTTTCGAGAATTATCCTGCAAAAAACTGTAAAAGCACATAGAGGGACACATGGTGAAACTGGTACTGCATCCCCGATACACAGGCTCGA
This sequence comes from Triticum dicoccoides, assembly GCF_002162155.2. Lineage (NCBI taxonomy): Eukaryota > Viridiplantae > Streptophyta > Magnoliopsida > Poales > Poaceae > Triticum > Triticum dicoccoides. The sequence continues at coordinate 26,205,615 of NC_041383.1, forward strand.
GGGCAAGTCGCATTACACAGAACAAGCAATTCATATGCATGGAGATAATAAAAGGGTTCACATATAGAGCTGTTCACAGGGCTAGGTGCACCAAAAAAATCATCGATATACCAGACCCCCGCATAGATAACAAATATGCTCTACTGTTTTTTGGAGATACACGGAAAAACACAAAAGGTGTAACTAGCTATAGTATTGCTTGCTAAATTTTTTGGGAACATATTGCCATAGAAGTGTGAGCCTGCACCCTCCCTGTGCTGTTTTCAATTACTGCTTTACCTCTGTCCATGTTTCCTCTGATTTCACCTATTGAACACAGATGAAAAAGAAAGAGAAAACTTGTTTATTGTTTGCTACAAATATACAACACGAAAAAAGGGGAACACTTTGGTTCTAGTGTTTATCCCCCTAGTTGCCTAGTGTTACCGATTTATTTGCTTCACATTTATACATTACTTGCTAGTTCCTGCAGGAAGATATGCTAATATTGTGAGCTTGTGCAGCAGAACTTGGAATCATGCGCACCATTTTTTTGGAAAATTTACTAAGTTCAGTCATTAATCAGATTGCTCTATACAACACCCCGGTCCCCTTGGACCCCCTCTCCCAATGAACCTGACCAAAAGCCAAATCCATGTTAGGGAGAATTCAGCGCTGAAATTGAATGAATCTTGCAACTACTGCGCCAAATCCAACACTTGAATTGCTTGTTTCAGATTATGTAGGTGCCCATGGTACGCATGTCTTTTGCACGAGCCATAACCATGAAGATAAGATGTTGCTAGCAGTATGCAGGGGAAAACTTACCCGGTTCCATTGGTGTACGAGAAGCGGAGCTGTTCTGGCCATGGTTCCCCTCCATCCACGGGCTCCTACCACCCCAACAAACCGACCCTGCTGGGCGTGTAGGCGATCCATGGCCTGGGGGGCGGGAGGCCACCATGTACGAGAAGAGAACCCGCGGGATCTGATGCTGGGGGTGCGGATCCGGCACGGGGTGGCCCAAATCCGGCGCAGGGTGATGCTGTCGTCCGTCCAGAGCGCGGCGGGATTGCTGGGGTAGCGCCAGGGGAGGAGCACAGGTAGCGGTTGATAGTGGAGGGGGTCGGGACAGGTCGGCGGAGGTAGGCTGGAGGGGCTAGTAGGGTGCGGTGGCTCGGGTCCCCGGCGATGCGTCGGCAGGGATTGAGGCAGGACCAAAGGAGGAAGAAGGGGACAGAGAGTGAGGGGACGGGGAGTGGGTGGTCGATCAGGGCCTCGTGGGTTTCCTCCTGACCGGTCCGATTTAATCGGACGCAGCGGTTTTCACCTGGGAAGCGCGCGGCCGCGAGATGAGAATCAGACGGCGCGCGAGCGCGTTTGCTCTGTAAGACAAACGAGCCAGCGCCCACTTTTTAGGTTTTGGGAACAAAAAAATATCTCTCTCTGTCGTCCCGTCCGCGCCGGAATTTTCGCGGAAGTTGAAAGCTGTTGGCGCGGGATGCATTTGAGTTGAGCGCGCGCGTGCTGGGAAACGAGCCGGCAAAAGCGTCTTGGGTTGCGCAGGGCGACCGGCCAAGACCTCTCATTGGTCACGCGGATCGTGTTTCTTGCTCTCTATACAACCTGATGATCAACTCTAGCCTAATTAAGTTTCTTCATGTATTCTATTATCTATTATTATTATCAGACAGAAAAATGAGTTTGGTATAAATAAATATATGCAACATTTTAACCGCGACCACCGCTTCTTTTCCGGCACATCGGACCCGCTCGTCAATGGGTGGTCATTTACTGTTTCCTCCCCTCCGCTAGAAAACACCAATCATATATTGAGTCGAACGGCAAAACCAAACTCTCGGCTGCCACACGACCTCTGCGTGGCCCGGCCGGCTCCTGTGCACATCTTGTTGTCGCCATCATAGAGCACCCGACGGCCCGGTGAGCTAATCGACGTTGCATGTGCGACATTGCTTCTTCGGCAACCCATGTAACCCAAGTCTAGTTTTTGCAACGGGTGCGCGGGAGTGGGTGGGGATGAGTTGAGCACCGGGAATAGTTCGCTTCGCCAAAGACGTCAACGTGTGTACGGTGTAGAAAAGGGATTAAATAAAAAAGTTTGATGAGGCAGTACGTGTGGATTATGAATGCGAGAAATTGGTTTTGCCGGCCACTCTCTGTCCCCGGTCCATATCGATCAGTTGTCGGTGATTTAGTAAAGCGACAAGTAATAGTAATAATAATATGGGTGTGGATGAGAGGGAGTAGTACGTGTTATAGATGTGATGTGAGATGAGTGCCCGCGGCGAACGTTGACCACAACTTGATTAAAAAGTTAATTAAAAAAGGAGAGAAGAGAAGAATGAATTTGGTGGATTGAAATTGAAAGGAGTGCGGAACGGAGCTTGCATTGCATTTGCATTGGGACGCATGCATGCGTGACGAAGAGCCGGCTGGACGGACGGATGGATGGATCGATCACAGGAATGAGAGAGGGCGAGGCGGAGACGAGGCCACCTGAGGCGGCCGGACTACCGCCGCCGCTTCCTCAATCCTCGCCGGGCGGAGGTGCAGAGCCGCATCAGATCCATCGGTGCTCTCATAGTATCATTGCGGCGGCGCCGTCGGAAGGAAAGGAGGGACCGACGGGATCAGGCGATGACTGTGGCGACCTGCCACAACTCTCCTAGTATGTGCATGTATCGCAGCTGCCTGTCACCTCTACGAGCGAGTCTAGGGTTCCAAGTCCGGGATTTCCTTCGCTCGGCTCAGGACGGGCAAGGAGGATCTCGTGCGTCAGCGGCATGGTTGGACGAGGGCAGCCACCCGTCAAGCAGGGCCAACTCCCACCGCGCGCGCTGCTCCTGGCGGGGTTGGTCGTGCTTTGCCGGCCAAAGGGGCTGCCGCCACGGGCGTGGCCGGTCGTGCTGCTACGCCGGTCGCTGGCGCTGGGGCTGCTGGCCGCGGTGCCCAGCCTGTGGGTGATGTTGGCCGCGGTGCCCCGCCTGGTGGCTGGGTTGGCGGTGTTGGTCGGGGCGGCTTGCCCCCTCCAAGGCCGGCGGCGGCCACTGTCGGGACCGGCCGGGGCGTTACTTCCTCTGCACGGCAGGGGGCCGATGCATCTGGTTCTCTGGTACCGACGCATGTGCCCAGACCAAACGCATGCCAGTCGGATGAAGTGGCGCAGCTACCAGCAGCTAAGGCGCCGGCCCTAGGAAGGGGTCGTGGCGTGCAGGGGCGGGGTGGCTACAGTGGTTACAACAAATATGGATAGAATTTCAACCGATACGGGCAGTAGGGAGACGACAGATATGATGCATATGGTGAGGGTCGACACCGTGGATCTTCGTCCGGTGGCAGCCATGGATATAACCGATATAATGATGAGGTCACCGAACATTTTCAAGGTCCGCCCGGTAATTTTGTGGAAGGTGTTGCCGGACCTAGGGATCGCTTCCGTGGTGGATATCGTCACGGTGGGAGAGGGAGACACCCACCACCGCCCCGACACTACCCACCGCCACCACCGCCTGCTACGGATATGGCTTCGGGGGAGGAGCTCGAGCACGTAGCGGCTGAGGTGGGTGACCCATCCACGCTACCCGAGGCGGCAGTTGACGCGGTTAGGGCTTTGGCAGCAGGGCAGGTTCCGGTCACTTCTGGAGGGACTAAATCTAAGGATGGCATGTCTGACAATGGGTCGGAGAAAACGGAGGGAGCAAAACTCTCTAAGTGGGCGATTAAGAAGAAAAAGTTGCCTTACTATAGCTGTGGTGAACCGGGTCATTTCGTGGCAGAGTGTACGAATGAGCTTTGTGACTATTGCCTCTGCTCCCAGCATGTGACCGGGGATTGCCTCTACTCTCCGGTCCTAAGCCTGGCATTAACATTTTTGGTGTCTGCTGTAAGGAGTTGATGTTCTTTGAAACACCGGAGGTGGATCCTCTAGCGCAGATGGTTGAGAGTTCATTCCCGGCAGTAATCAGAGTTACTAATGGACAGTTGACCGAGGCTCAGATCGTGAGGCAACTACGTGAATTAGTGCCAGGTAATTATCAATGGCATCTGGAGCAGTTAGAAGGTCAGACTTATAAGGTGGACTTTCCCACTAAAGAGGATCAGATGCATTTTCTTAAGTGGGGTTTATGCAGAGTTACAAGCACAAACATTGTTATCGCTTTCGACGAGTGGAAGCAGGAGGAACCTGAGGGTACACCTTTGGAGAAGGTGTGGGTTCGTTTCTATGGCGTGCCACCTAAATTGGTAAAGCATTTTTGAGTTTGGGTGCTATGATTGGTAAGACAAAAAAGGTTGACATGACATTCACTCGTGCACATCGAGCTGCGAGGTTGTTGGTCAGTGTTGTGAGTGTTGAGCATATACCAGATGTTGTCAGATGGACACATGCTGGAGTCACTTATGTCTTAGAGCTTGAGATCGAGGATACTGCAGTTTCCCAGGATGGGGATAGGACACAGGACATGGATACGACTGAGGGAGGTGGCGCGCCGGGGGATCAGGACAAGGGGCCGATGATACACTGCCGGAGTCGGAAAAGGGGCCTACTACACAGCCAGATAAGGTAGATAATTCCTGTTGGGTTATGTAGTAATTTCAAAAATTTATCCTACGCACACGCAAGATCATGGTGATGGCATAGCAACGAGAGGGGAGAGTATTGTCCACGTACCCTCGTAGACCGTAAGCGCAAGCGTTAGCACAACGCGGTTGATGTAGTCGTACGTCTTCACGATCCGACCGATCCAAGCACCGAACGTACGGCACCTCCGAGTTCAGCACACGTTCAGCTCGATGACGATCCCCGGGCTCCGATCCAGCAAAGCTTCGGGGACGAGTTCCGTCAGCACGACGGCGTGGTGACGATGATGATGTTCTACCGGTGCAGGGTTTCGCCTAAACTCCGCGACGATATGATCGAGGTGGAATATGGTGGAGGGGGGCACCGCACACGGCTAAGGAACGATCCGTAGATCAACTTGTGTGTCATGGGGTGGCCCCCTGCCCCCGTATATAAAGGAGCAAGGGAGGAGGAGGCCGGTCCTAGGAGGAGGGCGCGCCAAGGGGAGTCCTACTCCCACCGGGAGTAGGACTCCTTCTTTCCTAGTCCAACTAGGAGAAGGGGGGAAAGGAGGGAAGTGGAGAAGGAAGGGAGAGGGGGGCCGCGCCCCAAACCCTTTGTCCAATTCGGACTGGGCTTGGGAGGGGCGCGCGCCACCTCCTGGCTCCTTCCCACTAAGGCCCATTAAGGCCCAATACTCTTCCCCGTATTTCCGTAACTCCCCGGTACTCCGAAAAATACCCGAATCACTCGGAACCTTTCCGAACTCCGAATATAGTCGTCCAATATATCGATCTTTACGTCTCGACCATTTCGAGACTCCTCGTCATGTCCCTGATCTCATCCGGGAATCCGAACTCCTTCGGCAAATCAAAACCCATAAACTCATAATAAAACTGTCATCGAAACCTTAAGCGTGCGGACCCTACGGGTTCGAGAACTATGTAGACATGACCTAGAACTATTCTCGGTCAATAACCAATAGCGGAACCTGGATGCTCATATTGGTTCCTACATATTCTACGAAGATCTTTATCGGTCAAACCGCATAACAACATACGTTGTTTCCTTTGTCATCGGTATGTTACTTGCCCGAGATTTGATCGTTGGTATCCAATACCTAGTTCAATCTCGTTACCGGCAAGTCTCTTTACTCGTTCCGTAATGCATTATTTTGTAACCAACTCATTTGGTCACATTGCTTGCAAGGCTTATAAGGATGTGCATTACCGAGAGGGCCCAGAGATACCTCTCCGACAATCGGAGTGACAAAACCTAATCTCGAAATACGCCAACCCAACATGTACCTTTGGAGACACCTGTAGTACTCCTTTATAATCATCCAGTTACGTTGTGATGTTTGGTAGCACCCAAAGTGCTCCTCCGGTAAACGGGAGTTGCATAATCTCATAGTTACAGGAACATGTATAAGTCATGAAGAAAGCAATAGCAACATACTAAACGATCAAGTGCTAAGCTAAAGGAATGGGTCAAGTCAATCACATCATTCTCCTAATGATGTGATCCCGTTAATCAAATGACAACTCTTTTGTCCATGGCTAGGAAACATAACCATCTTTGATAAACGAGCTAGTCAAGTAGAGGCATACTAGTGACACTATGTTTGTCTATGTATTCACAGATGTATTATGTTTCCGGTTAATACAATTCTAGCATGAATAATAAACATTTATCATGATATAAGGAAATAAATAATAACTTTATTATTGCCTCTAGGGCATATTTCCTTCAGTCTCCCACTTGCACTATAGTCAATAATCTAGTTCACATCGCCATGTGATTTAACATCAATATTCATATCTGTATATGATTAACACCCATAGTTCACATCATCATGTGACCAACACCCAAAGGGTTTACTAGAGTCAATAATCTAGTTCACATCGCTATGTGATTAACACCCAAAGAGTACTAAGGTATGATCATGTTTTGCTTGTGAGAGAAGTTTAGTCAACGGATCTGTCATATTCAGAGTCGTATGTATTTTGCAAAAATATTCTATGTCCATAATGCTCTGCATGGAACTACTCTAACTAATTGCTCCCACTTTTAATATGTATCCAGATTGAGATTTAGAGTCATCTAGATCAGTGTAAAAACTTGCATCGTTGTAACTTTTTACGACGGGCTCTTTTATCACCTCCATAATCGAGAAACATCTCCTTAGTCCTCACTAAGGATATTCTTGACCGCTGTCCAGTGATCTACTCTTAGATCAAAATTGTATTCCTTTGCCAAACTTAGAGCAAGGTATACAATAGGTCTGGTATACAGCATAGCATACTTTATAGAACCTATGACTGAGGCATAGGGAATGACTTTTCATTCTCTTTCTATTTTCTGCCATGGTCGGGTCTTGAGTCTTACTCAACTTCACACCTTTGCATCACAGGCAAGAACTCCTTCTTTGACTGTTCCATTTTGAACTATTTCAAAAATTTATCAAGGTATGTACTCATTAAAAAATCTTATCAAGCGTCTTTTGATCTATCTATATAATCTTGATGCTCAATGTGTAAGCAGCTTCACCAAGGTCTTGCTTTGAAAAACTCTTATTCAAGTATCCTTTCATGCTATCCAGAATTTCTATATCATTTCCAATCAACAATATGTCATCCACATATAATATTAGAAATGCTACAGAGCTCCCACTCACTTTCTTGTAAATACAGGCTTCTCAAAAAGTCTGTATAAAACCATATGCTTTGATCAATTCATCAAAGCGTATATTCCAACTCCGAGAGGCTTGCACCAGTCCATAAATGGATCGCTGGAGCTTGCACTCTTTGTTAGCACCTTTAGGATTGACAAAACCTTCTGGTTGCATCATATGCAACTCTTCTTTAATAAATCCATTAAGGAATGTAGTTTTGACATCCATTTGCCAGATTTCATAAAATGTGGCAATTGCTAACATGATTCGGACAGACTTAAGTATCATTACGAGTGAGAAAATCTCATCGTATTCAATACCTTGAACTTGTTGAAAATCTTTTGCAACAAGTCGAGCTTTGTAGATAGTAACACTACTATCAGCATCTATCTTCCTCTTGAAGATCCATTTATACAATATGGCTTGCCGATCATCGGGAAACTCCACCAAAGTGCACACTTTGTTCTCATACATGGATCCCATCTCAGATTTCATGGCCTCTAGCCATTTTGCGGAATCTGGGCTCATCATCGCTTCCTCATAGTTCATAGGTTCATCATGGTCTAGTAACATGACTTCCAGAACATGATTACTGTACCACTCTGGTGCGGATCTTACTCTGGAAGACCTACGAGGTTTGGCAGCAACTTGATCTGAAGTTTCATGATCATCATCATTAACTTCCTCACTAATTGGTGTAGTAATCACTGGAACTGATTTCTGTGATGAACTACTTTCCAATAAGTTAGAAGGTACAATTACCTCATCAAGTTCTACTTTCCTCCCACTCACTTCTTTCGAGAGAAACTTCTTCTCTAGAAAGGATCCATCTTAGCAACGAATAACTTGCCTTCGGATCTGTGATAGAAGGTGTACCCAATAGTTACCTTTGGGTATTCTATGAAGACACACTTCTCCGATTTGGGTTCGAACTTATCAGGTTGAAAACCTTTTTTCATATAAGCATCGCAACTCCAAGCTTTAAGAAACGACAACTTTGGTTTCTCGCCAAACCACAGTTCATAAGGCGTCGTCTCAACGGATTTTGATGGTGCCCTATTTAAAGTGAATGCAGCTGTCTTTAATGCATAACCCTAAAACGATAGTGGTAAACCGGTAAGAGACATCATAGATTGCACTATATCCAATAAAATACTGTTATGACGTTCGGACACACCATTAAGCTGTGGTGTTCCAGGTGGTATGAATTTGTGAAACTATTCCACATTTTTTTAATTGAAGACCAAACTCGTAATTCAAATATTTGTCTCTGCGATCAAATTGCAGAAACTTTATTTTCTTGTTACGATAATTCTCCACTTCACTCTGAAATTCTTTGAACTTTTCAAATGTTTCAGACTTGTGCTTCATTAAGTAGATATACTCATATCTGCTCAATTCATCTTGTGAAGGTCAGAAAATAACGATACCCGCCACGAGCATCAACACTCATTGGACCGTATACATCGGTATGTATTATTTCCATCAAGTCAGTAGCTCGTTCCATTGTTCCGGAGAACGGAGTTTTAGTCATCTTGCCCAAAAGGCACGGTTCGCAAGCATCAAATGATTCATAACCAAGAGATTCCAAAAATCCATCTTTATGGAGTTTCTTCATGCGCTTTACACCGATATGACCCAAATGGCAGTGCCACAAATAAGTTGCACTATCATTATTAACTTTGCATCTTTTGGCATCAATATTATGAATATGTGTATCACTACGATCGAGATCCAACAAACTATTTTCATTGGGTGTATGACCATCGAAGGTTTTATTCATGTAAACAGAACAACAATTATTCTTTGTCTTTATATGAATAATCGTATCGCAATGAACATGATCAAATCATATTCATGCTCAACGCAAACGCCAAATAACATTTACTTAGGTTCAACACTAATCTCGAAAGTGTAGGGAGAGTGTGATGATGATCATATCAATCTTGGAACCACTTCCAATACACATCGTCACTTCCCCTCAACTAGTCTCTGTTTATTATGTAACTCCTGTTTCGAGTTACTAATCTTTAGGAATCGAACAAGTATTAAATACTCAGGGGTTACTATAAACACTAGTAAGGCACACATCAAACACCTGTATATCAAATATACCCTTGTTCACTTTGCCATCCTTCTTATCCACCAAATATTTAGGGCATTTCCGCTTCCAGTGACCATTTCCTTTGTAGTGTAAGCACTCAGTTTCAGGCTTTGGTCCAGCTTTGGTCTTCTTCACGGGAGTGACAACTTGTTTGCCATTCTACTTGAAGTTTCCCTTTCTTTCCCTTTGCCCTTTTCTTGAAACTAGTGGTCTTGTCAATCATCAACACTTGATGCTCTTTCTTGATTTCTACCTTCGTTGATTTCAACATCACGAAGAGCTCGGAATCGTTTTCGTCATCCCTTGCATACTATAGTTCATCACAAAGTTCTACTAACTTGGTGATGGTGACTAGAGAATTCTGTCAATCACTATCTTATCTGGAAGATTAACTCCCACTTGATTCAAGCGATTGAAGTACCCAGACAATCTGAGCACATGCTCACTAGTTGAGCGATTCTCCTCCATCTTTTAGCAATAGAACTTGTTGGAGACTTCATATCTCTCAACTCGGGTATTTGCTTGAAATATTAACTTCAATTCCTGGAACATCTCATATGGTCCATGATGTTCAAAACATCTTTGAAGTCCCGATTCTAAGCCATTAAGCATGGTGCACTAAACTATCAAGTAGTCATCATATTGAGCTAGCCAAACGTTCATAACGTCTGCATCTGCTCCTGCAATAGGTCTGTCACCTAGCGGTGCATTAAGGACATAATTCTTCTGTGCAGCAATGAGGATAAACCTCAGATCACGGATCCAATCCGCATCATTGCTACTAACATCTTTCAACACAATTTTCTCTAGGAACATATCAAAATAAATATATGAAAGCAACAACGCAAGCTATTAATCTACAACATAATTTGCAAAATACTACTAGGACTAAGTTCATGATAAATTTAAGTTCAATTAATCATATTACTTAAGAACTCCCACTTAGATAGATATCCCTCTAATCCTCTAAGTGATTACGTGATCCATATCAACTAAACCATGTCCGATCATCACGTGAGATGGAGTAGTTTCGATGGTGAACATCATTATGTTGATCATATCTACTATATGATTCACGCTCGACCTTTCGGTCTCCGTGTTCCGAGGCCATATCTGTATATGCTAGGCTCGTCAAGTTTAACCCGAGTATTCCGCGTGTGCAACTGTTTTGCACCCGTTGTATTTGAACGTAGAGCCTATCACACCCGATCATCACGTGGTGTCTCAGCACGAAGAACTTTCGCAATGGTGCATACTCAGGGAGAACACTTCTTGATAATTAGTGAGAGATCATCTTAAAATGCTACCGTCAAACAAAACAGAATAAGATGTATAACAGATAAACATCATATGCAATCAAAATATGTGACATGATAGGGCCATGATCATCTTGCGCCTTTGATCTCCATCTCCAAAGTACTGTCATGATCTCTATCGTCACCGGCACGACACCATGATCTTCATCATCTTGATCTATATCAATGTGTCATCACATGGTCGTCTCGCCAACTATTGCTTTTGCAACTATTGCTATCGCATAGCGATAAAGTAAAGCAATTATTTGGCACTTGCATCTTATGCAACAAAGAGACAACCATAGGGCTTCAGCCAGTTGCCGATAACTTCAACAAAACATGATCATCTCATACAACAACTTATATCTCATCACGTCTTGACCATATCACATCACAACATGCCCTGCAAAAACAAGTTAGACGTCCTCTACTTTGTTGTTGCAAGTTTTACGTGGCTGCTACGGGCTTAGCAAGAACCGTTCTTACCTACGCATCAAAACCACAACGATAGTTCGTCAAGTTAGTGCTGTTTTAACCTTCGCAAGGACCGGGCGTAGCCACACTCGGTTCAACTAAAGTTGGAGAAACAGACACCCGCTAGTCACCTATGTGCGAAGCACGGCGGTAAAACCAGTCTCGCGTAAGCGTACGCGTAATGTCGGTCCGGGCCGCTTCATCCAACAATACCGTTGAACCAAAGTATGACATGCTGGTAAGCAGTATGACTTGTATCGCCCACAACTCACTTGTGTTCTACTCGTGCATATAACATCAACGCATAAAACCAGGCTCTGATACCACTGTTGGGTTATGTAGTAATTTCAAAAATTTCTCCTACGCACATGCAAGATCATGGTGATGGCATAGCAACGAGAGGGGAGAGTATTGTCCACGTACCTTCGTAGACCGTAAGCGGAAGCGTTAGCACAACGCGGTTGATGTAGTCGTACGTCTTCACGATCCGACCGATCCAAGCATCGAACGTACGGCACCTCCGAGTTCAGCACACGTTCAGCTCGATGACGATCCCCGGGCTCTGATTCAGCAAAGCTTCGGGGATGAGTTCCGTCAGCACGACGGCGTGGTGACGATGATGATGTTCTACCGGCGCAGGGCTTCGCCTAAACTCCGCGACGATATGATCGAGGTGGAATATGGTGGAGGGGGGCACCGCACACGGCTAAGGAACGATCCGTAGATCAACTTGTGTGTCATGGGGTGGCCCCCTGCCCCCGTATATAAAGGAGCAAGGGAGGAGGAGGCCGGCCCTAGGAGGAGGGCGCGCCAAGATCCTTCTTTCCTAGTCCAACTAGGAGAAGGGGGGAAAGGAGGGAAGTGGAGAAGGAAGGGAGAGGGGGGCCGCGCCCCAAACCCTTTGTCTAATTCGGACTGGGCTTGGGAGGGGCGCACGCCACCTCCTGGCTCCTTCCCACTAAGGCCCATTAAGGCCCAATACTCTTCCCCGTATTCCCGTAACTCCCCGGTACTCCGAAAAATACCCGAATCACTCGGAACCTTTCCGAACTCCGAATATAGTCGTCCAATATATCGATCTTTACGTCTCGACCATTTCGAGACTCCTCGTCATGTCCCCGATCTCATCCGGGAATCCGAACTCCTTCGGCACATCAAAACTCATAAACTCATAATAAAACTGTCATCGAAACCTTAAGCGTGCGGACCCTACGGGTTCGAGAACTATGTAGACATGACCTAGAACTATTCTCGGTCAATAACCAATAGCGGAACCTGGATGCCCATATTTGTAACCAATAGTGGCTCGCCGGGTGCTGGCTCCGCCACTGGGTGACGCCTAAGCGCCTAAGGCGGACGGCTAAGGCGAGCATATTTGTAAAGCGCTACCAGGGCGCCTGCCTAAGCGTCCAAAGTAGAACGCCTTAAAAACAATGGTGGCCTCTGGTCAGAACCGACTGTTTCGTCCGTGCACATCGCGAATTTATTAGAAACGGGCGAAGTGGAGACAGTGGTAGGGGGCCACCACTAACACAAGCGGCGCTCTCCATTTCCTCTATTGCCGCATACAATTCGAATTTCCAGGAGAGAGGAGTAGGGGCGGTGCTGCCTGAAGTTGGTTTGTTCGCCCAAATCGACCGCTGCCCAAATTCGCTATTATGATGGATTTGCCCGAGTGGCTACGCATGGAGGAGGAGGGAGGCTTGGTTCTATAGCCACGATCGGTGCATAAATTCTCATTTCGGAGGGGAGGGGACTCGG
>NC_041383.1:26218727-26249796 GCF_002162155.2 Triticum dicoccoides
AGGGGAATTTTGTGCCACCTTCGACATTGCACATTACGACCATCAAGGAGGTAGATTTTTCTCCGTAGTTGTACCATTGGGTGTGTGGCTCTCTGAGTGTTTAATTCACCACACACACACTGGGAGGGGGGACACCGAGGTAGTTTTTGTAGGCGGGGTGCTAGGAGGCGGACGTTGGATGGGGGGAAAGGTGGTAGGCCGGGTAGGGGATAGGAAGCAGATATGCAGATGCCATTTTCGTGTAGGGGCGAGGTTGATATGCAGGGCAAGAGGGGATGTTTTTGATGGCAATAGCATTTTCCTCGGTGTAGTTTGCCCCATCATTTTTTTTGAACATAAGGTAATTTTTGGTAGGGCTCGAGATGGAAGTTTCCCTACGCAAAGGGGCACGAGTTGCTGCATACACGGTTTTTTTGTAATTTGAGGAACTACTAGGCAGAGGACACGACTGGAGCGCCTCTGAAAAATGCCAAAACTTGCCCAACATCTGAGACTGAAGTTGGCATAGATGCATGGTGTGAGTTGCCCAAGGATGTTTTTAACTTGCCTAACCATCGCCTTGTAGTTGCCTCAAAATTATGAAACTTGCCATCTCTTTTTATTATATACTTATTAGATGATAGATTGTTGTTATATCGATATGCGTTACAGATGCTATTCAATATATACTCAGATGGTAGACTTGCCCAACATCTGAGAAGTTCGTACATGCCTAAAAACCTCAGTACTTGCCTAAAGTTTTTTCCAGTGATGATGGTAAAACTAGCATGCACTAAAACATACATACTCCCTCCGTCCCATAATATAAGAGGTTTTTGCATCAAAAACCACTTATACTATGGGGCAGAGGGAGTAGAAAGGAAAGCAGTGATGTACAAACATATGGATATAGTAGCATAGGAAGAAAAAAGAACAACCATTAATGGTTGCTAGATGTGAGAGAGGGTCTAGTTCCTGTTTTCTGAAATGAGTTATTTGCCAGATCTCCGTCCTACCGTGGAGTATGGCCTTTTCTGTGTTTTGTCCATTTTTCAACTTTGGCTAACCATTGCTTTGTAGTTGCCTCAAAATGATGCAGAACTTGCCATTTTTTTCATTTATATACTCAATAATATATTGTTTGCTACAAGGGGGCCTCCATCTTTACTGAACATGATAGGCAACTGCACATATCTAGACGAGGCAATTTTGATACACACATATCAAGCAACTTAATACAATTGAAATCAAATACTAGTTTTTCCCACTGTTCTGATAGTTCAGAAAACATACACATCAAGGTTAGGCAACTCCACATAGCTATACTAGGCAATTGGTACTCACAAATCAAGCAACTTAAAGAAACTGAAGTCAATCAAATATTTAAAACGCAGAGAAAAATCGGGTAAGTGACATCTTAGGCACACATTTTAGGGGGATAGGAAGGGGGATTGGGCGGCAGACAATTTGTGTATGTGGAAACACAAAACTCACAATTTTTTTTCCAAACAACAGCAAGTCACGCATAAAACTATAGCAAGTCCCCCATAGTTTTCTAGCAAGTCACATATAAGACCACGGTAGCTTTCTTTGTTACGCAAACCATGGCAAACCCCTTTGTGTTTTCCTTTTTTTGTAGGACCCACCTAAAAAATCTCAAAGCTATCCAAGGAATGCCTAAGTAAGAAACCTCCACCAGCTACTCACATGTAATCTTCATACCCTTCCCCTGGAAATTAGTTGCTTACTATCTAGAGAGAAATCAATCGTGTGTGATTACTTATTGTACTAAACTTGCTTAAGAAAACCTAGGCACTTGCCTACAGTTTCTTTTCAGTGAGGACCGTAAAACTGAATAAGAGCCTAGTATACTAGTGATTGGCAGGAAATTAGTTGCTCACGACCAGCGTGCACGAGCACGAAGTTTCTTAATGGCAGAACTGGAGTTGCTTAAAACAACCCACCTAGATGTTTGCTGCTTTTCTTTTAAAATTTTACCACATACGTTGTACAAAGAAAACTAAATTCATAAGAGACAAATGAGTTGCTTACCCTTTTTCCACCTTTTTTATTTTGCTTAAAAGTGCCCCAGTAGTTGCCCACATTTTTTCCCACATCTTTTTAGTTCTAGCATGCATGATCACACATGAGTTGCTCGCTCTTAACACGAATTTTGCTTAAAACAAAGCTTAGAAGTTGTTTCTTTTTTGTTCTGTTTTTCAATACACCTTTTTCTAGTCCCAAAGCAACCTAAAAACACAACAGTCGGTACATGAAAAGAAAACGAAAAACAGACGTTGTGGTTCATGTCCTGCCAAGAGTTGCTTGCTGTCAATACCTGATTTGCTTATAAAATCCACTATAGTTGCTCACTTTATGTTTTTGTTTTCTATTTTGCAACAGGAGAAGCACAACAACCATACTTGTTGCTCATGGATCTGGGAAAAACAAGGGAGAACACTGCGAGGAAGAAGGTGCAATCAGATATGAAAAAATAAGGTGAGAAAATCACACCTCCCATCTCTTCTTACTTTGTCTGTATATTGGTAGATTCTTCTTTCAGTTTTTAAGCTTCAATGGGGCAGCCATTGCAGGGTCCTTCCGATTTTTGGGGAGAAGAAAAAGGGCGTGGGGGTAGGTGAGGAGAGGGAAAGGGGGGCGTTGGGCGCAGGGGTACGTCAGGCAAGCTACACTTCCTATTTGATGACGGGCGTTGATCAAGCACGTGATGGGAGAGCTGAATAAAAGCGTGCGAGCTGAAGGAAAGCATGGGAGCGGGAGAAAAGCGTGGGCCTTCCTACTTTCCAAATCTGGATCAGGGGACCAAAACATGCCTAAAAAAGAGAGGCTTGCCCACTAGACGCGTCCTTTTTTGTTTGTGTTTCAAAGAAAAACCACCCAACCCAAGAGGGAGGGAGGCCCGCAGCTTCATTGGGTCTGTCTTCTCCCCACCCAACTCCTCTCCCTCTCCCTCTCGATGCCCAAGCCGCCGCCCAACTCCGGCCTCCACTCCGCCGGCGCCCGCGCCGCCGGCCCCTCCCCGTCTCGCCCTGGACGCGGATCCGCTCGAGGTGCTCAGCCCGCGGTCAGATTCGCCTTCCCTCCATCTCTTCTCGCGCCGCCGGAAACCTAGCCGCCGGCCATGGCGACCGGCCGCAGCCACAGGACCTCGACGGCGGTGTTTGCTATGGTATGGTCCCTCCTCCTTCTTCTCCTTGTCCTTCTTCCTCTCTCCCTCTCTGACCCTCACCCCGTCTCGTCTGTCTCGTCTGTGTAGGTAGGCAGGCGCCATGGAGCAGAGCTTCCCCTGCCCGCCCAGGACGCCATGGATCTTGTGTTCGTCAGGATCCTTATTCCTCCAGCAGAAGGACAAGCAGCAACACCATCAAGGTGCGCCAACCCTGTGTTTTGATTTTCGGTTTGTGTTTTTTTTCGTCCTTGGCCGAAATGGCTGAATTTCGGGAATTTTAAATTTTTCGGCAAAATCTCGGACGAAATTTCAAAATCAAAATTTGAAAATTTGGCCAAAATTTGGCCGAAATTTGGCCGAAATTCGGCCGAAATTCAAACAAGATTTGAAATAAAACAGGCCACAAATATAGCAGCGCAACAACCATCAGGTTTGATCATGTAAATTTCAGCAAATAAGCTCTAGGGATTAATAAAACTGCATCTGTCCAACATAACAGGCACACATTAGTTATAAAGTGGCCTCCAACATAACCCTTAACAGTCCAACATCAGTTCAACCATCACAGCATAGTTCAGAGTTTAAATAGTCCGGTACAGCCAACAGACTTAAAGTATTACACAGAAACAACAGCTCCAAAAGGCAACTATCAAAGTATGACATTGAAACAGCAGCTCCAAGCTTGCCTACATCCAAAAGCTTCTTGATATCCTTAGTTATTCTTCAAGTGCCATTTATGGTTTAGAGAAAACAGAGGAAGGGTCAGGATGGAGGTAGTTCTGCATCGGAATTATCTTCTGCCACTTTGTGCATTAAAAATAAAATGGACTAACAGGACAAGTGGCTAGTAGAACAATAGTCAAATTTATGCATGCTCATGAATCAAATAACAAATCTACTACAGCAATATAGTTTTTTATTCACCAAAAAGCTTCAGGAGCAAAGGTTAAATGCCTCCATATACTAGAATGATGAATTCTAGTTTACAGTTTTTACTCGAGCACAACAAAACTCTAAGGATACAAAGAAAACAACATAGACACAAACAGCCCACTATTGGCTTGGACTAGCCATTTGTCAATTGTCATACAAAAGGAAAATCAGGATGGATGTAGTTCAACATCAGAATTTTCTTCTTCCACTTTGTGCATAATGAAATAAAATGGACTAACATGGAGGTGTCTAGTGCAACAATAGTCAAGTGGTAACATTTCAGGATAACATAAATACATTGCTTAACATGACAACGAAGGCTAGGCATGGATAGAAAGTGTATACATCTAAGAAACTAGCAGCTCCAAGTAACTAAAATTTTCTAAGCAATTATCATGAATCACAAAACACTAGAAAGAAGAGACTTGCCAACAGATTTCTAAGCAACAGGGTATAGGCTGTTGATGCCCTTGGTCTTCTTCTTGACAAGCCGTACAGATCTACGGGTCTCCAAATTGCCATCTCTTGGAGGTGCGTCCTTTTCCACTTGAATTTGTGTCTCTTTTTCCACTTGCATTTGCGCCTCTTGCTGATCATGCATGGATGGAGCATCTTCCCCATCCTCACTCACCCCATCATTATCCTCACTCTCACTATCAACAAATACATTCTCTTCAAAATCACATGACAAAAGAACAACGGTCAGTTATGAAGAGTAGGTAACTAGAGAAGCAACCCTTGCTTACTTGGGTGTCCTCACATGAATGAGGAACAAAAACAGTACAGCTTAATGCTCTAGTTTAGATACTAAGGAATAAGTAATTTAAATACAACCTGATGCTCTAGTTTGCCAAAAAGACAAGTCAAAAATAATAATCTATTCTTGAGAAAGATACTGCGAAGCTTAGTTCTAGAACCACCACTTAATGGTACCGCTGAACATTGAAATTAACCATCGGTCAACATCTACTTAGTTAAATACACAACACAACTGAATTATTATTGGACGTACTGTAGATCTAAATAAATGATCAATTCAAACATGAGATGCTTCTGCAAACATACAAGCGAGTGGTTGGAGGTGATGAAAAAAACTTCACACAAGCATCATCTCAACAGCTCAAAAACAAGCACACACCCCAGATCTATGGAACGATTATATATTTTAGGATGTTCAAAATAACGTTTGTAACCCACTTTTTTGTTGGACCAAAATAAATAGTACCAGATCGTGAGCATCCTTAGTGAATACCAGATGCATGTGTGTTTCAGATTGTATACCAAACCAAAACATTGTGAGACTCCTTGGTGACTACCAGATGCATGTATATTTCAGATTAATAATCTCACTGTTGTACGTTCAACTCATCAAGACTCACTTTTTCTTAACCCCGTATGATATATGCATTTGCCGAGCCATTTACCAGGGACCTCTCCTAAATCTAAAGCAGCACAAGCAGACACAGATTATAACCAAGAAACAAAGCAACATCGATCTGAAATTGCTCAAGAACTGAAACTGCATACACGTACTGAAACTGCATCAAGAACATTTGTACCTTTCCAGTCAAGCGGACGCCCTCCATGCTGCTGCCGCTGCCCCGTGCTACTGCCTCCGTTGAACTGGTCGGCTCGCGCTCCATCAGCTCCGTTGCCGCAGCCGCCGAGCACCATGCTGCAGTCTTGGAGAAGGGCCGCAGCCGCCGAGCTCCGTTGCCGCAGTCTTCGACAGGAAGTGGATGGGGTGGAGGCGAGGAGATGTGGAGGAGGGCCGGAGAAGTGAGCGCCTTGGCCGGAGATGTCGAGGAGGGCGAGGAGATGTGGCCTGTGCGCAGCGGCGGCGCCGCACACAGGAGGACGGACATGGAAAGAGCGATTTAGGGTTAGGTAGCGTGGGTTCGTGGTTTTGTCTCAGCGGAAGCCTAACTGGAAGGCTCTCGAAGCTGGGCCGGGCAAAAAAAATTTAAACTGGGCCAAATTATTCGGCCGATAGGCCCATATATCGGGCCCTAGCGAGACGGCCGAAATTCGGCCGAAATTCATTTTTTTCGGCCGAAAATCAAAACGCAGCGCCAACCCCATTTCTCTCGAGTTCCTCTTCTTGCTCTTCTCTCCCTCTCTGACCCTCGCCTCGTCTCATCTCTGTAGGTAGGTATTGTAGGTAGGTGCCATGGAGTATAGCTTCCTCTGCCCACCTAGGACGCCGCTCCTGTGCTGGTCAAGGTCCTTCTTCCTCCGGTCGCAGTCCCAGGACAAGCAGCAGCAACAGCGCCAGCATCAAGGTCCGCCCACCTCTCTCTCTCTCTCTCTCTCCCTCTCTCTCTCTCCCTCTCTCTCTTTGCTTTCTCTCTCTCTCTCTCTCTCTCTCTCTCTCTCTCTCTCTCTCGATTTCATCTTCTTCCATCCCCTTCCCTCCCGGACGCATGCTTTTCTTCTCTGATGGGTTGGTCGCAGGACCCGACGGAGGAGGAGAAGAAGGCCCCTTCTCTTCATCAGTACCGAGGACGACCCAGCCAACCAATCAAGCAAACCAAAGGTACCATCTTCTCTTCATCCCCAAACCCCCCACCAAATCCATCATCTCCCTACCCATCCTGGGAGTGGGAGGACACTACATCTGTTTGTTGCTGATATGACGATGATGATGACGCTTTCTCTTGTCATGTGCATGTAGGATCTGCAGAAATTAGTTTGATCCTTGATCTAATTTGAAGCACTACCAACGCTATATTGAATCTGCTCTCTTTTTCAGGGATTGTTTATTGGAAGAGCAACCTTCCTTCTCAATCAATTTGTCCCTACCAACTGAGAATAAGCACCAACTATTTATTGGGATACTCATCTTTAATGCAGGTACATAGAAAGCCCTGATTTATTATATACCTATGTCCGTACCTTACCGTATTAGTTCAACATGAAACAAAAATTGTTCATGCACAATCATTTTTCTCTGATGGGCTGGGTTGGTCGCAGTCGCAGGACCCGACGGAGCAGGAGGAGCAGAAGGACACCCCACAACCTCTTATCTTCATCAACACCAAGGACGACCCCAGACAGCCCAATCAAGCAAACAAAGGTACCCTCTTCTCTTTATCCCCAATCCACACCAAATCTATCATCTTCTGTTGTTGATACAGAGGATGCTTTCTCTGTAAATCACTCCCTAGTATGATGCTTTCTCTGTACGTACATCTGTATGTTGTTGATACAGTAGAATGATGCTTTCTTTCTCTTGTCAATGTGCTAGTATCAGCACGCTAATACATCCTCTTTTTTTTCCTTTCTTGCTTTCTCTCTTTCCGATTTAAACGTGGTGGGCACATCCTCTAGTAGGAAGCTGTTTTTTTCTCTTTGCTTCATCTCACAACCACTTATACTTCTCGGATTCTTCTCTTCTCTTCTCTTCAGAGGATAGGAGAGGATACGATGCTAACTCTTGAGTCAAAACAAGACAAGTTTTGCAGCGTCCAAGTAGCAAATTCCAACATCCACTTAGCCACACAAAAATATTGTGTGTCTATAGCTGAGATAACAGTGGAGCAATTCAAAGGATTTATAATTAACCTATGCAATGTATGCACGATGTAGTTGATGTAGTTTCAAGCAACAAGCATGGATAACTTTCTTCTCTGTGTCATGTCACTTGCCTGATAATTCTCTTTGTAATGTCACGTATATACCTGATAAAGCATGTTTGCTTTTGGCTTCTCTATCATTGATATCTTCAATGATGCAATCCGAATTATGCAGAGATAACTCCAGTCCTCACTGTAATGTTAGGCCTTTGGCTTCAAACTGATTACTTTAGTTCTATTAAACCAAGGCACAGTAGGAAACCACACTCTTTAGTTTCGAAATTGCATACTGAATTCGGATCACGTCGATTTTATTTTACCAGTTTGGTTACATTCCGCTTTTATTTCCCCTTTCTCTTTCTATCTTTCAGATTTGAACATGCTCAGATACTTGAGCCAGAAGGTAGCTTTTATTAATTAATTTGATTGAAATTTCTCTTCTTCGGTTTATAAGAACCATGAACCTTCTTTGTTTACCTGATGATAAGTGCGCTGGAACACAATGTTATTCAGCGGCCGTCGTATGCTGCGACCAACCGAGTAATTTTTACCAGGAGACTGTTCGCGGTTGCGTTCTTCAGGTGTGGAGATTTCAGTTCTTGGTATTGGTGTACGCTTCCAGCAAAATCTGTGAATAATCCGTCAACCCCCATTGTATTTATTCAGAAATTGTACTCGGCATAGGGATCCTGATGAAAGTTGAAGTGCAGAAACTGGTTCTCGTTCCTCTATGTGTAAGGGGTGTACCTGCAGAAACAATGGAATGCAGTTTAACATGATGCATCAAGATGCAAGCTACATGCCATCAAATGTTGTTGACATGTATTAGGGTAACAATTTGGTCCTTAGGGATCATTTATAGCGGTCTTATAAACTAATGATAGTTAAATCTGAGCTTATGAAAATATATTGCGGTGGTTAGTTGGACAGAACTTTAAATGAAAGCATTGACCAAGCAGGACACAGCTGACAGTTCCTGATGCCGTGGGCAGTCATATCATGTGTTTTCTTCCAATGATTTCAGTAAAAATTGGCCAAATCCTAATGAGATTAAATATACTCCTTCCATTCACAAATATAAGATGTTCTATCTTTTTTGTGAACGGAAGGGACATTTCATTGGTTCTTCTGGTGATTCATATATTCAAAGTGACCAAACGATACTTAAATAAAACAAACGCTGAAGGTGGTCTGAACTTACGTCGGCCTAACATGAATTACGTTTTGAGCATGCATGTAAATAGTAGCTCTAGACAATTGTAAGGAATACAAACAAATATCACACCTGGAGATTATGAGCATGCGTCCCTGCAACAAGATCACTTGGTTCCAGCAAATAGTTTTTTGCAACTGGAACAATTAATAGTATCTTTCCATGGGCTGAGGCCAACAACATACTCCCTCCGTCCCATAATATAAGAAAGTTTTTGACACTAGTGTAGTGTATAAAACGTTCTTATATTTTGGGGAAGAGGAAGTAGTTACTAATATATGCAAGATAGTCATCTGAAGTGTGACTGTTGTTCTGTTTAAGAACATTCTGTTTTTATGTGTTATAAGTTGCACACTGAATCCTCCTGCTACCTTACTGACGTTGACAAGTGCTCTTGTGCAGTCCATATGCTAGCTCTAGCCGCCACCGCGGACGCCGGCTCCTCAAGGAGATCTTCCTCGACCTCATTGGCAAGGTGACGCCTCCTGGCCATGGCTGGTGGCTGAGGTGTCGTCTCCACCGCGAGGGCGGTGCTTGGTATGAGTCCCTCCTCCCGTTCTCTCCTTCTTTCTTCTTCTTCTTCTCTCTCTCCCTGACCCTCGCCTCGTCTCGTCTCGTCTGTGTAGGTAGGCGCCATGGAGCGGAGCTTCCTCTGCCCGCCCAAGACGCCATGGATCTTGTGCTCCTCAAGCTCCTTCTTCCTCCACCACAAGGACAAGCAGTAGCAGCAGCATCAAGGTCCGCCCCCTCTCTCTTTCTCTCGATTTCCTCTTCTCCCCTTCCCTCCCCTTCCATTCCATGAAGCATGCTTCTCTTCTCTAATAGGTTGGGTTGCTCGCAGGAACCGACGGAGGAGGAGGAGGACCACCTACGCCCCCTTGATGGCCAACCGCCACGACCTCATCTCTTCTCTTGTCTTCATCAACACCAAGGACAACCCAACAACCCCCATCAAGCAAGCAAGCAAAGCTACCATCTTCAATCTCCATCACCAATCCCCACCAAAACCTCAGAGTCAGAGCTGCAGCATTCGGAATTAGGATGACCATCACGGTACATCTATTGTTGATACTAGTATGATGCTTTCTCTGTCTTGTCATGCGCTACTAGTATGATGATGACTTGTTCTTCTTCCCTGTGTAGTGTAGTGCACCTTGTTGCAGATTCAGCACGCCATCAGATGGAACCATCAAGGGAGCTTCTTTGACCTCAATTGGTTCTTGGTAAATGACGTGCTAACTGTTAATGGTTGCTGTCAAACGACCTGGTTTTTGACTAATGCTTCATTAGGTAGCAGCTAGCTATGTACCTGGTTTATAACATAATACTATTAGGTTGTTGGTGCAGCAGAAATCTGCACGGACATGTACCTCTCATCAAGTTTCAATCTCTACTCTCATTGTTTCCATATAAAATGCCTACTGAAGGTTGGGGTCGCTGCACTTTTGAGATTGAGGAAGTCATGAAAGATGCCTAGGTATTGACGGCATGACTTGAAACACACAATTTTTTTTTGCATTGATGAGACACGTAATGCGCCAAAACTGAAGTTTGGTTGGTTTTGAAAGTCCAATTATTGGGTTACTGACCAAAATACTCAGATCTCAGGAGCATGTAGGATATGCAGAAATTATTTCTTGTCACGTGCATTTGAATTTAGGACAGAACATCTGTTGTATCAGATACGGTGATGCTTTCTTTGTCTTGTCATGATCTAGTAGTATGAAGCTGACTTGTTCTTCTTCCCTGTGTAGTGCAGTGAACTATGCTGCAGTTGGAGCACGCCATCGACACCATCAAGGGCTTCTTCAACCTGAAGGTGATGTGTCGGGAGAGGAAGGTTGCCTGCTCGCTCGATGGCGCGGTTCTGCTCCGCTGATTGTTTCATCAGAGGACGCGATGGATGATGAGAAAGATTCTCCCGCCAGTCTTCTCTTCATCAACACCAGGAGCAACCATGAGCAGCACTCAAGCACAGAGTAAATTGCACAAAACCATCACTTTGAAGGTTAGGTTTGCGAAAAACACTACAATACATTTTTTTTGCAGAAAACACCGTGTCTACGGTAATCTTTTTGCAAATAACACTGATCGGCGGATTAGGCTCGTTTGAGCACGTTTATGACAGGTGGGTCACATTTTTTGCTTACGTGGCATCACATTTCATGCCAATGGGTTTTAATCTAAATTCAGAAAGTAGTCCCTAGAAATTTATGTATACACCCCTGAATCAAAATGCAAAATCACAATCAGCCCCCCACGTGCATAAAACCAGTAGCACGGCGGCCATGGGCTCTCGTCGCTGGCTGGGGCGGCGCCCATGGAGGCTTGGGGCGGCTCATGGACCTCCCGGCGGCGAGGTCTAGCACCTCCTCTTCTCTCTAATTGGTGCTGGGGCGAGCTCGATTTGGATGGATTGGGGCGAGCCTGGTTTGGATCTCGGGGCGACCAGGATGGCTCCAGCATGTGCACGTTGCCCCACTGTCGCCGTAGTCGGGGCGCCCGCCGAAGGGCCGCGTGGGCAGCCGGGGAACCAGGTCGGCAGCCGGGGAACCAGGTCGCGGTCAAAGGTGCCGTCATGGGGCACATCGAGGTGTTGTCGCCGTCGTCGGGGCGCCCGCGAAGGGCCACGCTGGCGGCCAAGGAACCAGGTATGGCTGGTGCTGCCGCCGCCGAAGGGCCTTGGGCACCGGCTGCAGGGCTGCGCCTTGCCCTCCGGCTGCAGGTTGAGGCTCCGGGTGCGCCTTGCGCTCCGGCTGCAGGTCGAATTGGATGTCACCGGATCTGTCGTGGGGTGCGGAGGTGGAAGCAGATGTCGCCGGATCCGGTGTGGGGTGCGGCGGTGGAGCCGGTGAACCTGTGGTGGCGCGGCGGGATCCCGGGCCGCGTTGGTGGGCGGCAGGGAGTGCCGGCGGCAGGCGGCGGCGGTTCAATTTTTACAGAGAGGGGAGAGAGATGGAGAAGAAGAGAGGGGTGCATGTGTAAAATTCACGCCATGTAGGCAAAAAATGGAGCCCACCTGTCATAAACTCACTTAACTGAGCCTGATCCGCCGATCAGTGTTTTTTGCAAAAAGATTACCGTAGATGTGGTGTTTTTTGAAAAAAAAATGTATTGTAGTGTTTTTCGCAAACCTAACCTTCAAAGTGGTGGTTTTGTGCAATTTACTCCTCAAGCACAGGTACCCTCCTCATCCCCACTAAATCGGTTGTCTTGTTAACCTGGGAGTGGGAGGTGCATACATCTCGTTCGAAAGTAGGATGTATCACTAGTTTCTAAAACCTGGAGCAGTAATCTGCTTAGTTGTTGAACAAGCCTACGTGATTTGCATAGCATCGATACACACATTGATGGTCCAGGCCCTGTATTGTTTAGTTTGAGCTGTAAACAAACTCATCAACTGAGCTAGTCCGTTTGGGGGCGGGTGCTTCATTAACCTCCTATACGGATTTGTTTTCTTTCTAGAAAAGAAAATATAGTATGCATGCTTCTACCTTTCAATGCTTGGGACATTAAGAACTGACTGGGCATCTTTGAAACTAAAAGTCAGCAATGAGTTAGGCTAACTGCTAATGGTTGCTTCTTCGACCTCAATTGGTTCTTGGTAAATGATGTGCTAACTGCTAATGGCTACTGTTAAACGATTTGGTTTTTGACTAATGGTTCATGGTGACCCATGCGTCTGGACTACTCTGTACTACTACTATTGATCAACATTTGGTGCTATTGAATTCTAGATGATTTTCGTTTTTATAATACAATACTGTTAGGTTGTTGGTGCAGCAGAAATTTGCACGGACATGTACCTCTCATCAGATCTGTACTCTCATTTCCATATAAAATGCCTCTTGAAGGTTGGGGTCGCTCCACTTTTGAGTTTGAGGAACTCATGAAATATGCCTAGGTATTGACGGCATCACCTGTAACATAAAAAAATATTGCATTAATGAGACACGTAATGCGCCAAAACTGAAGTTAGGTTGGTTTTCAAAGTCCAATTATTGGGTTACTGACCAAAATACTCAGATCTCAGGAGCATTTAGAATATGCAACAATTATTTCTTAGGGATAAGTATATTTTTCGTCCTCGAACTCTTCCGAGAGTTTAGAAATCGTCCCTTAACTCTAAACCGGAGAGTTTTCGTCCCTCAACTATCAAAACCGGATAGTTTCCGTCCCTCGTGCGGCTTCGGGCGGTTTTCGTCCGGGATGAACAGTAAATCAGTGAACGATAAAATCGAAAAAATAGCAAAAGGTAAATAAAAAATCTGAAATTTTACAGCATCGAAGATAATCTGGTGCGCAAGACCCGTGCAAAATTTCATGGTGTTTCGACATTCAAGCAGCTCGTGGCACACAAAAAACTGTAAATATGTACGTCGGTGAACAGTAAATTAAAAAAATAGCAAAAAAATTCAAAAAAATATGAAACATTTTGGCATCAAAATGCTCAGGTACGCAAGATGCATGCAAAATTTTGTGATCAAATGACATACGAGGAGCTCTAGCAAAAAAAACAAAATAGCGCACTTTTTTTAAAAAATAAATCTGAGCCAAATTTTGTTTCTTTTTGTCACGAGTTCGTACAATACCCAAACATCACGAAAACTTGCACGCACGTTGGGCACCCAAGCCTCTTTTATTCCAAAAAAAATCATACCGCTTTGAATTTTTTTGCTATTTATTTTGAATTTACTGTTCACTTACGTACAAATTTATAGTTTTTTGTTTGCCACGAGCTGCTCGAATATCAAAACACCACAAATTTTTGCACGTGTCTACCCACCAAAGTATCTTCGATGCTCTAAAATTTTAGATTTTTTTGATTTTTGTTGCTATTTTTTTGATTTTACTGTTCACCCCGGACTAAAACTGCCCGAAGCGGCACGAGGGATGAAAACTATCTGGTTTTGATAGTTGAGGGACGAAAATTCTCCGGTTTAGAGTTGAGGGATGATTTCTAAACTCTGGGAAGAGTTCGAGGACGAAAAATATACTTATCCCTATTTCTTATCATGTGCTTTTGAATTTAGAACAGTACATTTGTTGTATCAGATACGATGATGCTTTCATTGTATTGTCATGTGCTAGTGGTATGATGCTGACTTGTTCTTCCTCCCTATGTAGTGAACTATGCTGCAGTTCGAGTATGCCATCGGCACCATCAAGGTCTTCTTCAACCTGAAGGTGCTGCGCCGGGAGAGGAAGGTTGCCTGCTCGCCCGATGGCGCGGCTCTACTCTGCTGATTGGTTCATCGTATGACGTGACAGACGAGGAGGAGAAAGATTCTCCCGTCGGTCTGCTGATGGGTTCGTCCTAGGAGAACCTCTTCTCTTCTCTTTATCAGCATCGAGAGCAACCACGAACAACACTCAATCACAGGTACCCTCCTCAACCCCACCAAATCTTTTGTCTAGTTAACCTGGGAGTGCGAGGTGCATACATCTCGTTTGAAATTAGGATGTACCACTAGTTTCTAAAACCTGGAGTAGTACTCTGCTTAGTTGTTCAACAGGGATTCGTGATTTGTATAGCATCGATAGACACAGTGATGATCCACCCCTTGTTTTTATTGTTTCAGCTGTAACTAATTCATCAGTTGAGCTAGCTAGTTTCATTAACCTCCTATGTATTTATTTGCTTTGTAGGAACGAAAATATAATATGCATGTTCCTATGTACTCCCTCCGTTCCAAAATACTTGACCCCCACTTGTCTACATATGGATGTATCTATACTTGTTTAGTGTCTAAATACATCCATCTCTAGACAAATGAAAGTCATCTAATTTGGAACGGAGGGAGTATATATATATACAGAGGCGTTTCTTTTCTTTTGCTGCTGTATATATACAGAGACCATTATTTTTTTGCTTCTGCAATCACACTGGTTATTGTTTAGCAATCAAATGATGTGCCGATCGATGGCCTCAATTGGCTCTCGGTAACTCCACTGATGATATAATGTTGCCATCTCC
The DNA here is from genome assembly GCF_002162155.2 of Triticum dicoccoides. Lineage (NCBI taxonomy): Eukaryota > Viridiplantae > Streptophyta > Magnoliopsida > Poales > Poaceae > Triticum > Triticum dicoccoides. The sequence goes on from NC_041383.1 coordinate 26,233,595, forward strand.
TCCTGCAGCTTTGAAACTTAGTCAGCCATGTGTTGGGCTGGGAAGCCTCTGCTTCTCACTTGTGAGATCAACATTGATGTTGATTTTCTCCTGTGTAGAGTACGTACAGGCTGGATGGATACAACTCTTATTCTTTTTAGCAAAAAAATGGCACGACGGTTTCAGTTTGAGAGTACGTGTAGGCTTAATTTTGTTGACTACTTGATACAGCTGCTGTCACATACCACTTCTCAGATACTAGATCATTGTGTTATACTAGTATACTTGTACTGATATCTTTTCTACTACTGGAGGCGGCAGTTCAACGACATCGGCATCCACATCAGGCGTGTCAACCGACAAAAACAGGAGCTACGTCGTCCTGGCAGGCTCCCTCTCTTGCCTGAGCACCCTTTGCGATGAGGTGGTGGCTGTCTCGTCCTCGGTTCTGGTGAGTTTGTAGTCTCCTCACTCTCTCCCCTTAAGCCCCTGAGATTGTCCTGGCCCTCGAGCTGTGGCTGATTGTGGTGTAGACCCTGTTAAGCCTGCGTTGCAGTAGCAGTTTCTTTATGGTTTATAGTCATCCAAGTATTCCTGTTATTTTCACTATTTTAGTTAGCAGACTGTATTCTTGAAAGTTTGCATATTAATTAGTGCTTCATGTTTGTTAGGGTGGAGTGTTGCTAAATGTTCTTGTTGTAAGAAGACTCCGGGTGATATTACATTCGCTGTTCAAAGATATTGTTTGGATGTTGGATAAGATATACTTAAGCAAAGTTATGTTTTTGATTTATTTAAACATTGTCAAATGGATGTGATCCATCGATAGTTGAGTGGGCTAGTGTTGCACTTGTCGGATCAGATTTTGTAAATCTGTTCTTACAGTGCTTGTTCACACTCTGGACTTGTTTTGAAAATTGTGTCATTCCCATAGGAGATTATTGCTGGATATAATGCCTTGTCTTGTGTTCATAAGATCTGACTTGGAAGGCACTTGCAATTATGCTGATTTACACCCTTTTGGCTGTTATGCACATCATGTTTTGGTTCAGTTTGTATTGGAGCATCCCTTTTGGGTGTTCACTTTTTTCTATGAGTAGAAAAGATATGCTTTCTAGTAGTAGTACACAGATCTGAACAGTACAGATGGCAGGACTACCAGATTGTCTTGAGCTTATCCTTGTTTTTCTGAGATGGAATAGTGCTTGTCCTGTTGCTAGAAAATGCGGAACTTCATTTCCTTGAGAGAAATGTCAATGCCAAGAGCTTTATTCGGCATTATTGAAAATCTTAAACATAAACAAAAGTTGATAATCTCTTGGCATTATTTAAAATCTTAAACATAAACAAGATTCGGTAATCTCTTCGCATTATTTAAAATCTTAAACATAAACAAGATTAGATAATCTCTTCGCATTATTTAAAATCTTAAACATAAACAAGATCATTATTCATTAGCTAATCTCTATTAATAATGTGTTCTTTTTCTGATATGGAGCTAATGCTGTAGCTATGGCTTTTTTGTGATTTATAGTCATGCTCGTGATGTTGCTAGGGTGGTTGAAAGTCATGTTGTAGTAGGCTCTTTTGCTATTGGATGACACACTCTTGGCTGGCTTGGATTTCTAGTCTCTCTCAGATCCCCTAATTTATGTTTTTGTTTGATTCAGAGCAGCAGGCGCCCTTTATGGACGACATCGACGAGGAACATATGGGACCACACGCCCAAGCTGTCGAGCTCGACGAGGACGTCATCGGGTCATACGTCAACATCGAGGTGATGATGACACTGACACCCCACACAAGGTTGCTCTCTGCTCCGCCCTCTCACCCAAGATGCTTTATTTTTTCCAAGTTATTGTTACTCTGCCTCTAGCATAGTTTCTAGACACTCGCATCATGCTCCTGTTCACAATGGACTAGTTTCTAGCTCTAGCCTAGTTGTTACTTCAAATTGAGTTAGTCTCCAAAGTTCCATGGTGTGAACTTGCATGCACCGCATGAGTTTCTATACTGTGCGATCCTTTTTGGAACATAGCCTAGTTATTTTGTTTGAGCCGTTGATTGTTTGTCCAGGGGAGATGAAAATGCATCTATGATTAGAAAATCCGCGACAGAACATAGGTGCATTGTGTACTACCATTCTTTTGTGCAATGGCAATTGGATTTGACATTATTTTTTCAATCGCTTGTGCTGACAAACTGAACATGGTACTGCTGACATCATAGTTGTAGTTGATACATTCTTGGTGGTGTTTCTATCAGCCAATGGTAGTGCATATGTAGGCTTTTAGGTTGATGTGAGTCCCTGATCTCTCCTTCCAACTATGTTTGCTCTGGGAACTAGGTTTTGGACTGGGAGCTCTGGATTGTGGAATACAACAAGTGCATCATATATAATCTTGTTTGTTCTGGCTGACTATGGGAGTGATCAATGTATTAATTATGCTTAGTGAAGCCCTCGTTTGCATGATTAGAAGATAGTTCAAGTTATCCGGGGACCCAACAAACCAAAACTTGCTTTTGTTCTGATCTGATTAGGTACAAATATGTAATAAATTGAATCTCATTTCGTTGAGTGGAATTTCAGAACATGGCTTTTGTGAATGACTTTGCAGTTCTGAACTTAAAAGACTACTCTTTCTGGTGGCCATTCCCATAGGAGATTATTGGTGGATAAAATGCCTTGTCTTGTGTTCATATAGAAACTTGACTCTGGTTCTTTGGATGTTGTTATTGTTACAGGAGAGCATATCTGACTCGACGCCATGGGGTTGTTCGTGGGGAGCACCTCGTCACCAAGCGTGTGTGACGGCTAGAGGAGGTGGAGGAGCTCTTTGCCCCTGCCTCCTCTCTCCAGCGACTGATGGCTGCTTCCTTCTCCCTTGCCAGGGGGCGTACATGGTGCGCTTCTCTCCCTCCCATGCATGCACCCCCAGATCTGACTTCGATGGCACCTGCAATTGTACTGATGATCCCTTTTGGATGTTATGCACATCACATTTGGTTCAGTTTACTACTGGGGCATCCCTTTTCGATGTCCACTTTCTTCAATGGATGAATACGCAACAACATTTTTTGGTTCAAGCAAACTCAGTTTTCTCCCTGTTTGTGTATGAGGAACATTTTTTTGTTCAAGCATCCTTATTAACAAAACTATGCATGTCCAATGGAAAGCATATTTTAGTCTCCTAAGTTTGAGATACACTCGAGTACACATGTTGCACGTTTTTCGTGTAACTGAATGACAGGGGATTGGAAGTCCTACAAGGTCCCAGCCTCCCAGCACAGGAGAGCAACCTCTGTCTACCCAAGCACCCTAGAGCAGTCGACATGATCACTGGAGTCAGCGGTTCAAATGGCGGCATCCACATTAGGCATGTGAACCGGCAATAATAGGAGCTACACCGGTGGTGTTCATCAGTGTGTTGTGCTTGGTGGAGCACTCATTTGCATGATTAGAAGATAGCTCAAGTTCTCCGGGGACCCAACAACCCAAAATTTGCTTTGGTTTTGATTTGCATAGGTAGAAATATATAATAAGTTGGCTCTCATTTCATTGGGTGGAATTTCAAAACATGGCTTTTGTGAACGACTTTGCATTTTTGAGCTTAAAAGAGCAATCTTTGGTGGTCTCCATTCCCGTAGGAGATTATTGCTAGATAAAATGCCTTGTCTTGTGTTCATAGAGAAACTTGACTTTTGTTCTTTGGATGTTATTATTGTTACAGGAGAGCATATCTGACTCGATGCCATGGGGCTATTTGTGGGGAGCGCGTGTGGTGGCTAGAGGAGGTGGAGGAGCTCTTCCCCGTGCCTCCTCTCTTCAGCGACTGGTGGATGCTTCCTCCTCCCCTCCGAGCGGCCGTATATGTAGAGCTTCTCTCCCTCCCCTGCACCCCCAGATCTGACTTGGATGGCACTTGCAATTGTACCGATGTTCCCTTTTGGATGTTGTGCACACCACGTTTTGGTTCAGTTTGTAATAGGGCATCCCTTTTGGGTGTTCACTTTCTTCAATGAATAAATATGCAGCAACATATTTTGGTTCAAGCAAACTCGGTTTTCTCCATGTTTGTGTATGATGAACATTTTTGCCTCTCGTGATGATGTGCCTCCTGTTATATACAGTTGTTGCACTGCATATTGTTGTCTTTAGAAGAGGATTGTGTTGCTTGACACTCGAAAACAATTGATGTTGTTATCCATCTCTTTATATGGGCTACTTCCTTTCTGGCTGCCACTCTAGTCCTTTTTTTTCAGAAAAAAACAAGGGAAAAATATATAGGAGTTTTGGACAGTCTACTGCACATTTTGTTTACTCATGTCAGATATGAATGCATGTGTTACTCGTAAGGGAAGATCATGTATCTAGTGTAGTCTTGTACAGTTCCAGCTGTTCCTTGCCAATGAATAATGATCTTGTTTATGTTTCTGATGTGATACATACTTGAATTTCTCAATATTCAAACTCTTTCCCTCTGTGTTGCGATGCGTGTGCAGCTGATCGGGAACACGCCATTGGTGTACTTCAACAAGGTCACCAAAGGTTGCGTCGCCACCAAGCTCGAGTCCATGGAGCCTTGCAGGACCACATCGATGAGGAACATGCGGGATCACATGGCCAAGCTGTCAATCTGTTGAGCTAGACGATGAGATCATCGGGTCATGCCTCAACCTCGAGGCGACGATGATGCTGACTCCCCACACAAGGTTGTTCTCTACCCCGCCCTCCCACCCAAGATGCTTTTTTAACAAGTTACCACTGCTCTGCCTCTAGCATAGTTTCTAGACACTTGGAAAGTTTATGGCAACAACCTCCAGCCTTCTGCTGGAAAGCTTATGGAGCTTGCGTTGCTGTACCAGTTATTGTTGTTGCTTCATAGTGCAAACAAAGAAACACTTCCAGGCCTGCACTTGTAGGATGCTGTTGTACCAGTTTATGAACTCATCGAAGCATTTTTTTGTAGGGCCGTATGTCTTGACCATGACATAAAGAAGTTGTTTTCTTGCATGGATGCACACGGGCTTAATCAAGATCTATGATCCTTACTTGCTCTGATCGTCTACTGCTGCTGCTGCTGCTACTTGATCTTGCACTATTCACTTGACCATCTACTTACTATTGCTTTGGTCCTCTACCGATGCTTCCTTACCAATGGAGCTTGTGCAAAAACAGTGTAGTTTGGCACTGCCCAAAGCAGTTATAGCATATCTTTGTCTTGTCTTGTGTTCATAGACAAGGAAACCTGACTCGGTTTTTGGATATTATTACAGGAGGAAGAGCATACATCTAAATATAGAAAAAAGAAAACCTGCAAGTCGTGTCGGTTAGAGGCTTCCAAGGGCCACCTGGAGTTGGTCGTCAAGCAGAAGTGGCTCGGCTCGCTCTATATGGTATGATGAACACTTTTTCCTCTTGTGATGATGTGCCTCCTGTTATATGTAGTTGTTGCATTGTGTGTTGCTGTTCAAACTTAACATAATTTTTTGGAACTTCCAAAACTTTTAGTTGTGAAAACAGACTCAATTCCACTCTAGCTGGAAGAGAAGCACATATAGTTCCAAAACTTTGAGTTGTGAAAACAGACTTAATTTTCATAAAATAAAACAAGGAGAAAAGATATGCTTTCCAGTACTGCACATTTGCTGGTTTGCTCTGGTCATCTACTAGTGCTGCTACTCGATCTTGTACTGTCCACTTGACCATCTACCATTCCTTTGGTCCTTTATTGATGCTCACTAAGGTTGCTCTCTTCTCTGCCATCCCACCCAAGATGCTTTTTTAACAAGTAATTGCTGCTCTGCCTCTAGCATAGTTTCCAGACACTCGCATTGTGCTCCTGTTCAGAGTGGACAGCTTGTGGCAACAACCTCCAGGCCTTCCGTTGGAAAGCTTATGGAGCTTGCATTGCATGTTCTTCCCTACTATTGTACAGGAGTGATGGTCAGGTCGGCTGGGTGCCGATGATGTTGTTCATTTTAGTTCTCTTTTTTTGCTGATGGTTTTGTTGCTAAACTATGGGCTTGTTCCATAGTGGAACCTGAAGCAAATTACTATTGTTGCTTCATATGGGGAAAAAGAAACACTTCCAGCCCTGCACTAGTAGGATATTGTTGTACCAGTTTGAGAAATCATCAAAACCTACTCTTCTTAGGCCGTATGTCCTGACCATGACATAAAGAAGTTGTTTTCTTGCATGGATGCACACTGGCTTAATCAAGATCTCTGATCATTACTTGCTCTGACCATCTACTTCTGCTGCTACTTGATCTTGCACTGTTTACTTGACCATTTACTTACTGTTCCTTTGTTCCTCTATTGATGCTTCTTACCAATGTGGCTGGTGCTAAAAGAGTGTACTTTGACATTGCTCAAAGCAGTTATAGCATATCTTCGTCTTGTTTTGTGTTTATAGACAAAGAAACCTGACTCGGTTCTTTGGATACTATTACAGGAGGGAGAGCATATATATCTAAATCTAGAAAAAAGAAAGCCTGGAAGTCGTATCTATTAGAGGCTCCCAAGGGCCACCTGGAGTTGGTCATCAAGCTGAAATGCCCCGACTCACTCTATACGGTATGATGAACCCTTTTGCCTCTTTATAGATTGTGGTGTTGCATTGTGTGTTGTTGTCTTTAGAAGAGGATTGTGTTGCTTGAATCACTAGTAGAAAAACACCTAATAGTCCCGGTTCGTAAGGGCCTTTAGTCCCGGTTCGTAATGGGTCGTTACTAATACCTCCACCCATTAGTCCCGGTTCAAACACGAACCGGGACCAATGTGCCTTCACGTGGCCCTGTGCGCCGAGCCCAGTCAGGGGGTCTTTGGTCCCGGTTGGGGGTTTTTGTTTTTTTTTTGAAAGGAGGGGGGTGGGGGTTTTGGGGGGTTAATTTAGGTGTTTCATATATTGTGTTAGCTAGCTAATTAATAGAGAGAAGTGTCCTCTCTTATGTCCGTGCTTGGTCGACGCTATGTACTATATATACATAAGTGATTGAGAGAACCATTGAGTACAGAAGTTCGTCATGCATACTGAGAGAAGTGATCGATCGACCTCTCCTTCTCCGAGAGATTGGTCGAACAACAAGTTTTCGTATCATGTATCCGACACTACTGGCTACATACATGTACAATATGTATAAGATCTCTTAATTACAATCCCCTAGCAATTGAAATCAATTTCCACATGGTACTCTCCGGCTTTATTGATGATGTGGTCAAGAAAGAATCCCGCCAATTCCTCTTGAATTGCTTTCATGCGATCTGGTTCTAGGAGTTCATTCCGCATCTGCCACGTCTAATTTGAAGAAGGGGGTTAATTAATACATATATATGAATGAAACTCAACAGAAATGATGGTGTAATAAAATGAAATTGTGAATATTATTGCTTACGCACTTCATATTATCTTTTAGAGTAGCCCCGCTTGTTTTTCAAAGTCGCGTTGTGGATGAACTCGCACACATAGTATCCACAGAAATCATTCCCTTGTTCCTGCCACAAGCACTTTACGAGAAATAAAGGTCAATCAAAGTGATAATGAAGCATTATAAATGGCATTGATGAAAGTATAGCTATAGAATCAACGGGAGATGCGCGCAACTAGCTAGCCAGTAGTACTTACTTTTGGGTATGTATATCGCAGCTCCTTCGGCAGTCCTGGAGCTTCTGCGGTGAACTGTTTTCAAACCCTGCAACACAAAGAAAATAATTATTATTACTTGAGATATCAGGAAATAAACAAAAAGTTGCCGGTATGATGCGATAATGATCGATTGAACTTACTTGTTGAGCAATTCAGTCATGTCCGCATAGGTTTTGGGATCTTTCCGTCTTGAGTCTAAGACGGTTACTAGTCCCCACTCAAGCTTAATCTCCAGAAGAACATAGTGGTACCTGCGCACGCATGCATAACTCATCAATTACATTACTATAACCTCGCTCGAGTAATAAGGGAAACTGAATATGCACACGACAGTAACACTCACTTGCCGTTGTAAGGAAAGAGTATGGTATCTTTGTTTTGATTTTTGATCAACGATCGTAGCAAGTTGTCCTCGGCCTCTTTGACGTCCTTTTTAACCAGAAATTCATCTATGATATTTGTGTTAATGAACCCAATATCATAAATTTCTTGTTTTTTGCACTCGACAATCTTCAATCTGCATAATATATTGAGGATAATTAATTATAAATACATGAAATGAAAGAGTCGAGCTATATATAGAGACTTAATGACAGAAATAGTACTTACAGACAGTAGCAAAAGACCATTAGTTTATCAAGGGCCTTTTGATTGAAGAACGCGAAGAACTCATCAAATGGAACAGTCAACAGATCAGTTTCAACGAGGTCGTGCTCCTCTTTAATATTCAGATACAAAGCATTCGTACCCGCAGACTCTTTGCAGGTTTCCATGTACCAATTATGGAATCTTCGCATCATTGTTGTCAGAGATTTTTCATCTTTGACGAGAGGCTTCCCGTACTCGTATCTGTGTTCGTCCACCTCCAAGAAATCAGGAAGTTGATCAACAGGCAGGTAATCTGCAAGATTGCCATAACCGGCCACCGTCCCCGGAGCATTAGACACATTGAGCGGGGGGCACGATTGTTGTGCTTGTTCGCCGAGCTGGGCAATTTTTTCCCCTTTGCTCGTTCTTTTAACCTTTTATCACTGACAGTAGTTCCCGACCGCTGGGCTTGGAGATATGTCTGTTCAGTAATGCGCTGATAGTTGGTTCTCGGCGGAGGCTTTGGTGGTTTCCTCAGGGCATCGATAGTGCGCTTTGCTTTCACCGGATCTACCTTCTCCTCCGGAGGTGGATGTCTCTTTGCTTTCACCCCTTCAAAGAACTCCTTCACGTGGGTCCGCACAATCGTATCATTTTCTTCCTCGGTCCTCTCATACGGTAACTTCTCTAGAGGCTTGAGAGGTGGACCGTATCTGTATTGCCTCCCGCCTCTGGTTGTGCTGCTAGACGCCAGAGCAGACGGAGCTGCTGCGGCGTCTGTCTTCTTTCGTGCTTGCTTACGAGGCGGAGGAGAAGGAGTACGACGTGATGGGGTTGTGTACCTAGGGTAGGATCATGGACCTGATCCAAGTAACTTACCCTAGGACATCCTTAGAAGAGGTCGCCTTCCAGTCGACCAACGAGGATTCACTCGACTGGCCTGAAGGACTCGACCACGAAGACTCACTCGACCACCAGGAGGTCAAGAGGCACTCTGCACTGCAACGGTCTGTAATCAAGTAGACTTTATGATAGTAAAGGCACTTTATGTGGGGCGTTACCAGTAACGCCCCAGACTTAACTCACCTTAAACCCTCTCCTGCGTGGGCTGGCTGGGGTCCTGGCGCACTCTATATAAGCCACCCCCCTCCACAGGCAGAAGGGTTCGGCACCTTGTAATTCATACATTCATAATCCACTCGACCGCCTCCGGGCTCCGAGACGTAGGGCTGTTACTTCTTCCGAGAAGGGCCTGAACTCGTACATCCTTTGTGCTTACAACCTCTCCATAGCTAGGACCTTGCCTCTCCATACCTACCCCCCACTCTACTGTCAGGCTTAGAACCACGACAGTTGGCGCCCACCGTGGGGCTGGTGTTTTAGCGATTTTGTGGAGAAGTTGCGATTCTTCCGAGTACTCTCATCATGGTGTCTGCTGGAGTTTTGGTCAAGGGTCAAGAGATCCGTCTCGGCACTCTCACCTTCATCGCCGACGACTCCGCATGGCTCCAGGAGGCTCCACTCGACGTAGACGCGCTCCCCGTCCGCGGTGCGACGCATTTTCGCGCATGTGTCCGCGGCGTTCTGCTGCGGCAACCGTCGACCCAGTATCAGTCGGCTCCTCCATCGTCCACCCTCCCGGTCTCCCGCCAGCGCAAGCGCTCAGGCCGGTCGAGGCTTCAGCGATGGGTGAGTCACGCGGTGGCTCGCCAATCGGCCACTACACAAGTTGCGGCAATCGAGCCCAACGAATCTCTCTACGGCTTGTTCGATCAGTCGACTGGCTCCGGAGAGACTGCATCCGAGTGCGGAAGCAGTGATCCAGCGGCGGAAATCTTGATGGTCGACGGGCCCCACAGCCCTCCTGGCTTCGCCCGTGGTGGTGGAGCAGGTGACGGCGGCGACCCTGCACGAGACTACGAAGAGTACCAGCCCGAGCCACTCGACTCTCTGCAAAGAGAAGAGCTTCGCCGCAGGAACGAGGATCCCCTGCGTATTCCCATCGCAGGAGAAACCCCCGAGGCTCGTGCCTTGGAGGAGGCGCGTCTGGCCAATTTGGCCGAGCGCACTCGACTGGAGAACCTTCAGCGAGCACTCGACGAGCGCGCGCGGCAACGAGTTCCCGACACCAGTCGACGTCAACTCTTCCCGCCGACTCAGGTATATCGAACCCCAATTCAGAATTTAGCAGCTGCGACCCGTATAGCAGAGTCCATTCAGCCTTCGCAGTCGGAAGCTGGCAGAGGTTTGCTGCAGATCAGGGATCTGCTCCGGGCAGCAGGAGATCAGAATTCAGCCGTGTCTCAGTCGCGCAACAGAATTCACAGTCGATCTGTCACTGTGAATACGGTCCAGTCGGCTCACAGCCCCAGATCGCCTCCGCGGCGCGAAGGGCGTGAGAATCGGCGAGATCAATATGGCGACAGACTCGACCGAGATGATAGGCGTCGAGTGCCCTATTCCCCTCCGAGGGGTGGGTCTTACGCTCCTCGGCAGCCAGATGATAGGCGTCAGTACAGTACAGGACATAGGGTTCCAGTTGACCCCAGAGAGCCAGGCTTCGACGCGCGATCCATTATCGTGCAAGGGTTGGTCGACCGGAATAGAGCCCATCGAGGTGCACTCGACAGAGATGTACCCACGAGCAGTCGAGTACATGTTTCTGGTCCTGAATGTTTCAGCAGAGCTATCAGAGCCGCAGTTATCCCCCCCAATTTCAGGTTGGCAACAGGAGTCAGCAAGTTCACTGGTGAGTCTAAGCCTGAAACTTGGCTTGAAGACTACCGAGTGGCAGTTCAGATCGGTGGTGGGAACGACGAGGTGGCCATGAAGCATTTGCCCCTCATGTTGGAAGGTTCTGCCAGGGCATGGTTGACTCAATTACCCCCTAGCGGCATTTACACTTGGGAAGATCTGTCCCGAGTGTTCGTCAGAACGTTTGAAGGGACTTGCAAGCGACCAGCGGGATTGACAGAGTTGCAAGTCTGCGTGCAGAAAACTAATGAGACTCTCAGAGAGTATATTCAGAGGTGGATCACTTTGCACCACACTGCGGAAAATGTCTCTGATCATCAGGCAGTATGCGCCTTCAAAGACGGCGTCAAGAACAGAGAACTGAGTTTGAAATTTGGTCGAACCGGTGACATGACCTTGAGTCGGATGATGGAGATTGCTACCAAGTACGCCAACGGCGAAGAAGAAGACCGACTCCGAAGCGGCAAGCACAAGCCGAGTCAGTCGGAAAAAGGAAACACCAGTCGGAAACAGAAGCGGAAGGCTGAACCGGCAGCTCCTGGAGAGGCTCTGGCCGTGACTCAAGGAAAGTTTAAGGGGAAACCAAAAGGATCCTGGAACCCCAAGAAAGTAAAGGATAAAGAAGGGAACGACGTGATGGATATGCCGTGTCACATTCACACGAAGAAAGATGAAGAGGGGAATATCATTTACCCAAAGCACACCACTCGCCAATGTCGACTCCTGATCCAGCAGTTTCAGGGAAAACAGTCTAAGGACAAGGAGAAGGAGTCGGACAAGGCCGAAGACAAAGAGGACAGTGAGGGAGGATATCCGCATATCAACTCCACTCTGATGATCTTTGCAGATGTGGAAAGCAGAAGTCGACTGAAAGTGATTAACCGAGAGGTGAACATGGTTGCCCCAGCAAAGGCAAATTATCTGAAGTGGTCTCAAACACCCATCACATTCGACCAATCTGATCACCCGACTCATATTGCCACCCCCGGGAGGCAAGCTTTGGTGGTCGATCCAGTTGTCGAAGGCACTCGACTGACAAAGGTGCTGATGGATGGTGGAAGTGGGCTGAACTTATTGTATGTAGACACATTGAAAGGTATGGGCATTCCGATGTCCCGACTGAGCACTAGTAACATGAGCTTCCATGGAGTTATACCAGGGAAGAAGGCCGAGTCACTTGGCCAGATAGCTTTGGACGTAGTGTTTGGTGATTCGAAGCATTTTCGCAAAGAAAAGTTGACGTTTGAGGTCGTGGATTTTCAAAGTGCATATCATGCCATTTTGGGGAGACCAGCCTATGCACGGTTCATGGCTCGACCATGTTACGTGTACCTCAAATTGAAGATGCCCGGTCCCAAAGGTGTGATCACTGTCACCGGTGATAGGAAAAAGGCAGAGGAGTGCTTTCAGAAGGGCTCCAAGATTGCCGATTCCCAAGTGACAGCGGTCGAGTTCGAAGAATACAAGCAAAACGCAGATCCGAGTGACTTGCTGCGATCCAAGAAGCCCGCCACAGAGTCTGCATTCCAGTCGTCCGGTGAGACGAAGCCTGTTCACATTCACCCGACCGACCCCGAAGCAGCTCCGACTCGCATCTCCACAACACTCGACCCAAAATAGGAAGAAGCGCTCATCCAGTTCCTCCGTGAGAACTGGGACATTTTTGCATGGAAGCCCGCTGACATGCCAGGTGTTCCCAGGGGACTGGCTGAGCATCGCCTAAGAGTCGACTCGTCTGCAAAACCAGTCAAAGAGCATCTCCGGCGGTCCGCCGTCCAGAAGAGAAAGGCCATCGGTGAAGAAGTGGCTCGACTGTTGGCGGCAGGATTTATCCGAGAGATATACCACTCCGAGTGGCTCGCTAATGTCGTCATGGTTCCTAAGAAGGACAAGTCGCTCCGAATGTGCATTGATTTCAAGCACATCAACCGGGCCTGCCCGAAAGATCACTTTCCTCTCCCTCGCATAGATCAAATTGTTGACTCGACCGCGGGATGCGAGAGGTTGTCTTTTTTAGATGCTTACTCCGGGTACCACCAGATCCGTCTGTACGGGCCCGATGAGATAAAAACAGCTTTCATCACTCCATTCGGGTGCTTCTGCTATATCACCATGCCATTCGGCCTCAAGAATGCCGGAGCCACATTTATGCGAATGATTCAGAAGTGTCTACTCACCCAAATCAGTCGGAATGTGGAAGCTTATATGGATGATATTGTTGTCAAGTCACGAAAAGGTTCCGACCTGCTCGCTGACCTCGCCGAAACATTTGCCAACCTCAGAAGGTATGATATCAAGCTCAATCCATCAAAGTGCACATTTGGAGTTCCTGGTGGCAAGTTACTCGGTTTTCTCGTTTCCGAACGGGGAATCGACGCTAACCCAGAGAAGATTGGCACTATTCTCCGAATGAAACGCCCTGTGCGAGTGCACGATGTCCAGAAGCTTACTGGATGCTTGGCCGCATTAAGTCGATTCATCTCACGACTCGGTGAAAAGGCACTGCCTCTTTACCGACTGATGAAGAAGGCCGACAAGTTCGAGTGGACTCCAGAAGCTGATGCAGCGTTTGCCGAGCTAAAAGCTCTGCTCTCCACCCAGCCGGTGCTTGCTGCTCCAATCAGCAAAGAGCCTCTGTTGCTCTACATCGCAGCCACAGGACAAGTTGTCAGTACTGTGCTAACGGTCGAGCGGGAAGAAGAAGGAAAAGCTCTCAAAGTTCAGCGCCCAGTGTATTATTTGTCTGAAGTCTTGACTCCATCCAAGCAGAGATATCCTCATTATCAGAAGCTTGTGTATGGAATATACATGACCACAAAGAAGGTTGCTCATTATTTCTCTGACCATTCCATCACAGTCGTCAGCGACGCTCCACTATCAGAGATTTTGCACAACAGAGATGCAACTGGTCGAGTGGCCAAATGGGCGATTGAACTTCTTCCCCTTGATATCAAGTTTGAGGCAAAGAAAGCCATTAAGTCCCAGGCGATAGCAGATTTCCTCGCCGAGTGGATTGAACAACAGCAGCCGACTGAAGTTCACTCGGAGCATTGGACTATGTTTTTCGATGGCTCTAAGATGTTGAATGGTTCCGGTGCTGGGGTTGTCCTGGTTTCCCCCAGAGGAGATAAGCTCAGATATGTGCTCCAGATTCACTTTGATTCCTCCAACAATGAGGCAGAATATGAGGCCCTCCTATATGGGTTGCGCATGGCCATTTCACTCGGCGTCCGTCGCCTAATGGTCTATGGCGACTCGGATTTAGTGGTCAATCAGGTGATGAAAGAGTAGGACGTGAGAAGCCCAGCCATGACTGGATACTGCAGTGCAGTGAGGAAGCTGGAGAAGAAGTTTGAGGGGTTGGAGCTCCATCATATACCCCGACTGAAAAATCAAGCAGCTGATGATCTAGCAAAGATAGGTTCCAAGAGAGAAGCCATTCCGAGTGGTGTGTTCTTGGAGCATATACACACTCCGTCAGTCAAAGAGGATCCTTTCACCGAAGAAACTCCGCAGCCCAAGAGCGCCACAGATCCGACTGAAGTTGAAGTCCCAGCGGTGGTCGACTTGATCATGGAGGTTTTGGTGGTCATTCCCGACTGGACGATTCCGTATGTCGCATATATCTTGAGGAAAGAGCTTCCGGAGGATGAAGAAGAGGCTCGACAGATCGTCCGTCGATCTAAGGCCTTTACCGTAATCAAAGGACAATTATACAGAGAAAGCGCGACTGGAGTCGGTCAGAAGTGCATAACACCAGAAGAAGGTCGACTCATCCTCAATGATATTCACTCGGGGACCTGTGGTCATCATGCGTCCTCTCGGACCATCGTGGCCAAAGCATACCGAGCCGGATTTTACTGGCCCAAGGCGAATGAGATGGCAAAAGAGATAGTAGATAAGTGCGAGGGATGTCAGTTCTACTCGAATATGTCGCACAAGCCTGCGTCAGCTTTGAAGACCATCCCACTCGTCTGGCCTTTTGCAGTTTGGGGGCTGGACATGATCGGTCCTTTGAGAACAGGACGAAGTGGCTTCACGCATGTACTGGTGGCAGTCGACAAGTTCACCAAATGGATCGAGGCTAAACCAATCAAGAGCCTTGACTCCGGAACTGCTGTTAGCTTCATCAGGGAACTAATATTCAGATATGGAGTCCCGCACAGCATCATTACGGATAATGGGTCGAACTTTGACTCAGAGGAATTCAGAGCTTTCTGCGACTCCCAGGGCACACGGGTCGACTACGCATCAGTCGCCCATCCGCAGTCGAATGGACAAGCAGAGCGAGCTAATGGACTGATTCTCAAGGGACTGAAGCCTCGACTGATGCGTGATCTCAAACACGCGGCTGGAGCTTGGGTCGACGAGCTTCCATCTGTACTCTGGGGACTGCGGACCACGCCTAATCGGTCGACCGGAAGAACTCCATTCTTCTTGGTCTATGGAGCTGAAGCAGTCTTGCCGAGTGATCTTCTCCACAATGCTCCTCGAATTGAAATCTACAACGAAGCAGAAGCTGAACAAGCGCGGCAGGACGCAGTCGACCTTTTAGAGGAAGAAAGGGAGATGGCTCTGATCCGATCGACCATCTACCAACAAGTTCTGCGCCGTTTCCACGCCCGAAATGTGAGAGGTCGAGCCTTCCAGGAAGGGGATTTGGTTCTCCGAGTGGATCAGCACAAACCACACAAGCTTGCTCCTTCTTGGGAAGGCCCCTTCATCGTCACCAAGGTTCTCCACAATGGGGCGTACCGTCTTTACAACGTCGAGCATAATATCGACGAGCCCCGAGCTTGGAACGCGGAGCTACTCCGCCCATTTTACACTTAAGTTTTATCACTCGGATGAGTTGCAATAAAGTACTTTTGTAGTTCATCCACAATATCTGTCACTTTTTATTTTTATTTTCCAATAAAATTCCCCTCAGTGGGTGACTTAGTTGCGAATCCGTTTCGCCTAAGTTTGTAAAAATCCTACCGAGTGGTGAGCCAGACTCCCACTCAGAGGCTTAGCTGCGAATCCGTTTCGCCTAAGTTATCAAAATCCTGCCGAGTGAAGAGCAATCCTCTCACTCGGGGGCTTAGCTGCAGCCATGTGCTCGCCTAAGTTATAAAAATCCTACCGAGTGAAGAGCAACCCTCTCACTCGGGGGCTTAGCTGCAGCCATGTGCTCGCCTAAGTTATAAAAATCCTACTGAGTGAAGAGCAACCCTCTCACTCGGGGGCTTA
>NC_041383.1:26249806-26259633 GCF_002162155.2 Triticum dicoccoides
TAGCTGCAGCTATGTGCTCGCCTAAGTTATAAAAATCCTACCGAGTGAAGAGCAACCCTCTCACTCGGGGGCTTAGCTGCAGTCCAAGCACTCGCCTAAGTTATAAAAATCCTACCGAGTGAAGAGCAACCCTCTCACTCGGAGGCTTAGCTGCAACCATGTGCTCGCCTAAGTTATAAAAATCCTACCGAGTGAAGAGCAACCCTCTCACTCGGAGGCTTAGCTGCAACCCTGTGTTCGCCTAAGGTATAAAAACCCTGCCGAGTGGAGAGCAACCCTCTCACTCGGGGGGCTTAGCTGCAGCCCAGTGCTCGCCTAAGTGGACTAAAGAATAAGTCGATTGCAGTACAGGCACCTTGCTTTGAACCTGCAAAAGACATTCCGAGCCGAAGGCAATCATATTCAAGCGCCAAATTCAAGTTTGAATCGATGTATAAAGGAACCGAAAGTGCTCAGGCGTCAAGCCCGTTAAGGTTTGTCGGTTACAATTCCACTCGGCATACCGAGGCAAATTTAAAGCGTCGAGCCAGAAGAAGTTTTTTACCCCTCCTGTGGAGGGCTGGAAGGTGCAACAAATTCATCAAGGTCAATCCCGTCGGCGATCCGAGTGGCAGCTGCAAGGAAAGTTTCCATAAAGGATCTGAAGTCGTGCTTCTTGGTATTGGCCACCCAAAGGGCCGCCAGCTTCTCTTCTCGCGCATCTTTGCAGTGGACTCGGGCCAGACACAGAGCGACATCTGCACCACACCGAGCCGAGGACTTCTTCCACTCCTGCACTCGACCAGGGATCGTGTTCAAGCGGGCCATCAGCGACTCAAGGTCATTCTGAAGTGTCTCCTCAGGCCAGAGCGTCGAGTCGATGCGAGATGTGGCGGCCTTCAGCCTTGCGAGATAGTCCACGACAGCTGCAACACGAGACTCCAGTCGGAAAACATCCATGGCAACTTCGTCGTTCACCGGAGAATTGACGGGGTCAAGGTTTGGCTCCAGTCGGCTGGTTTCTTCTTCAAAGTTTTGACAAAATTCTGCAAGGGTGATCACTAAGTCAAGGAGATAGTCGAATGGAAAAAGCCACAATTGGAAATATTTGCCAAACATGGAGGTCTACCTTCAAGCATAAGGAACAACTTCTTGGCAAGGCCACTCAGGAAGGCCTCCAGTTCGGTTTTCTTCTCAGTCAATTTGCTGACTTGGTCGGTCAGGGCAGCTTTGTCAGTTTTCAGTCGACTGACCTCCTTGTTGGCAATCCCAAGAGCAGCTTTCAGATTGGTATTGTCTTGTTCGAGCTTGGTGACTGAAGCTAACTTATCGTCAGCAAGCTTGATCTTCTCAGCTAGCTCAAGGTCTTTCTTCTGCTGGGCCTCCCTTACCTTACCTGCAAGTTACAGCAAGATCAGATTTTGAAACAAGCAAGGGGAAAAGCAGTCGTCAGGGTCTCACCAAACATACCTTCGGTCTCCTCCTTTGCCTTTGTCAGCTTCTCCCGAACTAGCTTCAAGCTCAGCTCGACTTGAGTATGCTTGTGTTCCAGCTCTGAGTAGCGAGCCACAAGATCACAAGAGTTCTGCGAAGAACCAATCGACTAAATGTCAAATATAATTCACTTCCGAGTGAAAAAGGGAAAAACACACGTTTCTAAGACTACAGCCGAATACAAGCATTCGACCGTAGTCTCGGGGACTACACCCAGTGGGTGCACTCAGCGTGCCCCCACTAATCCTGTTGAAGACAAAGTCGACCAGTCGACCTCAAAAAAAAAGTGTGCGAGATGCATTCTCTAAGACTGTGATCAACTGCAAGCAGTCGACCACAGTCTCGGGGACTACACCCAGTGGGTGCACTCAGCGTGCCCCCACCGGTTTGTGAAATCCAGTCGACCAGTCGACTGACAGAAAGATTGACATTATAAAGCCTAAGGCCGACTGCCAGCAGTCGACCTTAGCCTTGGGGACTACACCCAGTGGGTGCACTCAGCGTGCCCCCACCGGTTTGTGAAATCCAGTCGACCAGTCGACTGACAGAAAGATTGACATCATAAAGCCTAAGGCCGACTGCCAGCAGTCGACCTTAGCCTTGGGGACTACACCCAGCGGGTGCACTCAGCGTGCCCCCGCTAACACGGAGTTTATTCGACACACCCAGTGGGTGATTACTATAAATTCCGGAAAAGAAAAGTTTTTGGTAGCATATCCAACAGAACAAACAGCGGTCGACTGTCCTGGACATTGCTTTGGAGGGCAGAGCTGGCGTCATAAGCTGCCTGGCTCGCGTCCCGGATGGTCTTCAGCTGCTCCATCATGAGTCCCGCCTGGCGTATTACCTCCTTCGCTGCGCCAGCTTGGTCCTCTGGGACGTGGTGCGTCGTGAAGAGGGAGGGCTGCTGAGCACTCGTCAGTGGATTTGCGAAAGACACCGTGTGTCGAGTGGTGTTCTCTTCTTCCACAGTCAGAATCTCAGGCGCCGTCACATCCTGAGGCACCTTACTGGCGGACGCTTTCCGACTCCTCCTGCGTGCCAGTGGTTCTTCATCCTCGTCGTCATCAGGGAGATTGATAACAGTATTGGGTGGAGCTGCGGAGAAGAATCAGGATCAAAGATCGCGAGTCAGTCGACTAAGAACGATGTTAAGAATACAGTACCTGGGTTCGAAGTTGCTGCATCCTCCATCTCGTGGTCATCAGCCCGGGCCGAGGTTTCAGAAGTAGCAGCACTGCAACTCCAAAGGATCAGTCGACTAACTTCAGCGTCGACCAGAGATAAAGTTCACACAGAATAAGAAAATATGAGCAGCACGGTTACCCTGATATGGTAGGGATGGACACCTTCATCTTCGGCAAGAGCTTGATCGGCTTCGACGGGGCCGCCCTGGGCTGCTTCGGCGCCTTTTCAGTCGGCACCGGAGAGGTGGTCCGAGGGCGCTTGGTCGACTGAGTGGCGGTCGCAACCCACTTACCACGTTCGGTCGAAGGGTCGTGGACAAGCTTCGACCGCCTTTCTGAGCGCGGTGGTACGACCTCCTCCTCCTCTTCTTCCTCGTCCTCGACGTCGTCTTCATCGCCGTCATCATCATCATCGTCGTCATCATCCTCTGCAACATCCGAGTCCCATTCCTCCTCTTCCTGGCTCTCGCCCCCGCTCGCCTCGCCTTCCTCAGTCGGAGCTTGTGCCCCATTGGGCATCGAGTACAGCTCGGTGAGGGCCTAGCAGATGCCCAAACAAGGATCAGTCGACCAGTCGGCAGGGTTAACAGAAATGAATACGACAAGGGCGCAGTGGAGAGCAGAGCAAGTGTACCTTGTTTGGGTCGCTGTTGTGGTCGAGTGGAGGAATCCTTCTGGCTCCGCGCGGGTTGTCCTTGTTTCCGGTAACGGCTACCATCCATCTTTCCAGAGTGACGTCGTCGACTGCTTCTGGATGGACTCTAGTCTCGCCTTCGGTCCCACAGTACAACCACATGCAGTGGCTCCGGAATTGAAGGGGTTGGATGCGACGCCTGAGGAAGACCTCCAGAAGATCCATGCCCGTCACCCCCTCCCGAACCAACTGCACCACGCGCTCCATCAACATCTTCACGTCGGCTTTCTCCTCCGGAATCAGCTTCAGAGGGGAGGGCTTGTTCACTCGGTCCATGGTAAACGGAGGGAGTCCACTCGACTGCCCTGGCGTCGACTGGACCTGGCAGTAGAACCAAGTCGACTGCCAGCCTCTGACGGACTCGGGAAAGGTCATGGGCGGGAAGGTGCTCTTATTCCTCACCTGGATCCCCAGGCCCCCACACATTTGGATGACTCGGGTTCTCTCATCACCTGGGCTCGCCTTCTTCACGGTCTGAGAGCGACACGTGAATATATGTTTGAACAAACCCCAGTGCGGTCGACAGCCCAAGAAACCCTCACACATGGACACGAATGCAGCAAGATAGGCAATGGAGTTTGGGGTAAAGTGGTGAAGCTGCGCTCCAAAGAAATTCAAGAAGCCACGGAAGAAAATACTTGGCGGCAAGGAAAACCCACGATCAACATGAGTGGCCAAAAGCACACACTCACCCTCTTCTGGCTGTGGCTGCCACTCCTTCCCCGGCAACCTCGCAGCTCCGTGAGGGATCAAGCCCTCGTTGGCCATGTCGAGGAGGTCCTTCTCTGTGATGGTCGACTGGATCCAGTCTCCTTGGACCCAGCCCTTCGGCAGGCGGGATCTGGACGAGGACCCTCCGCGGCTGGTGGATCTCCCCTTCGCCTTCTCCGACGCCGACGCCTTCTTGGCGCGCTCCAGCGCCACCGTCTTCTCCTTGGCCATGGTCGCCGGAGAGATGCGCGAAGGGAAGTGGTGCGGGGGCGAGAGCGAGCACGCTGAGCAGGGAAG
Source organism: Triticum dicoccoides (assembly GCF_002162155.2). Classification (NCBI taxonomy): domain Eukaryota; kingdom Viridiplantae; phylum Streptophyta; class Magnoliopsida; order Poales; family Poaceae; genus Triticum; species Triticum dicoccoides. The sequence goes on from NC_041383.1 coordinate 26,254,169, forward strand.
AAGGAAGCAGAGAGAGAGAGAGAATGCTGGGGCGCAGCACAGAAATCCTCGCCGGGCGCATTTATAAGGTCCCTTCCGAGTGGCTGACATGTGGGCCCGGTCGATCTAATCATATCTGGAACAGTTATGCAGGCGGGATACGTGGCGAAAAAGGCGGCGCGGAGATCGAGGCGTCCATGCCCCGTCCCATCCGAACGCCGCGGTCCGCCCCGCTTCGCGCGCGCCCCAAAATTTCGCATCCCGCGGAATCCGCGAGCAACAAATCAGTCTGTCGGGCGCGGTGTTTCCGGCGATCCGTCGCTCGGAGATCGTCGAAGCCTGAAAGATCACTCGACGCAAAAACAGAATGGATCAAGTTGACTGAAGGCAATTTGTTTCCTGTCGACAAAGGGATTCTTTGGTCCAGAACAGCGCACAACCGGAGCGCAAAGGTTAATCGGAAACGACATCAACTCCTTCTTCACTCGAAGCCTCGATCCATTCGGGGGCTAATGATGGGGTTGTGTACCTAGGGTAGGATCATGGACCTGATCCAAGTAACTTACCCTAGGACATCCTTAGAAGAGGTCGCCTTCCAGTCGACCAACGAGGATTCACTCGACTGGCCTGAAGGACTCGACCACGAAGACTCACTCGACCACCAGGAGGTCAAGAGGCACTCTGCACTGCAACGGTCTGTAATCAAGTAGACTTTATGATAGTAAAGGCACTTTATGTGGGGCGTTACCAGTAACGCCCCAGACTTAACTCACCTTAAACCCTCTCCTGCGTGGGCTGGCTGGGGTCCTGGCACACTCTATATAAGCCACCCCCCTCCACAGGCAGAAGGGTTCGGCACCTTGTAATTCATACATTCATAATCCACTCGACCGCCTCCGGGCTCCGAGACGTAGGGCTGTTACTTCTTCCGAGAAGGGCCTGAACTCGTACATCCTTTGTGCTTACAACCTCTCCATAGCTAGGACCTTGCCTCTCCATACCTACCCCCCACTCTACTGTCAGGCTTAGAACCACGACACGACGCGCTGGAGCAGCCGGGGCGGCGGCGGGTCTCTTCCGCCCTTGCTGGCGAGGCGGAGAAGGAGGAGGCTACTGGCTACTCGGGAGCGCCGGCACATGCGGAGAAGGAGGCGGAGTGCCGCCACGCGCCGGAGAAGGAGGCGGAGTGCCGCCACGCGTGCCCTGATCGTCACTCGCTGGAGGAGGAGGCGGTGGAGGAGGCGGAGTGCCCTGACTCGCCGGAGGAGGAGGAGGAGGCGGAGGCGTCCAGTTCGGAAGGTTGATGAGCTCCTTCCGCCATAGGCATGGAGTCTTCAGAGCAGAACTCAGCCTAGTCTCCCCTTCACCGGTAGGGTGGTCAAGCAGGAGGTCCTCAAATCCCTCCGTTATTTCATCCACCATCACCTTAGCATATACTTCTGGAATCGGCCGGGAGTGATAAGTTGCTCCGGATCCAGTAGGATAAACAGAGCCAACAGCCGCCTTGACCTTCAAATTCATCCATCGCGCCATAATGTGGCAATGTTGAGACTCCGTGATAGCATCCACGGGATAGCTGGCAGGAGCCGTCAAGACATGCTTCGGCTGAAGCAGCTCGGTGGAAGCCACGCTGCTTCTCCGCTGAGATGGCGGGGTAGCTTCGGGGGAAGCTTCGGCAGGTCGTTTGCTTCGATCTGCTGCTTCTCGTTCCTCTTCTTTTTCCTCTAGCCCCATTACCCTTTCGTGCAGCGCCTGCAGTTGGCCTTGCTCCAGTTTCTTCCTCCTCTCGTGGGTTTTGTAACCCCCTACGTCCGGAAAACCAACCTTCCACGGAATGGAGCCTGGCGTGCCTCGTGTCCGTCCAGGGTGCTCAGGATTCCCGAGGGCCATTGTGAGCTCGTCTTTCTCCCTGTCTGGTACGAACGTCCCTTTCTGTGCTTCATTGATATAGTGTCTAAGGTTCTTGACTGGTATTTCCAGTTGCTCGTCCGTCCAACGGCACATCCCTGATACAGGGTCCAAGGTTCCGCCAGCCCCGAAGAACCAAGTCCGGCAACGGTCTGGCCATCTCATTGTCTCTGGTTCAATCCCTTTTTCAAGCAGATCATTCTCCTCCTTGGACCACTTAGGCCGGGCTTTGAGGTAGCCACCTGACCCCGTGCGATGGTGAAGCTTCTTCTTCGCAGCATTTTGCTTGTTTGTCGCCGACATCTTCTTACTCTTTTCCGATGTCTTGTGGGCCACAAATGCGGGCCAATGATCTTTGATCTTCTCATTTTTGCCGATGAATGCTGGTGTCTTTTTTTTCGACAAAATGGTTCAACTCTTTCCTCCACCTCCTGAATAGGGTTGCCATCTTCTTAAGAGCACAAGACTTGATTAATTGTTCTTTAACTGGCTTCTCCGGATCCTCCTCTGGCGGTAGGGTGAAATTTGCCTTCAGCTGAGTCCAAAGATCTTCTTTCTGCATATCATTGACATAAGACACCTCATTGTCGTCCTTAGGCTTATACCATTGCTGGATGCTGATCGGGATCTTGTCCCTAACAAGAACCCCGCACTGAGCAGAAAATGCGTTCTTTGTCCGGATGGGTTCAATCGGTTCACCGTCGGGCGCGATTTCTATGATCTCAAACCTTTCATCCGAGCTCAACTTTTTCTTCGGGCCTCGTCTCCTTACCGAAGTTGTGCTCGATCCAGAGGGCTATAAATGAAAAGGAAGAAAGACGAGAGTAATTAATATGTGTACATATACCAAAACAACGAATGCATCAATTAACTAGTCAGCACGGGCTTAACTAATATATATATACCTGGCCGGACTCGGTTCGGTCACCGGAGCAGTCGGCACGGTCTCCTTCTTGTACCTCCATTGGGTCATCACAGGAGCCATCATGAACATAGCCCTCTTATTGTACCGGCATTAATGGGCCAGAGTCATCATGAACATAGCCCTCTTCTTCACCCAGTCCTTCCTGACCAACGACGTCGTTGAAAAATGACGCAATGACATCAGTTCCTTCTGCGATTATCTCCCCCAACATCGCTTCTGTTGCTTCGTCTCGGTAGTGCTCCATAGTTTCTGCAAATATTTACAACATGTCAATTATTATTCAAACATGGTACAGATGGATATATTTTAGTGGCAAACGTAGAACTAGCTAGCTAATCACAATAAGGAATCATGTTAGTGGCCTCGACACTGCTTCTCTAGGGTTTGGGATCGCCTCGACACAACGCTTCAAGGGTTTGGGGTGGCCTCGATGACAATGCTCTTTTAACTTGGTAAATTTGGGTGGCCTCGAGAGTTTTGGTCGAGCGAGAGGGCCGAGGGGGGTGCTGCCGTTGTATAGGTTATCACGGTTGAGAGGGGGTATATATCGACCGCCCCTCATGTCGAAGTTATCTCGAGGGGGCGGCGAGGGCAAAGGCGAGCAGCCTGACGGCGACAGACCCGATAAAACATAAGAAAACGAAGAAGAAATAAAAAGAGGAGAAGAAGAAAGGAATAGAGGAGAAGGTCGAAGAAAAAAAAGAAGAAAAAAAAGAGGAGAAGAAGAAAGGAATAGAGGAGAAGAAGAAAAAATAGAATTTTCTATTTTTTCTTCTTCTCCTCTATTCCTTTCTTCTTCTCCTCTTCCTTTTCTTCTTTTTTGTTCTTCTTATTTATTTCTCCTCTATTCCTTTCTTTCTTCTTCTCCTCTTCTTTTTCTTCTTCTCCCTCGAGAAAGGAAAATAATTAAGGAAAAGAAAGAAAAGAGGAAGAAGGAAGAAGGAAGAAGAAGAAGAAGAAAGGAATAGAGGACACGAAGAAAAAATATAATTTTTTCTTCTTCTCCTCTATTCCTTTCTTCTTCTCCTCTTCTTTTTCTTTTTTTCTCTTCTTCTTATTTATTTCTCCTCTTCTTTTCCTCTCCTCTTCTTCTCCTTTCTTCCTCTTCTTATTTTCCTTTTTCCTCTCATTCTTTTTCTTCTTCTTCTTCCTTCTTCCTTCTTCCTCTTTTCTTCCTTTTCCTTATTTTACTTTTTCCTCTACACTAACCTAATTAAAATGCACTAACCTAAAATCGATATCTACTAACAACCTAAATAAAAAATTAATACATATATGAAAAAACATATATAAACAAAAGAAATGGTATGAACATTATATTCATACATACATAAACACATCCATTCATCATATAGCTACCACATACATATATACATTAATTATATATATGAAAAAATGCAATGAACAAAAAAATACACATGTATGTATGAAACAAAAGCACTGAACACAGAGCCTCGACGGCGGCGGCTCACAACGGGGGCGGCCGGCGAGGACGACGGCAGCGGTGGCGAGGGCGTCGGTGACGACCACGGCGGGCCGGGGCAGGGGCGTGGCCGACGACAACGACTACGGTGACGACGACGACGGGCGCGGGCGACGACGACGACGTCAGCGGGGGCGGCCAGCGGGCGGCGTCGGGGCAGCGCCTGGCGGCAACGGGGCAGGGGCGACGACGGGGGCGCACGGACGGCGTCGGGGCGGCACGCAGACGACGTCTGGGCGGTGGGCGGCGGCGGGGCAGCGGACGGCGTCGCTCTAGGCAGCCTATCGGCGTCGATGAGCTCGGCGCCGTCGGGGCAGGCCGGGGGCAACTGGCGATGTGTTCGTCAAATTTTCCTAAGTGCTGTATATATAGCAAGATTATTGGTCCCGATTCGTGAGTCCAACCGGGACTAATGGCCCCTTTAATCCCGGTTGGTACCAGCAACCGGGACCAAAGGCCTCTTTTCAGCAGCCCAAAGGGCGGGAAGCGGCGACCTTTGGTCCCGGTTGGTGGCACCAACCGGGACTAAAGGGTGGGCATTGGTACCGGTTGGTGCCACGAACCGGTACCAAAGGACCCTGTGCTGCCAGCGTTGGGGCCAAAGTTTAGTCCCACCTCGCTAGTTGAGAGGGGCGCGCAGTGGTTTATAAGCCCCACTGCCGCACCCCTCTCGTGCTCCTCTCCACAGTAGGCTTGTGGGCCTATTTGCTACTGCTTTGCCTGATGGGCCTTCTGGGCCTACTGCGGGCCTGAATCCTGGCCCATGGTAGGGTTTCTAGTCGTATTCAGGCCGTGGGGGCCCAGTAGGAGGCATTTTTTTGTTTTCTTTCTTGCTTTATTTATTTTATTTTGTTTCTACTTACAACAAAATACTTATTGTTGCTATTTTTAATTATTTTCCAGTTTTTTTGTTTTATTTTCTGCATTATTTATTTTCTTTTGTTTTTTGCTTTATTTTTTAATTCTTTTTGCTTTTAGTTTTAGAAAAATTATAAACTTTCTGTTAGTGCCATTAGTTTTCAAATTTGAAAACACTTTTTTTGTTTTTTTGTTTTCTTTCTTGCTTTATTTATTTTATTTTGTCTGTACTTACAACAAAATACGTATTGTTGCTATTTTTAATTGTTTTTTTGTTTTGTTTTCTGCATTATTATTTTCTTTTGTTGTTTG
>NC_041383.1:26260211-26282983 GCF_002162155.2 Triticum dicoccoides
CTTTATTTATTTTAATTTGTTTGTACTTACAACAAAATACTTATTGTTGCTATTTTTAATTGTTTTTTTGTTTTGTTTTCTGCATTATTTATTTTCTTTTGTTTTTTGCTTTATTTTTAAATTCTTTTTGCTTTTAGTTTTAGAAAAATTATAAACTTTCTGTTAGTGCCATTAGTTTTCAAATTTGAAAACACTTTTTTTGTTTTTTTTCCTTTCTTGCTTTATTTATTTTATTTTGTTTCTACTTACAACAAAATACTTATTGTAGCTATTTTTAATTATTACGAGGGCCGGACCATAAGACATTAAAGCATTTCAAATGAACTATGAAAAAGTTGAAAGTTGGCATGGTATCATAAATTCACCCACATAGCATGTGCATGTACAAAACGGACAATAGTATCATACTCGTGTGTTACAAAGTTGGCATGGTATCATCATAATAGTTGCGGGAGAAAGTCTTTACTTTTTCTTTGCTTGTGTCATTTGCTTATTGCGCCGTAACCATGGATAATCTTCATCGCTTATCAGGATGCTGGGGTCAACCTTGACTTTGAAGGGAGGAATTTCATGAAACTTTTCATTCAGACATGTCTGTCTTGCCCTCCACTCCCACGATGTCCCTTTTTCCTGAAAGAACTATGTGGCGCTTTGGCTCATCGTATGATGTATTCGCTTCCTTATCTTTTCTTTTTCTCGGTCTGGTAGACATGTCCTTCACATAGATAACCTGTGCCACATCATTGGCTAGGACGAACGGTTCGTCAGTGTACCCAAGATTTTTCAGATCCACTGTTGTCATTCCGTACTGTGGGTCTACCTGTACCCCGCCTCCTGACAGATTGACCCATTTGCACTTAAACAAAGGGACCTTAAAACCATGTCCGTAGTCAAGTTCCCATATGTCCACTATGTAACCATAATATGTGTCCTTTCCCCTCTCGGTTGTTGCATCAAAGTGGACACCGCTGTTTCGGTTGGTGCTCTTTTGATCTTGGTCAATCGTGTAAAATGTATTCCCATTTATCTCGTATCCTTTCCAAATCGCAACAGTCGAAGATGGTCCCCTGGACAACAAGTACAACTCATCACAAACAGTGTTGTCACCTCTGAGACGTGCTTCCAACCAGCTGCTGAAAGTCCTGATGTGTTCACATGTAATCCAATCGTCGCACTGCTCCGGGTGTTTGGAGCGCAGACTGTTCTTGTGTTCATCGACATACGGGGTCACCAAGGTAGAGTTCTGTAGAACTGTGTAGCGTGCTTGAGACCAAGAATATCCGTCCCTGCATATTATTGAGTCCCTTCCAAGCGTGCCTTTTCCAGTCAGTCTTCCCTCATACCGCGATTGAGGGAGACCTATCTTCTTAAGGCCAGGAATAAAGTCAACACAAAACCCGATGACATCCTCTGTTTGATGGCCCATGGAGATGCTTCCTTCTGGCCTAGCGCGGTTACGGACATATTTCTTTAGGACTCCCATGAACCTCTCAAAGGGGTACATATTGTGTAGAAATACGGGGCCCAGAATGACAATCTCGTCAACTAGATGAACTAGGACGTGCGTCATGATATTGAAGAAGGATGGTGGGAATACCAGCTCGAAACTGACAAGACATTGCACCACATCACTCCTCAGCCTTGGTATGATTTCTGGATCGATCACCTTTTGAGAGATTGCATTGAGGAATGCACATAGCTTCACAATGGCTAATCGGATGTTTTCCGATAGAAGCCCCCTCAATGCAACCGGAAGCAGTTGCGTCATAATCACGTGGCAGTCATGAGACTTTAGGTTCTGAAACTTTTTCTCTAACATATTTATTATTCCTTTTATATTCGACGAGAAGCCAGTCGGGACCTTCATACTGAGCAGGCATTCAAAGAAGATTTCCTTCTCTTCTTTGGTAAGAGCATAGCTGGCAGGACCTTCATACTGCTTTGGAGGCATGTCGTCTTTTTTGTGCAAACATTGCAGGTCCTCCCGTGCCTCTGCTGTATCTTTTGTCTTCCCATACACGCCCAAGAAGCCTAGCAGGTTCACGCAAAGGTTCTTCGTCACATGCATCACGTCGATCGAAGAGCGGACCTCTAGGTCTTTCCAGTAGGGTAGGTCCCAAAATATAGATTTCTTCTTCCACATGGGTGCGTGTCCCCCAGCGTCACTCGGAACAGCTAGTCCGTCGGGACCCTTTCCAAAGATTACGTGTAAATCATTGACCATAGCAAGTACGTGATCACCAGTACGCATGGCGGGCTTCGTCCGGTGATCTTCCTCGCCTTTGAAATGCTTGCCTTTCTTTCGACATTGATGGTTGGTCGGAAGAAATCGACGATGGCCCAGGTACACATTCTTCCTGCAACTTCCCGGGTATGTACTATCGGTGTCAAGTAAACAGTGCGTGCATGCGTGGTATCCCTTGTTTGTCTGTCCTGAAAGGTTACTGAGAGCGGGCCAATCGTTGATGGTCACGAACAACAACGCCTTTAGGTGAAATTCCTCCTGTTTGTGCTCATCCCACGTACGTACACCATTTCCATTCCGCAGCTGTAAAAGTTCTTCAACTAATGGCCTTAGGTACACATCAATGTCGTTGCGGGGTTGCTTAGGGCCTTGGATGAGAACTGGCATCATAATGAACTTCCGCTTCATGCACATCCAAGGAGGAAGGTTATACATACATAGAGTCACGGGCCAGGTGCTGTGATTGCTGCTCTGCTCCCCGAAAGGATTAATGCCATCCGCACTTAAAGCAAACCATACGTTCCTTGGATCACTTGCAAACTCATCCCAGTACTTTCTCTCGATTTTTCTCCACTGCGACCCGTCAGCGGGTGCTCTCAACTTCCCGTCTTTCTTATGGTCCTCAATGTGCCATCGCATCAACTTGGCATGCTCTCCGTTTCTGAACATACATTTCAACTGTGGTATTATAGGAGCATACCACATCACCTTCGCAGGAACCCTCTTCCTAGGGGGCTCGCCGTCAACATCACCAGGGTCATCTCATCTGATCTTATACCGTAATGCACCGCATACCGGGCATGCGTTCAGATCCTTGTACGCACCGCGGTAGAGGATGCAGTCATTAGGGCATGCATGTATCTTCTGCACCTCCAATACTAGAGGGCATACGACCTTCTTTGCTGCGTATGTACTGTCGGGTAATTCGTTATCCTTTGGAAGCTTCTTCTTCAATATTTTCAATAGATTCTTAAATCCTTTGTCAGGCACAACATTCTCTGCCTTCCACTGCAGCAATTCCAGTACGGTACCAAGCTTTGTGTTGCCATCTTCGCAATTGGGGACAACCTTTTTTTGTGGTTCTCTAACATGCGATCGAACTTCAGCTTCTCCTTTTGACTTTCGCATTGCGTCCTTGCATCGACAATGACCTGGCGGAGATCATCATCATCGGGCACATCGTCTGGTTCCTCTTGATCTTCAGCAGCTTCGCCTGTTGCAGCATCATCATGCACATCGTCTGGTTCCTCTTGATCTTCAGTTGCATCATCGTATTCAGGGGGCTCATAGTTGTCATCGTACTTTTCTTCTTCGCCGTCTTCCATCATAACCCCTATTTCTCCGTGCCTCGTCCAAACATTATAGTGTGGCATGAAACCCTTGTAAAGCAGGTGGGTGTGAAGGATTTTCCGGTCAGAGTAAGACTTCGTATTCCCACATATAGGGCATGGACAACACATAAAACCATTCTGCTTGTTTGCCTCAGCCACTTTGAGAAATTCATGCACGCCCTTAATGTACTCGGAGGTGTGTCTTGAACCGTACATCCATTGTCGGTTCATCTGCGTGCATTATATATAATTAAGTGTGTCAAAAATCATTACAGAACATCATGAATAGATAATTAAGTGACCAAATTAATAGAAGTTCATCATCACATTAAAACCAAAGTACATACATAGTTCTCATCTAACAACATAAAGCTCTCCAGAGCATCTAAATTAATTAAACCATACATTGAAACTATGTAAAACATTTCAATGCGAAAACAAATGCGATCATAATCGCAACCAATGTAACAACTGATCCAACGACATAATGATACCAAGCCTCGGTATGAATGGCATATTCTTAATCTTTCTAATTTTCAAGCGCATTGCATCCATCTTGATCTTGTGATCATCCACGACATCCGCAACATGCAACTCCAATATCATCTTCTCCTCCTCAATTTTTCTAATTTTTTCCTTCAAGAAATTGTTTTCTTCTTCAACTAAATTTAACCTCTAAACAATAGGGTCAGTTGGAATTTCCGGTTCAACAACCTCCTAGATAAATAAAATCAATGTCACGTTGGTCGGCATAATTGTCATAAACAATAGCTGAACCAATAGTTATGAAAAGATAATATATACCACATCCGAATCATAGACAGGACGAGGGCCGACGGGGGCGGATACCAAAACCATCGCACTATATAAGATGCAATAATAAAAGTAAGAAAATTATACAAGTATCTATATAAACATACAAGTAAGAATATTTTTTTTCCTTTCAGAAAGAAGATAAGAACAAGAGGCTCACCACGGTGGTGCCGGCGACGAGATCGGCGCGGGCGATCGACGACGGTGAAGACGGGGACGGGACGTGACGGACCGCTAAACCTAGACAAATATTGAGGAAAATGGAGGTTGGAGGTCGAGCTTGGAGAGGAGAAAGCTTAAGTAGTGTGGCTCGGGTATTCCATCGAACACCTCGTGTGCATAGGAGGTGAGCTAGAGCACCACAAAGCTCTCTCCTCGTCGGCCACGAAAAACAGAGCAGTGAGAGTGCTCTGCTCACGGGCGAGGGGTATATATAGGCAATTAGTTGGTCCCGGTTCGTGGCTTGAACCGGGACTAAAGGGAAGCCTTTGGTCCCGGTTCAGGCCACCAACCGGGACCAATGGTGGTGGGCCAGGACCAAGGCACATTGGTCCCGGTTCGTCCCACCAACCGGGACCAAAAGGACCAGACGAACCGGGACCAATGGCCCACGTGACCCGGCTGGCCCCCGGGGCTCACAAACGGGTCCAATGCCCCCATTGGTGCCGGTTCTGGATTGAACCGGGACTAATGGACTGACCCGGCCTGGACCATTGCCCCCTTTTCTACTAGTGAATGCCTGGTATCGGGAAACAATTGATGTTGTTATCCATCTCTATATATGTGCTTCTTTCTTTCTAGTTGCCACTCTAGTCCTTCTGTTTTCAGAATTAAAACAAGGAGAAAAGATATGCTTTCTAGTAGCACACACTTGCTGGTTCTTCTTGATCTTGTACTGTCCACTTGACCATCTATTGTTCCTTTGGTCGTTTTATTGATTCTCATCAATGTGGATCTACTGTTCCGTTGGTCCTTTATTGATTTGCTTCCGAGTATTTCATCAAACATTTGGTAAACATGATGGATCTTGATCTTATGCATTGAAATGTTCACTGGAGGCATTTTTACATAGTTGTCACCTGCTATTACCACCACCGCTGCCTATATTCGGTAGAAGGCTGTGTTGATATGAAGATCTTATTATCACTACTTTTTTCTTAGCTTGTGACTTTCTTCCTTCACGCATAGTTTTATTAGCTCTGTTGTTATATGTTGGCATGATCTCGGAAGCATAGGCCATACACACAGTTTGCAACTCTGTAGTTGATCTGCCAAAGCTTATAACAACAGAGCTAATAAGGTCGGCATTCTCCGTGGAGATGTGAAGGAGATTTTCCTTGATCACTTGGCATTGAGACTCGTGAGATGACCCCTACCTCCTGGGAATAGTGTGGTCCAAGAGGTATGCACGGAGACGAATTTTGCTTCCTGTTATTGATAGTTTTTGTAGGTTGTCTGGTCTGTATTGTAGCTTGATATTCTTGTGCTTGGCTTTTCTTTGCTCAGACTCCTATCATTTGGAGCAGCTTATTATTCTACGGCTGACTTTAGCCAACAATGGACTCTTGGTCCACTGGAGCACTTTTCCTGCCATCACTAGTTTTAGTATGGGCATTGCATAACTGGCTGCCTTTCCTTGTTTTACATTGGAGACTAGTCTACTGGAAAGGATGGGATACAAAGAATGGAGGGTAGATTGTGGTGTGTAGCAATGAGATTAGATGATATGAAAAATTTCCTGTGAAGTCTGTACGGTTTCGTTAGGAAAGGGAAGGGTTTTTTATGGGAAACAGTACATCCACCAAGACCAAAGGAAGCCTGTAGGGTTTCGTTTGCATTCCACCCAATTCCTACGCCTTTTTCTGTTCCTTTGTTCAACTTTGCTCAAAGTGATTTCCTTCTGAGTATTTCATCATTTCGTAAACATGATGGATGTTGATCTTATTGGTTGAAATGTTCACTGGAGGCATTTTTACATAGTTGACCAGAGATCTTGATTTGAAGGTCTTGTTACTACTACTTTCTCTTAACTTGTGACTTTCTTCCTTCACGCAGAGATGTTTTATTAACTCTTGTTATATGTTGGCAGAGAGGTTGGTTGCAGAGAATAACGCAGTATCTCGGAAGCATAGGCCGCACACAATGTTTGCAACTGCTCCGCCAACCCAAGGGCTTCAAAATGGGTGTTGCGGCACCTGGGAAGGTCTCAGGTCGGATGCAACATGTTAGGTCGTCGCTGCCGCCACATGTTGGTCAATGCCCTCCCATGCCGCTGTTGTTGATGCATGTGCTATTTTTGCGTCGATACCTGTGTTGTGACCATTCATTCAAAGAGAAGAATGACAACACAAGGAAGGAAGGGCCAGCGGTGGGTAGTGGAAGCTTTTCTGTTTAGTTTGTGGTGGTGTTGGATTAGCTTGCTAGATGTTTGTAAATGATTTTGTAGGGGTAAGGTTCATCCACTGTACTGGGCTGACTTGGAGGGCATGAACAAATTTTGAAATGAATATGAAATCATCATTCTTATTGATTTGGATGCTTCCTCACCAACGCGTTATGCTGCCAAAATTTCTAGCCGAAATTCCACCGACTTGGATGGGAGCATCGCCGTCTCCCTCCGCTGCAGCATGGAGGGCGCCGAGTTTGTCCACGCTGTGGCGCCGGGTGTCACCGTGGCCGATATAACCAAGCCGCTTTATACTCCGGCGGTGGTCCGGTCCTTCTTCCCGCTCGACGGGCTGCATGGCCTGGACGAAGCTGTGGACTCCCACCCGCTCCTGGCCGTGCAGGTCACCGAGCTCGCTGACGGCGTCGTCGTCGGCATGTCGCTCAACCACGCTGTCTCCGACGGGACGGCCCTCTGGCACCTCTTCAACACCTGGTCAGAGATCAGCCGTCGGAGTGATGGAGCTGACATCTCCTTGCCTTGGCCCGTGCAGCGGAGGTGGTTCCTCGACGGCTGCCCTGTTCCTGTTCCTGTGCCCTTCGGCAAGCTGGAGGATATTCCCGTCAACCGGCGTACATCAGTGAAGGATGAATGCTTCCTCAATTTCTCTGCTGAGATGGTACAGAAGCTCAAAGCGAAGGCGAACGCCGAGATCTCCGGCACCAGCGGTGGGCGGTGGCAGCAGCACCATCTCCTCGTTGCAGGCCGTGCTCGCGCACCTATGGATCGCGGTGACCCGAGCCAGGAGATTGTCACCGGACCACAGCACAACGTACGTCATCCTCGTCGGATATCAGGGCCGCGTGCATGGCCTGCCAGCGGCGTACGCTGGCAACGCCGTTGCACGCGCCGAGGCGGTGTCGACCGCCGGCGAGATCCTAGAAAGGGGGCTGGGTTCGGCCGCGTCGCTGCTGAACAGAGCGGTGGGTTCCTTCGACGTGGCAACTCAGAGAGACAGACATGCATCCTGGCCGCAAGAGCATTACTTCTTGCGTGCGCGCCCAACGGCCACGGCAAAGATGGTGACGGGGAGCTCGCCGCGGTTCGACGTGTACCGGAACGACTTCGGGTGGGGCCGGCCGGTGGGCGTGCGGAGTGGCCGTGCGAACAAGATGGGCGGGACGGCGACGGTGTTCGAGGGTAGAGACGGCGGAGGAAGCATGGCTCTCGGGGTGTGGCTCTCGCCGGAGGTGCTCGCGAGGCTCGTCGCCGACGAGGAGTTCATGAGCGCGGTAAGCACGGTCACGGCGTGACTGATTGTCGACGCGCATGCAAAGTAATTTTCTGGTGCCATGTTTGAAGCACAGGTGATGGCTTCAGCGGCGGACCAAGGTTGGGATTAAATTCATGGCTTGAAACGGCCTATCGTTTGGTAGTCCAAGAATCTGGGACTGAACCTGTACCCTGTGCTATCAGTTTCGTGGATTAAACCATGCTTCAAGCTGCTTACTTGCTTTCCAAAGAGAAGATGTTCCTTTTAATATCGATGCGTCGAGACTTGTCAAACTTTGGCGGGTGGCATCGGGTTGTCCAAAAATTGAAAAAGGGTTGTGGACTAGAACTCTTCATTGCTTTTTAGTCTGCACTAGTACATATGCCCGTGTGTTGCAACAGGGAAAATTTGACAAACCTGATTCGCTTGCCACTACGCTTCACTAATATTCAATTCTGACAAACCTGGAAATAAGGTTATCCTGGATGTGTTGCCACGGGTTGAATTATCCTTATTTGGATCATGAAGTCTTGATCTGAGAAGCCACCCTACCGTCCTTCATCGATGCATGCTTAAACTCTGTACTTCCATCGAATGAAAAAGTAGTGATGCATTGAGTAGTCAACATACAATTTGATTCTTACAGGTGCATGGAAATAGTCTTTTAGCGAGAGAAATATGCAATGTGATTCTTATGACATCTCCAACACCGACCTGTAAAATAGACACCGCATCCATCCGCGAACTGGGAAGACCGGACCACATATGTGGGAGGAGGTCGTCCGATGCTATCTGTATATGTCTGGTTGCATTTCGGAAGAAATCTAACGAAAGTGAACAAATTTGAGGGATATTTAGACAAACAGGACGATATTAATTCATAATTGGATAACTTTTAGATAATTCATACTTGAATAACCTTTAGATAAAACATGTTGCTTTTCATCTTGACTGGAGGAAACTAATTACATTTTGACATATTTGAACTAAACCGTACTCTAAACCTAGTCTAAATGACCGTCGACCCTTGTTCGCCCATTTTCGGCCTGCCATGAGCCCCGGGAACTGAAACTCTAACTCCACCTTGTAGCCTCCGCCTCAGCAGCCTGCAAGCGGCTAATCGGCTGATGAAAGGGCGGTGGCCTTCCTGAGACCAGAGCGTCAGCGACCCTTCATGCGCTACTCTTCCTTGCCACCGTCGGCGCCCTTGGACGTGCCGACTTAATTGTCATGCGCTGGGGCGCGTGTGTGACAGAGCTGGCGGTGTCACCCTCGTCCTTGCTCTTGCCGTAGACTTCGCCGACCACATCGTCGATCTTCTTGAAGGCGGCTTCTAGCCCTGCCTGACGTTGGTGATACCTCCAGCGGTCACGACGGATTTGGCAAGCGGTGCGATAGGAGTCGACTAGCGCCTCCTGCTCGGCTAGTCCACGCTCGTCGTGATTGTCGTGACAGCGGCGAGGTGCTCCACCATACTTCGGTGCTCATCGAGGAGGCGGGGGTTGTACTCATGGTCGGCTCCGCCTACTGGAATAAGGCCTCCTGCTCGGCCAACACCATTTCGCTGTAGTGAGCACGAGCATCATCCATGGAGATGCCTGTTGTTGTCGAAATCGCTACAGTAGCCGCTAATCTGAAGAAGTTCAGAGAGAGGCAGAAGGAAGAAGACAGTAGTTTTTGTGCCGCACCACAAGCTGCAGCGTTTTCTGTTATTCCCGTCTGCTATATCTCTTGTTATAGCAGTTGTCAACTCGCTAGCTACCTCCCAATCCGCTGGCCATGATCCGATTCTGCCGTGCCATCCCACGGCCTCGTCACACAGCTATTGCGGATCGGGAGAACAAGTAAACCGCGGGATCGTGTGCAGAGTGCAGCACGCCCGTCCTAGCTACTTGCACGCGCCACATGCGGCCATGCATTATTAACAGAAAACAAAGCTAACTATCGTGACAATAGAGATTACAGAAAGCTAACATTTCACCCCCTTAATCTCTTTGTCCATCTCCAATCTTAGCCACTCCCAGACGCTGCCGCAGCTCGATGAACTACACCCTGCCCAACGCCTTCGTCAGAAGATCAGCTAGTTGGTCCTTGGTGCCCACATGATCAATTTGCACTTTTCCGGCATCCATACAGTCACGGATATAGTGAAACTTGATGTCAATGTGCTTGCTGCGGTCATGGTGAACAGGGTTTTTGCTTAGCTCAATCGCTGATTTATTGTCCACCATCAGTTTGAAGCTCTTCGGTGTTTCTCCCTTCATGTCTGCTAGCAGACTGTTGAGCCATACACCCTGACAAGTAGCTGCACATGCTGCCACATATTCTGCTTCACAAGAGGAGAGAGCGGCAATTCTCTGTTTCTGGGAGCTCCATGTGATCAGATTCTTACCGAGGAAGAAGACCTGACCTGAAGTGCTCTTCCGATCTCCAACATCTCCCCCATGATCAGAATCACTGAACCCAAGCAAGTGTGCATCGCCATTTCCTGCTCTGTAGGTACAGCCATAGCTCATTGTGCCCTTTATGTAACGCAGAATTTGTTTGACGGCTGCCCAATGATGAGTACTTGGCTTCTCCATGAAACGGCTGACAATCCCAACTGCATGAGCTATGTCAGGACGGGTATTTACCAGGTAGCGAAGACTGCCAATAACTCTGCGATACAGTGTTGCATCTGCAGGTTTACCCCCGTCTTCCTTGATCAGCTTCAGTCTGCACTCCATGGGAGTGGTGCAGCTGTTGCAATCACTCATACCGGCCACTTCCAGGATCTTTCCGGCGTAGCTCTGCTGTTTGAGTGTGATCACCCCATCTCCTTGTTCCACTTCTATGCCCAGATAGTAACTGAGACGGCCAAGATCGCTCATCTGAAATAACTGGCACATCTGTCGCTTGAATTCCTCGATCTCTGTCAGGCTTGTCCCTGTGATGACAAGATCATCTACATAGACACCCACCAGCAAGAAGGATTGCTTGTCACCGCGGCGATACACTGCATGCTCGAGAGGGCTGCGAGTAAAACCCAATGACGCCATGGAATCATCAAACTTTGCATACCATGCTCGTGGAGCCTGTCGCAGGCCATACAGTGCCTTCCGCAACTTCAACACACTCTGCTCCTTGCCAGCGATGACGTATCCCGGTGGTTGTGCCACGTAAACCTCTTCACTGAGCTCGCCATTCAGAAATGCCGACCTTACGTCCATGTGATGAACTTCCCAACCAGAGTGCGCGGCGAGCGCGAGCAGCAGTCTGACAGTTTCCATCCGTGCCACGGGAGCGAAAACTTCCTCAAAGTCCACCCCCTGACGCTGTACATATCCCTTGGCGACAAGACGGGCTTTGTGCTTGACAATGTTGCCCGCCGGATCGCGCTTGACTCGGTACACCCACTTGAGCCCGATTGCTTTGTGTCCGGCAGGCAGCGAGACAAGCTCCCAGGTGTTGTTGTCGTTGATGGACTGCATCTCGCTGTCCATGGCGCCCTTCCATGCCTTGTCCGTGAGGGCCTCGTCCACATCCCGCGGCTCCTCGGCACTGAACAAGCAGCGCACGAGCAAGCAGCAGTCGAACTGGTCGTAGACGGCCTCCTCCTCCGTGTCTGCCATCACCTCGGACGTCCGCCGGTAGCGGCGTGGTTGCCCACTCTCCACGTCACACCCATCGTCGTGCGTGAGTGGCGTGACCCACTTTGCATCTCTAGTCGCCACGGGTGTGTTCAACTCTGGCGAATTTGGCTCCGCCGCTGGAGTGGAGGGCCCGGCGTCATGCGTGCCCGGAGTGCGCGACACCGGCGTCGCGGGCGCCGCGGTCGTCACGGAGCGCGGCGTGCAGGTGAACGTCTCTCCCGTGTCGACCTCCGTGGTGCCGTGCTCGGTGATGTACTCGACGGTGAATGTGCGCGGCGCGCTGACCACGCTCGGCGCGTTGTGAGCCTCCCAGTTCCACGGCCTGTTCTCCTCGAACAGCACATCACGCGTCACCTGCACCTTGTTAGTACTGGGATCATACACCCTGTACCCTTTTGTGCCTTCTTCATAGCCAACAAACACCATGGGCATTGAGCGATCGGAGAGCTTTGTGATGCCGGGGCCGGTTCTCTTGACATGCACCGTGCAGCCAAATGTGCGCATGTGCTGCACCGTGGGCGGTCGTCCGCGCCATGCTTCGTATGGCGTCACTCCGGTGAGGCTTCTCGTCGGCGTCCTGTTGAGGATGTACACGGCCGTCCTCACCGCCTCCGCCCAGAAGAGCGCCGGCATGGCCATGCTCTTTAGCATGCACCGTGCCATCTCGACGACGGTTTGGTTGCGGCGTTCGACAACCCCATTTTGTTGGGGCGTGTACGGGGCCGTGGTGAAGTGCTTGACGCCGTGGTTGATGCAGAACTCCGCAAACTCGTCGGAGTTGAACTCGCCGCCCCGGTCCGACCGGAACGCGCGTAGTTTGCATTGCCCCTCCGCCTCGGCTATGGCCTTGATCCGTTTGAAACGGTCGAACGCTTCATCCTTCGACTTCAGAAGCTCCACCCACATATAGCGGCTGTGATCGTCAACGATGAGGATAAAATACTTGTTACCTCTCGGTGTCGCCGGCGATATCGGACCGCACAAGTCGGTGTGGACGAGCTCCAGGCCCTTTTCTGCTCGGTACTCCGTGGCCCGCGGGAACGACGATCTGTGCTGCTTCCCGAGCACGCAACCATCGCAGTACTCCGCCACGCGGTCGATCTCCGGCATGCCCTTGACCATGCCCTTGGTGGACATGGCACGCAGCGCCCGGAAGTGAAGATGACCCAGGCGTGCATGCCACCGCCAGGTCACGTCGTTGCTCTTCGAGAGCAAACAGGTGGGCGTGTCGATCGTGAGTACGCCGGTGTACAGGCGCGTCGCCGTGCGCTTGACGCGGGCTAGGACGCGCCGCACTGAATCCTGGATCGTCATGATGCCGTCCTTGATGTCGACCGTGCACCCGCCCTCATCGAGCTGACCCACGGAGAGTATGTTACTCCGCAGGCTCGGGATGTAGAACACCCCAGTGAGTGCCCGCTGGTCACCACTCTGGCCGCGGAACACGACGGAGCCACGTCCGCGTATCGCCACGGTCGATCCGTCCCCGAACTTGACAGTGCCATGCACGGTCTCGTCCAGCGTCGCGAACACGTGCCGCTCGCCAGTCATGTGGTTGCTCGCCCCTGTGTCGAAGTACCACACGCCCTCCGGCAATGGCACGGGGACGAGCTTCTCCTCGTTGAGGTAGACGGCCTGCGGCGCGACGACGTGGGTGGTGCTGATGCCGGTGACCATGGCCATGAACAAGCCCTGGTCGTGTTCGTCGCCGACGCGCACTAAGTTGGCCTGTTCTCGCTTGCCCGCTTGTTCCTGCTCCCGCAGCCAGGTCCTGCACTCCTTCTTCCAGTGCCCTGGGATGCCACAATGGTGGCACTTTCCTTTCTTTTTCTTCCCGCCGGATCCGCCAGAGCCGCCTGACCCGGCGTTGCCCGGTATGCTCTTGCCAGCGCCCTGGGCCTTGGCCTTGCCGATCGCCTTGCTCTTGCTGGTGTCGCCGCCGCCACCGCTTGACGACGAGCCTCCGCCACCGCCCGCCTTCTCACGGGCCAGCCACTCCTCATGAGTGAGCAAGAGACGCCCGGCGTTCTGCGCTCCATCGTCGAGGTCGTAGTGGTCCTCGCAGGCGGAGAGGCGGCCGACGAGCTCCTCGATGGTCATGGTTTTCAGATCGATCAGGGACTCGATCGCCATGGCCATCGGGCGGTACCTCCGCGGCACCACGCGAAGAAATTTCTGCACCGCCTTGTGTTCGGAGACCGTGTCGCCGTACAGCTCCAAATCGGCGACAAGGGCCGAAAGCCGCAGCCCGAAGTCCTCGACGGACTCGCCGTCCTTGAACCTGAGATCTTCGAACTCCCGCCGGCGCACCTGCGCCTTGGCCTCGCGGGCGCGCTCGCTGCCCATGCGCATGGTCTTGATTGTCTCCCATGCCTTCTTCGCTGTGTCCTTGGCGGCCAGCACGCGCAGCATCTCCGGCGGGACGCCGGTAAGAAGGATCTGCAGCGCGCGCCGGTCATCATTCTCGTCGGCGGCATCGCCGGTCACCGCAGGCCAGACGCGGGCGACCTGCAGCTTTACCTGCATCACCAGCGCCCACTCCTGGTAGTTGGTGCGCGTCAGCATCATCGACGTCCCCGTCTCCTCGCGCACGACGCGCTCCACCACGCGGACCTCACCGCTGCCGCTGCCGGTGAGGCGCGCGAGCGGCGCCTTGGACGACGGTGACTTGCTCTTCTTCTCCTCCGTTTCCGAGTCCGACATGACCGCAGTGGATCAAACACCACTCGATCAACCAGGCGCAAGATCAAACACCTGCTGCTCTGATGCCAACTGTTGTTGTCGAAATCGCTACAGTAGCCGCTAATCTGAAGAAGTTCAGAGAGAGGCAGAAGGAAGAAGACAATAGTTTTTGTGCCGCACCACAAGCTGCAGCGTTTTCTGTTATTCCCGTCTGCTATATCTCTTGTTACAGCAGTTGTCAACTCGCTAGCTACCTCCCGATCTGCTGGCCATGATCTGATTCTGCCGTGCCATCCCACGGCCTCGTCACACAGCTATTGCGGATCGGGAGAACAGGTAAACCGCGGGATCGTGTGCAGAGTGCAGCACGCCCGTCCTAGCTACTTGCACGCGCCACATGCGGCCATGCATTATTAACAGAAAACAAAGCTAACTATCGTGACAATAGAGATTACAGAAAGCTAACAATGCCGACATGGACCGGCGAGGGGGTGACGCTAGCTCATTGTCGGTCGCGTCCTCCATTGGGACGTCCGCAACGCCGGCCTTCGTCTGCCCCGCTAGCCTGCCAGCCGGCAGCAATGGCGGTGATCTCCGTCTTCTACTCGGACGAGAGACTGTCCCAATTGGCTTTGGAGCTCGAGGAGGCCATGACAGGCGTCGTGCGGAGAGGAGAAAGGGAGCGAAGGAGGATGGGTGAGGCTGGACTTCAATTAGGTAGCGGTGGACAAGGCAAGCGGCAGGGTGGTTAATGGTGGGCGGCATGAATGCGCACCGGTGGTGCTGTGTAGCGGCGCTGGCCACTTCAGTCGAGAAGGGACATGGGGAGGGAAGGGTTTTTGGGTGGGCTAGGGCAGTCAGAATTGAGCATGGTAGCGGTCCGGACGCCAACAAAGTCACCGTTTGTTTCCGGTTTACGAAAAAAAAAGTATATCCGAATGTTCCGGACAGTTGCGGGCATTTTGAGGGTTGACGTTGAAGATGCCCTTATATACTCTTTGAGAGTTTAATAATTCATCTATAGTATTTTATAACATTATCAAAATATCCGAATTTTAATGATTTTTGATCATGTAGTTTTTTTTATCGAAGGTTTTTTTATTTCAAATTCATTCCGATGATTTTTCTTTTGCACTAAAAGGGCAAACGCCCAACTCCCGTGTCCAGCCAGCTGATAAAAATGTGGTCGAGCAGCTGGCACGTAGACAACCCATCAGGCGATACGTGTACCCTCCACCGCTTTTAGCCATTTGGGTCCAGCGAGATGCATCTAATGTCCTCCCATCCCGTTCTTTCGCTCCATCTCTCTCTCATCCCCATCCATATCTTCTGCTTCCACTAATATGCGCATCCGTTCCTTCAACTCTTGCAGAGCCAGCGGAATTTGCCGCGCTGGGAGCCGGCTGTCCGGTGAGCGTCGTTCCCAGGCGTGTGTCAATCTTGGGAGTCTCCACAGCGTCTCTTTCCACTGGAGCGCTGCAGCCGGATCCCCGTCCGCTCCCCTCCCCCCGGTCTCTCTCTCTCTCTCTCTCTCTCTCTCTCTCTCTCTCTCTCATATTTCTTCGTCTCGCGATCTAATTCTGTTAAGTGTATTTGCAGGCCGATGTGAAGCTAGTCAAGTCGCCCTCGGCCCCCGTTCCAGACCACCTACATCTAGAGCGCCGCGGACGGATCCCGTCGTCCCCGTCATGCCCGTGTCAAGGACCTCCAGTGTCCGCGTCGCCGGTGGGATTAATTCTTTTTCGCCTATTTTCCTGATTCTCATGGTCAGGATTTTTTTTGTTGCCTCACCCAAGGTTCCTTCGTTCCTTTCTCTCCCATGTATTGGCTGTCAGTTTGTTGGTTTTAAGGAGGCCGGTTGATATGAAGGATAACATGTAAATGTGTATAAATTCATGAGAATCGTTTTAAGGGAGCGACGTGGGATAAAAAACGAACGGAATCAACGCATGACACGAACGAAGTCAACGAACGCACGACCAAACAGAGTTTGCTCGCGTGCGTGACGGTTGGAAGCACGAGCAGAAACTCTGTTATTTCTCACGTTGGACGTGACCACAGGTTGAATACTAAAACCGCAGGGTGCTTTTTTAAGAACGAAACGTTTTCTCCGACTGCCACTAAAACAGGGACTGCTATGACGGGCGACCAGAAATCCAATTTTCTTTATTATTATATATAGGTAAAGATATAAAATTTGTCTGAAGTCATACTTTGTAAAGTAAAGTTTAACCAATTTTATAGGAAAAAATTTCAACATTCAGAAATATAAAATTAAAAAAATAATTTTCATACTATATAACTTTAGTATTGTAGATCTCAATATATTTTTAATATAAATTTGATCAAATTTTGCGTAGTTTGACTTCAAACAAGTCTTTTGTGTGATTTGCGATATTCACTCCGCAAGAAATGAGAGAAGCAAGTTGAAAATATTACGAAATTGACCTGGATTGTTTAGAACTATTTCCCTTGAGATTGTTTTAAGAATGTCTTAGAACTTTTTATTTTTAGAAATATCTTAGAACAATTTGGTCTAAGTTTATTCTGTAGTCCCGAGAGAAGCCCATCGGTTATTGGGCTTCACTATCTCGGCCTCATATCCGCGAGCAGAAAAATAGTTTAAATCTTCCGTTATCTCGCTTTACTATCTCCATCCTGAGAAGTCCCACGACATTTTTTTTATTTAACCAAGAAGCCCCTGTTTCTAATAGTTCCTAGGTGACGCTCACTGCGGTACTTTGGTCATTTGGTGTCGTTTCACACAGACAAGCCATCGACTGGGCTGGTCCATTGCAGCGGTCTGGTTGGTGCAGCAACCTGGATCAATATAGTTGTTTGGTTAATGTACCGACCTGGTTCACCGTAATGAACTGTTTTTTTCTGTTTTTTATTTTGACCATTTTTTTGAAATTTCTACACATATTTCAAAAAAATGCAACTATTTTATCAATGCCATATACGGAGGGAGGAGGGATCGCAATGGTAGAGGAGCAACCCGGTTCACCGCGGCGGTCTGGTTGTTGTAGCGACCCGTTCACTGTACCGAACCGGACACAATTGTGAGTGAGTTTTTTCTATTTTGATAATTTTCCCAAAAAAACGCGCACATTTTTTAGATTTTCCAAAAACCTAAATAATTTCTGAATTTGTGAACATCTTTTTGAAATTTAGAAAAAAAAATTAAAACAATGATTTAACTACTTGAACAGATGGGTTTAGTCCTTTCCTTCGGGTAACATTTTCTCCGGGTACCACCGGTCCCCAAATATGTTTTGATTTTATGAACAAAATGTGGAAACGGCGAATTTTTAAAAAACACAAACACTTTTTAAATTTTGCAAAGAAAATTTAATAACAGGAACATTTTCTGAAATTCAGAACATTTTTTGCAAAACATGAACATTCATTGAAATTTCCGAACATTATTGAAAGACAAAATTGAACTTGGAAAAGAAAAGGTATTAAGGAACGAGTAGAAGCCATTGGATGATGTGTACAACTGTAGACATCACTTTGGCGTCCAAGTGAAGCAGGGAGGCGGCCAGTTGAGTCCGATCGAGAGAACAGCAGCCTCTACATACCAGCCGGCGCCAGGATTACAAATTCATAATCCTACGTTAAGCGCTGGCATCGTGATCTCGTGTGTCCAAAGCAGTGCACGCCACTTGATGCATGGATGGATCCCTATCTAGAACAAATTATATAGGAAATTCCGTATGAATCCATAATGGCATGCAACTGGGTACGTAGGTACGCCATGATAAGGCATTGACATTTTGTTCTTTTCTTTTTTGCGGGGGTGTGATAAAGGCATTGACTTGACTAGCACACCCTTGTGGATTGTGTCTATAAATATAGTCCCCATGTTTGTTCTTGGAGGAGAAAAACAGACAAGCAGCCATAGCCTTCCCTGCAAAGGTCTACCACACAAACATACTCCCAACTAGCTACGTACCCATCTCTCCCAAAACAAGATGTCGACGGTGAAGGTTGGCATGTTTGGCGGGTCAAAAGGTGATGTCCACGACATCACCGGATTGTCAAGTTTCGCGCCGTCAAGCCTGAGGAGCATGGAGATCTGGAGCACACCGGGTCACGAAGGGGTCATCAACGCCATACGCTTCACCTTCGTCGATAGCAAAAACAATGTGATCCCGGTTGGTCCATGGGGCACCCCGCTCCGTGGTCAGAAAAGCCAGGTACTCCGTCCATGTCAAAATACACTTCTCCATCGTAACTATGCTTCATGAATGTACATCCCGGGGTTAATATCTCCATTCATGCATGAATTATGTCTTGTGATCATGTGTGCAGACTATTCACTTGACAAATGTGCAGTGTCGTCGAGCTCTCTGGCTACACCAATGGCCAATACATCACCTCACTCTCCTTCCGCACCACCGACGCCCCAAGGCATCATGGACCATTCGGAAAAGTGAGACCAACAACTGGATCCGACACTTATTTCCGCGTCCCTCTCATGCATGGCTCTATCGTGGCCTTCTGCGCCCAAGCCGATGACTACCTCAGCGCCATTGGTGCCTATATCAAGAACTGAGCCCTCATATGCGTATATACCCAGCCTGGCTGGTCACTCTATATATGTGTGTGTGTGTACATGTGTGTCGTTGTTCGATAACACGGTGGCCACGTCGGTCAAAACGTCCCTCATATGTTTATATACCCAGCCTAGCTGGTTACTCTATATGTGTGTGTACATGTTTGTTGTTGTTCAATAACACGGTGACCCCGTCGGTCTACGTGCAAGCTACACAGCCTAGCTGGTAACTATAGGTGTGTGTGCATCTGCTTGGTCGTGTGATATTTAAATGATGTGTGTGCTGTTTGATGTATTGGTTAAGCTTGTAATAAAAAGTTTCGGAAAGTAAGTAACTTCCGGACAACAAGCAATCCGGCTAGCATTCCATATACTCCCTCCGTTTTTATTTACTCTGCATATTAGGTTTGACTGAAGTCAAACTTGGTAAACTTTGGCCAACTTTAAAAGTGTGAACATTTACAATAGTAAAGCTATACGATGTGAAAGTGTATTCAACAATGAATCTAATGTGATTGATTTGTTATTGTACATGTGTTAATATTTTTGTCTAAATTTTTTGTCAAAGTTTATAAAGTTTGACTTTGACCAAAGCTAATATGCGGAGTAAATAAAAACAGAGGAAGTACTACTTAATTTTCTTAGAACCTAGAATTGCACCCGTCTAGTGTCAATGGAGATCCGACCACACTCTGAAAAGTTGGACCGCCTATGTATATATTTATCTTCTCGGAGACTTCGTAGGCTGACATTGACACAAGTGATGTGGGCCTCGTTGGACAGCTAGATTCCCTTTGGCACACCTGTGCCATCAAGCATGTGTGACACCGTGTAGCGTGACATTTGCATGCTATAGCTAGGGAAATCCTATTTCATGCTCATAAAGGCAAATAAGAGCATCTACACTGATTGATAAGACTGTCTTTTCTTATGTATTTCTACATCATCTAGAAAAGTCAGCAAGACATATTATAGAATGGATAACATCTAAATGATATCTATACCATTAGTGTTACGACATCCTAAAATTATGTGTCGATAAAATTATAACAAGAAAATGTGTGAATTAGAAATGACATATGGTACAAAATGAAGAATTATCCTAACCTTATTTCTAGGAGATTATCTCTTAGCTAAGGGAATACAGTGCTTTTTCTTCAAGATGAACATATTTACTTCGAACATATAAATAATTATATTTAAGTTTTTGAAGTTTATCATTTCTGCTCTATGTTAATTTTGCCAATTGTTAAACTGATTTGTAAATAGAAAATTAAATTTACTATTTTTTTCGATAAGGGGCATTTCATTGAATTAAATTATCGAGTTGATACAATCGCATCAAAAGAAGGCCCGACATCTGCATAGCTAGATGCACACATCCAACAAGTCCAAAGGTCTGAAAACTAAAAATCAAATTACAGCAAAGTTTAGAGTAGCCTATGTTGTGGCAGGCTCTATCAGGAGATCACACCACCATCCATGGGGGTAGAAAACCTCCCGGACCATACGCTCCAGCTGTGTAGACACCATCATAAAAAGGTCCATGTCCTCCGGCCTCTGCAGGATAGACCAAGTACGAAGCCATCACGTAGATATATGAATAACCTGCGTAGGAGATGAAACACATTTATTATTAAAAACCACATCATTCCTGGTAAGCCACAATGCCCAGCATAAGGTAGCCACCCCCACAAGAATGTGCGCAGAAAATTGTTTACCTATCCCCCGCAACCAGTTGCCGAACATGTTGCGTGCACTACGCGCGCGTGCGCGGGGGTGGGGGTGGGGGGGTATAAGTTTGAATCTACTTGAACTATGGCCTAGACCATCCAAGCAAACTTATATCAAAGAGTAAGTGTTTAATGGACTCGTTATGTTGGCAGAAGGCACATTGCTTGCTACCTTACCAGTTGCGTCGTGCCAAATTATCTCTAGTTAAGATGACCCCTCTATTTAGAAACCAGAGGAATTTCACCCTTAAAGGAATCTTGAGCTTCCACAGTTTCCTGTTATCAACTGGAACCTCACTATGGACCATTGCATCATACATGGACTTGACTGTAAACTTGCCCTTCTGATGCAACTTCCATCGAAAGATATCCGGTTCACCTGACAGCTGAATAGCCACCAGACGCATGAGTAATTCATTCCATGCTGCTAGACGAGGTCCTAAAAGGTCCCTACCAAAATAAATATTAGGGTTTTCTTGTCTCAAAACTTGTTTGATTGTGACAAATTTATGTCTTACGATCCTGTACAAGCTAGGGAATTGCACCATGAGAGGGGTGGTCCCTAGCCAGGTGTCTTCCCACAATCAAACCTGAGAACCGTCCCTAACCGAGAATGTTCCAAATTGGAAAAGGAATTCCTTGGCCTTCATTACCCCACTCCAGAAATGTGAATCACCAGGTTTCTAATAGACCTGAGAAATAGCTTTGGATCCCACGTACTTTTTACGAATGATTTCCTGCCATACTTCATTCTCAGTGAGTAGTTTGTACAGTCGTTTGCGGAGAAGAGCAATGTTTTTAATCTCAAGGTCTTGAATTCCCAGTCCCCCTTGACTTTGAGGTCGACATAATACAATGGACCTAGCTAGTCGATATTGCTTGGATTCGTTATCACACTGCCAAAAAAATTTAGATCTAAAGTAATCGAGACGTTGAAGAACCCCTTTTAGGAGGTGAAAGAATGACAACATGTATAAAACCATGTTGTTGAGGACAGAGTTAATCAAGATTAATCCCCCCCCCTCATAAGACAAGAGCTTCGCCTTCTAGCAGGATAATCATTTCTGAAGTCTCTCTTCCACATGCTTTCACTGAGCGATAGTTAAACGTTGATAGTGTATGGGGATCCCCAGGTACCGAATCGGGAATTGGCCAAGCTGGCGGCCAAAAATCTCAGCATACTTGGGTGCCGATTCTGTGGCATCACAAAAGCAAAACAGTTCACTCCTATGAAAATTAATTTTGAGGCCAGAAAGTTCCTGAAAATCACATAAAAGCAACTCGAGATTTCTTTTGTTCTTTGGATCATGATCCAAAAATGAAATAGTGTCATCCGCGTATTGTAGAATAGACAGACCGTCTTCTACCAAATGAGGAATGAAGACCCACAAGTATAGGGGATCTATCGTAGTCCTTTTTATAAGTAAGAGTGTCGAACCCAACGAGGAGCAGAAGGAAATGACAAGCGGTTTTCAATAAGGTATTCTCTGCAAGCACTGAAATTATCAGTAACAGATAATTTTGTGATAAGGTAATTCGTAACGGGTAACAAGTAACAAAAGTAAACAAGGTGCAGCAAGGTGGCCCAATCCTTTTTGTAGCAAAGGACAAGCCTGGACAAACTCTTATATAAAGCAAGGTGCTCCCGACGACACATGGGAATTTCTGTCAAGCTAGTTTTCATCACGCTCATATGATTCACATTTGTTACTTTGATAATTTGATATGTGGGTGGACCGGTGCTTGGGTGTTGTCCTTACTTGGACAAGCCTCCCACTTATGATTAACCCCTCTCGCAAGCATCCGCAACTATGAAAGAAGAATTAAGGTAAACCTAACCGTAGCATGAAACATATGGATCCAAATTAGGCCCTTATGAAGCAATACATGAAATAGGGTTTAAGCTTCTGTCACTCTAGCAACCCATCATCTACTTATTACTTTCCAATGCCTTCCCTAGGCCCAAACAATGATCAAGTGTCATGTAGTCGACGTTCACATAACATCACTAGAGGATAGACAACATACATCTCATCAAAATATCGAAAGAATACCAAATTCACATGATTACTTATAACAAGACTTCTCCCATGTTCTCAGCAGGGCCGGCCCTGAC
>NC_041383.1:26283236-26327298 GCF_002162155.2 Triticum dicoccoides
GCCCCCGATGTTCAGGGCCCCCCTCGAATGTGTATGCAACTAGCCCATGGCCCAGGCCCAAGGGAAACCAAGTACGTAGTGGGTAGCCCACGAGTATGTCTACAATCGTCATGTTTTCTTCCCTGTCAAGTTCGTCTGTTGACTGGTTCACGACGGTTTCGGCAGATTTGTTTTCGCCCCGGACGCGAGTCACATGCTGGGTTGTAGATCGTGAACTCCACAACCAATTTCTTCGATGATGTCGCGCAGGTTGGAGTCCATACAATGAAAAGATTGATCCATGCATGGTTGTTTCAGTCCAGATGTTGATAATTAGTTGAGTTTTTATTTATCTGGTATATTTTCTCATGGCAGAGGCAATCAGAATACTATTATGCGGTCATGGGGATTATGGGAGTCAAGGGCCTCACGATCTACAAATATGAAGATTGATCTTCACGTGTGTATGTGTGGATATAATTAGGTTTTTGCTTGAGTGTAGTCTCTCTCTCTCTCATACGTGGTCTGATATGTGATTCCATTTAACTCATAAATTCACGCTAGGGAAACAGCAATAACAGTTTGGTGATCACCCGGTCATGGATGCTAAAATTATAAGATCTATTAGTTATTAAATTGACATGCATATTGATGTTTTTGTTTCTATATCATTTTAGTTAAATTTCTGGATGAGACTGTCATAATTTTATGTTTTTGAGAATCATATCATCCTTATTTAAATAATAGATTTTGGGTACAAAGGCCATTAGACGAAGCTGTGCACTAGCATGTGCGCCTCATTATTGGAAGATCTTCTCTTGCAAAGCAAGGGGCTATTTTCTAGGCCTTGCTAGTCGCCGTAATCTCCTCAGTCTGCCCATAATGGCACAATGAACCACCGTGGAGGGTAATGGTTCAAGGTTTCAAATGCTATCAATGATGTCTTTGATGCTCCCATAAAATCACACCCATGGCTCATTGGGACCTCCACCACCATAGCTTTGCTGTCATGCTTGCCCAACGCGGTGTCCATGTTCACCTTCGCTCAACCAACAGGAGGAGGGGTCCAGGATAAAACCATCATAAGTGACTTTTCATCAACGAATACTAGAGGAAAATTTTAAGGGCCCCCGAGTTTTAGTTTCGCCCCGGGCCCCCAAAAATTCAGGACCGGCACAAGTCCTCAGGAACAAACGTAACTACTCACAAAGCATATTCATGTTCATAATCAAAGGGGTATTGAATAGCATTAAGGATCTGAACATATGATCTTCCATCGAATAAGCCAACTAGCATCAACTACAAGGAGTAATTGACACTACTAGCAACCCACATGTACCAATATGAGGTTTTGAGACAAAGATCGGATACAAGAGATGAACAAGCATTTGAAAGGAGATGGTGCTCGTGAAGATGTTGATGGAGATTGACCCCCTCTCGATGAGAGGATCGATGGTGATGACAATGGCGGTGATTTCCCCCTCCCGGAGGGATGTTTCCCCGGCAGAACAGCTCTGCCGTAGCCCTAGATTGGTCCTGCCCAGATTCCGCTTCGAGATGGCGGCGCTTCGTCCCGAAAGCTTCCTTATGATGTTTCCAGGGTAAAATACACCATATAGTAGAAGATGGATGTCGAGGGCCTGCCAGGTGGCCCACGAAGCGGGGGGCGCGCCCTCCACCCTCGTGGCTGACTGGTGGCCCCCTCTGGTACTTTCTTTGCCCAATATTTTTAATATATTCCAAAACTAATTTTCATGGAGTTTCAGGAATTTTGGAGTTGTGTAGAATATGTCTCTAATATTTGCTCCTTTTCAAGTCAAGAATTCCAGCTGCCGGCATTCTCTCTCTTCATGTAAACCTTATAAAATAAGAGAGAGAAGGCATAAGTATTGTGATATAACGTGTAATAACAGCCCATAATACAATAAATATTGATATAAAAGCATGATGCAAAATGGATGTATCAACTCCACCAAGCTTTGACCTCGCTTGTCCTCAAGCGAAAGCCGATATCGAAAAATATGTCCACATGTTTAGAGATAGAGGTGTCGATAAAATAAAATATAGACATGAGGACATCATGATCATTCTTAGAATAACAAAACATTGTCATATGATTTCATATGCTTAAAGTAACAATCTATTCACATGGTAAAATATGAATCAGAAACTTCATTGAGAACTAACAAACTATGATCTCAGTCATTGAAGAAATTCTAATTTATCATAACATCGGAAAGAGTCAATATAAGAGCTTTTCAGCAAGTCCACATACTCAACTATCATCTAGTCTTTCACAATTGCTAACACTCACGCCATACTTGTTTCAATCGGACACTGAGAAAGATAGGGGCTTATGGTTTCGCCTCCCAACCTTTTACCTCAAGGGTAATGTCAACAATAATACTAACCTACATCCAAGTGGACTAAGATATCAGGATCTTTCCAACACATAGTGCTTGCCAAAGGGTAAAGTATAAAAAGGAAAGGTGAAGATCACCATGACTCTTGTATGAGGGTAGAAGGTAAAAGTAAAAGATAGTCCCTTCACAGAGGGAAGCTGAGGTTGTCATGCACTTTTATGGTTAGATTCACAAAATCTTAATGCAAAAGAACGTCACTTTATATTGCCATTTGTGATAGCGACCTTTATTATGCAGTCCGTCTCTTTTATTTATTCCATATCACAAGGCTCGTATAAAGCTTATTTTCTTCACACTAATAGATCATACATATTTATGAAGCAATTTTTATTGCTTGCACCAATGACAACTTACTTGAAGGATCTTACTCAATCCATAGGTAGGTATGATGGACTCTCATGGCAAAACTGGGTTTAGGGATCTTTGGAAGCACAAGAGTATTTCTACTTGGTGCAAAGAATTTGGCTAGCATGAGGGAGAAAGGCAAGCTCAACATGTTGGATGATCCATGACAATATAACTTATTCACATATAAGAAAACACTAGTACAAATGCCCATGCATTGCACCGAGTGAAATAAAGGCAGAATCTTCTTCCTGCGCCATTATGCACCATTTTATATCCAATTGTTAATAAATTTTAATGATAATGTTAAACATTAAAATTTCCTTTGTTCATATAGAAGGTAATGTTTACATAAATATTGGAATACTTTTTGAACGATTAGTTAACATTTTCGTGAAATGTGAACATTTCTCTGGAAAAGACCATTTTTCGAACATATGTTATTCTTGCAAATGGATTCGACCCTGTTGGCCACACTTTTTTTAACTCGTTAGTTTTATCCGTGCAAGAACACCCCCGTATACTGGGCCATGAGCCGAAAAAGTGGGCCTTTCAATCGAATTATTGTACTTCTTTGTGAGTAGCATTTTTTGAGGTGTAATAGCATTTTTCTGTCTAATTATTTTAAAAATGTTTTGTTTTTCAAAAAATATATATTTCCACAACTGTTTTTGCACAACCTGCTTCATGTGATATTTAGCAATGCACGTGTGATGCACGTTTAACAATGCGAAATAATATTCTTAGTGGGATATTTAAGTGATGCGTTCATAGTTGGAACATGAGCAAGGGTTATGTGGGTGTCAGGTTTGACAAAGTAGTGTCTAAAAAAAGGTTTGGCAAAGTAGGGAGGTGATATATCCCATCCTGGTATAATTGTCAGGAAAAATAAGAAACAATGAAAAAAAGAACTTAATATTAATAGACACATCAATTTCAATAGATACATCAACCATAGAGTTATGAATTCACATTTCCTATGATACATTTCCATAGAATGTACATATATACATGAAACAAAGGTCAACAAAAAACAGAGGTGCAACATCTTAAAAATACAAGTCCTCATCATCGTCGCCATGTGCTACAACTAATAATAGTAAAAAAATACACCCCGTGTTGTTCTCTAGGAAGTTGAAACAACAACTTACTAATACCAATTCGGCAACCACATTGAGTTCATTCTCTTGAAACATCCTCCCCTGTGGTTGGCTCATGTTGCCCAAGAAATTGGTGCTATGTGCCGAAATTAGTACCACACTCGGAAATGACATCTTGTGGACTCTTGGAGTACAATCCAATTCTAGTCAAATTAATCCACAACAGCTTGGGCATTGAGTGACCAATAACAATTTTTATCTCAACATAACAATGAGAGTGGAATGGGTTCATTTAAACAACTCTAAGAGATTTATTGTTTGCCGGGAAACAACTCCAAGTAGCAACCATGTATTCCTTTCCTCCTTGAAGTCTTAGAACTGCAGTCTCCACTTTGGCTATCAAGAGCAGCAGCAGCAACACGTCTCTAGGACTTTTTTCAAGAAAATCGTCTTTACCATAATTTACATTGTCACTCATGCCCACACATAGACTGACATGCTCAACACAAGTTAGTCTTGCTAATCTACAGTTTCTGGCAAACACGCATTGAACCATTTTTCAGGACACTCGAAGAAAGCACCCAAATTTCAATGACTGAATCACAAATTCACAATCATCTAAGGAGCAGGTACATAACTAAACCAATGCAATTTACCAAAACTATAATTAATCTTGGCTTGGCGCATCCTTTGCAGACTCAGTAGGACTGAAAATATCGTCCCTAATCAATAGTCTGAATAGTTGAGTACAAAACCTGTACAATCTCATGAGCATTGCAAATTTAAAGAGGTTCTAGAATAACTATGCAAGTGTTGAGAAGTGCCTAGTGCACATGAATAGAATCCCAAAGGATCATCCCCAAGGCCAGAGAATCTCGTCTCCAGCCAATCCAAAGATTAGTCAAATAAGATATACTAACAACTTTTCATGCATTCATGTAGTCATAAGTTCAGTTTTGGTTGCCTAATCTTGGAGCACATAACTGCCGGATGCAAGCTAAAACAAAGATGTGAAGAAAAAGACTGCTCCTTGTACTGTCAGATTGTGTGATCCTTTTGCTTGAAACTCAATCTATGGTGCTTCAGATAGACTGATGATCTGAACCAAAGTTAAAGAGTGTTCTCTTCCCATGTAAATTAGCGTTGGAGATTCTTTCCCTGTTCCTATCTAACTGATGCAAGAATCTGAATGTTTCAGTGTAGAACTGCAATAATTGACTGAATGCAAACTTACACTTGGTTGAACCCTTGAACTGTTGTATTTTTGCAGGTAACGCCCAAGTTGTCGTTGTCGCTGCAGCTCAAGATCCACGCCTTCCCGCTATGGCTGTCCGTCGGCTTCCTGATGCATGTCCCCGTGCTGCTGATCAGCTCCAAGACTGTAATCACATAATTAAGCAATGCAAATCTCAACTTACCAGACAACATGAATGATATACATCAATATTTTAGCAGATAAATTTAAGACTTAGATGCTCTGAATTTCATCATTTGTGAGAAAAATGATATTGTAAGGTAGATCATTTTATTGTACAATCAGCTCTCCAAAAGCACCTAAACTTTAGTGTACAATCAGAACTGCTAAGAACCATTTGCTACAGAACTTACAGGTGTACCGAAAGATATTCATCAAGAGCTAGCTAAATCATTTCATATATGAAGCGAAAATCAAGAAATATTAGCATTGAGGTAATCCGTCAATGCACATACCCGAAAATTTGAAGCAGACAATTTGACTACGTTGGTCTGATGATCCTTCCATTAGTCTTCGTAGGAGCCAATTTGTTAAAAAGTAGTACAGGGCAATATAATTTGTTAACTACAACAGAAATGACCATCAGATAAGATTAGAAGATGATTGAAAAAAACGCGTGCTTGCTGGGGTGGAGAAGGGGAGCCAGGTTCGGTGATGTGGGAAACAATCGCTGGCTCTGAATTGGTCTAAAGGGCAAGCCCAGGGCAGTAAGTGGGGTGGCGACTTGGCGACTGGGCGGTTGGGCAGGCTCAGCGGCAGGGGCGGCGCCGCGCTGTAGCCCGTTGAAGTGACCACCACACCATTCTGTCTCCCTCTAGCCTCTCATCTCCTTCCCGTCCTCTCTTTTCTCTCCATCTCTCTCCTCTCTCTTCGGCTTCGGCCATGCCGCGCCTGTCAGCCATCGTACTCCACGCCCCGGTCACCTTCCTTCCAGATATATCGCATGCACGTCGTTTCCCACCGGATCCGGCCAGATCCGACAAGTCCTCGCCGGATGCGCCACCGCAAGGCCCCTGTCAAGCTCGACATCGTGGGCGACGCCCCAGCCCTTCCTGCTCGCCCACCTCTCCTCCATGCCTCTTCATTTTCTGCTCCTTCTTCTCCTCGCGCGACTTCCGCCTCCCTGCCGTAGCTTGATGCGGCGCCGGAGTGCAGGGTTGCCTCCCCTCCCTGCCATGGCTGCCCTTGCAAAAAAATACACATAAGGATCATGGGTTGAATATTCTCAAATGCAGGGGCATTTTTGCAAAAACAAAAACGTTTTCTCATACTACCCACTTAAAATAGGACTGTGGGCTAATTTCTCAGAAATAGGGGGACTTTTTTACAAAAGAGCATGACGTGCGACCAGAAGCCATCGCTGGTTTATTAGTAGGTAGAGATAACCCATTACGTTGTCTTTCTTGTGCAACATCAACTTTTTAGCATGTCATATTTTAACAAGTTCTCACAATCATAAAGGATGTCCAAGATAGTATATTTATATGTGAGAACCTCTCTTTCTTTATTACTTCTTATTAATTGCAACGATGACCAAAACTATGTTTGTCAACTCTCAACAATTTTTATTCATCATACTCTTTATATGTGAAGTCATTACTCTCCATAAGATCAATATGGTCTTTTTATTTCTTTTTATTCTTTCTTTAATTCCCTCAAGATCATAGGAAGATAGCAAAGCCCTCAACTCAAAACTACTCTTTATTATATATAGTGCATAGACTCGATTACATAGATAGGGATCAAAACAAAACTCAAAGCTAGACCATACTAAAACTTTATTCTACTAGATCAGGATATAACCAAAAGGATCAAACTAAGAAAAATGATAAAGATAGGAGTGTGATGGTGATACGATACCGGGGCACCTCCCCCAAGCTTGGCAGTTGCCAAGGGGAGTGTCCATACCCATGTATTTATGTCTCTTTCTTCAAAGGTGGTGATGATGGAGTTGTTGATGATGTAGTGCCACACATCGAGCGTAGGAGATGCTCCAACTTGAGGATAATGCTCTTGAGTGCGGTGATATGCTCTTGCAACAAAATATTTTAACGAGTGAGATACTTGTTTTGTATGCGAACTAATTCAATGATCTTGAAAGCTTCAATTTCAGTAGGGGTGAGATGATTGTAGTAAGGTTGAAGGATGTCTTCTTCTTCGGCTGCCGGGACTTGATCTTTCGCGGCCTTCTTGATCTTATCACCTTCATTGACTTCCCCGAGTTCTTTGGCGGATCAGTGTGAACAGTTACTTTGGAATCAGCAATATAAGGTCTGAACTTATCACAAGCAAATACAACTGCTAAAAATTCCTTTTCAGTAGTAACATAATTTCTCTAGGTACTGTCTAGAGTTTTACTAGCATATTGAATAACATTTAATTTCTTATCAACTCTTTGTCCTAGTACAGCACCAACAACATAATCACTAGCATCACACATAATTTCAAAGGATAAATACCAATCAGGAGGCTGAACAATAGGTGCAGAAATCAAGGCTTTCTTAAGTATTTCAAATGCTTCTACACAATCATCATCAAAGACAAAAGGAACATCTTTTTGCAAGAGATTAGTGAGAGGCCTAGAAATTTTAGAGAAGTCTTTAATAAACCTCCTATAGTAACCAGCATGACCAAGAAAACTTCTTACACCTTTGATATCTTTAGGACACAACATTCTTTTAATAGCATCTACTTTAGCTTTATCAACTTCAATACCTCTTTCAGAAATTTTATGCCCCAAGACAATAACTTCATTAACCATAAAGTGACACTTTTCCCAATTCAAGACAAGATTAGTTTCTTCACATCTCTGCAAAACTCGATCAAGGTTGCTTAAGCAATCATCAAAAGAAGTTACATAAACGGAGAAATCATCCATGAAAACCTCAACAATCTTTTCACAAAAGTCAGAGAATATAGCAGTCATTCATCTTTGAAAGGTAGCGCACTACTAGGAAAAGGCCTACTAATGGCACACCGGTTTTGCCTACTAATGGCGCACTACCGGTGCGCTATTAGTAGCACGCCACTAGTATTTTTTACTAATGGCGCACCACTGGTGCGCCATTAGTATCTGGTATACTAATGGCGCACCCAGCAGTGCGCCATTAGTATGTAAGACCATGCGCCATTAGTATGCCTCCCGGGGGGCCATACATAACCATGTGCTTTGTCATACTAATGGCGCACTCTGAGGTGATGTGCCATTAGTATCCTTTGGCATACTAATGGCGCACCTGGAGGTGATGCGCCATTAGTATGATTTTTTTTCTTTTTTACTTTTCTGATTTTTGCATAGGTTATAAAATATATTATTGGACAAAATATAGACAGCAACACACAACAACAGCAGATTCATCGAATACAATAGAAGATTAGTCTCCGAATACAATTCATCATATTAGTCTCCGAATTCAAAAGACCGAACAAAGATAAAACATTACAAGTCTCAAGACCGCGAGTATCGAGGTTGTCTTCACATTACAAGTCGATATCGATCATCTAAACTACCATCACATATAAGAGAGGTGCGGTCATCACGATGAGCATCATCGCGATCAAACTGGTCTTCACCCGGTTCCTCCAACGCTCCCTCCTCTCTCCCGCTAGATAGCGGGCGTATCTAGATTCGGCCTCCGCCCTAGTGGTGTTCCCTTTGTAACTGTTACCGCTGAAACCGTGAACCTGTCTCCGACACTCCTCCCAGTCATCGTAGACTCCGGGAACCTTACCCTTGTACATGACATACGACAACATCTCTATGCACAAGCCAAACAACAGACAACAGACAATACATAAGCAATATGTAAGTATGCAACAAAAGGATCGGAAGAGAAAAGCAAGACATTAATAGCACGATTCATGATCCTACTAATAAATAGCATCGATTACATCTAAGTTGAATGACTGTCCAAACCAAAGAGACATATGAATTCATTAAAGTTTAATTACAACATGAGCCAACCAATGTTTCACAACTACACATCACTACTTTCGACTCGACTCATCGGACAGGAGCGTGGATGAAGCCGTCGTCTGTCGTGATGGTCATGAAATCGCGGTCGTTGTCACCCTGCATTTGTAGCGTTCCATCTATCTCACTGT
Source organism: Triticum dicoccoides (assembly GCF_002162155.2). Classification (NCBI taxonomy): domain Eukaryota; kingdom Viridiplantae; phylum Streptophyta; class Magnoliopsida; order Poales; family Poaceae; genus Triticum; species Triticum dicoccoides. The sequence goes on from NC_041383.1 coordinate 26,292,443, forward strand.
TGAACGGTTGATATCTGAGGAAGAACTGCCCCGAGGTATGAAGGACATCTTGATGGATGATGTCCGCAAACTCCGACTGGATGCGAAAGAATTCTTGTCTGAGGTCTGCGTCCTGGATTGCCGACAACCTCGCGGCCCAATCTTTGAGATTATCTGGTAGCAGAAGGTGATGATGGTCCCTTACGATCGCCCACATGTGATGGAGGGCGTAGTAGGCATCCTTCTGACCGCCAGGCGGCTGCTTGACGCAGCAGAACTTCGTATTGTGTGAGAAGGTGTGCTTGCCGTACTTACGAACTGCCCTGGTGAAGGTGCCTCCAGATTTGGCGTAGCCGGGGAGAACATCATCAAGAACTTTCTTGACATTTGTGTAGTCTATCTTGGAGTTACGGTTCGGGTCAAAATACGTGGCCATGGAATATTTCGGGCTTAAGAGGATGAGTGCGCAATGCGTGTCACTGCACAGAACACAGAATGTTAGAAAAAAAAGAACGATCGAAATCTAAGAAATCATATGTTACGGGGCGGATAAGGGATGACTTACTCGGGAAAGTAAGCCACAAGGAAGTTATCCTTATCTGGGTTTGCCAGAATGACGCCTTTGAGGTGTGAACTCGCAACTTGGAAGTCCCCAGCGCTGCTCAAGTGCTTGGCATGCAGGTAGAAGGGGTCGACTATCACGATGTCCGGGGTCTTGTCTCTAATGATCCGCATCTCCATACTCAGCGAAAACAGCCAAACGAAGGTGTAGTGCAGCGGATGAAGGTTAAACATAGCAAAGATGTCATCAAACCGCGGGATGATCATACCCCCGATGTCGCCATCCACAAAGCCCTTGCCCTCTGGCACCTTGGCCACGAAAACCGGGTATGCCACATCATTCTCTCTGAGACGCCGCTTCTCCAAAGAAAGAACACTGTCGTGCAGACTCCGCATAGCACCGGTTGCAGCATTGAGCATATTTGGCGGTAGCATCGCCCTACCCGCCACATGCACCCTCCTCGAGATATCCTTAGGTGAAGGTGGCCCGTCCTGAGCACGGATCGAACTCGGTGCCGGCTGGCTCGCACCGGCGCCCTTGTTAGTCTTTCGTTTCCGTCCCTTCTTCTTGATCTCCTGTAATGGGACCGAGTTCTTCTCACATACCGCCTTCTTGAGTGTGTTGGGGCTGATAATATTTCGCACCTCAGCTATCTGAGGCTCGGTGAAGGCGGGAGCTGGAGGCGTCTCCTGAGAACTGAACGCCAGACGACGCCTGTTGCAATTGGATTTCTCCGCCGTACCAGCTAGATCGCGGTCGTGTTGGTTGGGTTCTTGAGAAAGAGGCCCGCAGAACTCGTCAGCGTACCCATGTTCGGCAAAGTACTGATCGACTTTGGTAAATGTACCGTCGTCATTGTCGTCGTCGTCCGGATCCTGTGCCATAGGGATGTCTGTATCCTGTGCCATAGGGATGTCTGTATCCTGTGCCATAGGGATGTCCGGCATAGATATGTCCGGCAGGTCCGGTAGCATTGCGGCATTCTTGCCATGGCTTGGCGCCGGCACGACTGGCGGTCGTGTCTGTGGGGTGGTGTCCCCCGGCCCCAAACGAATCTGGCTCTTCGGCCAAAGCAGGGGCCAGTTTACGCAGGCGCTGAGGGTCATCTCATCTTCTTCGTCGGCCCCAGCGGGTCGAATCGGAGGTAACAGCTCGTCGCAGCCTGGCAGCACCCAAACCACTTCAACACTATACACTGTGGGTGGCATCCGATTACCGTGGAACATGGGGTTGCCCGGTTGAACGATTCTGCCCTTGGCGACATCGACCAACTCGCCGCCCATGAAGTGCAGAAGAGTGCAAGGAACGTCGGCGGCGCCCTGCGAAAACATGTAGGGCGTCAGGGATGCCCAGTCAAAGGCAAGGAGATGAAGTCATCGGCCGAGAGGCTTAGTTACCGTGATGCCGCGAGCTCGGCTAATGTCGAGGCACCGCCAACGGCGGGCGTGCAACTGACGGAGGGGGCGCTTGCTGGTGAGGTGCCGGCCGGCGTACACCCGGGTGCATTAAGGTCCAATGCCCGTGCCGGCGCCGGAGACACGAATACCGCCTCCACCGGAGACACCAATGGCGCCGCCTGCACGCTATGCGAGTTGCTGGCCGTGAAACTGGGAACCGAGGGAGGCCCTTGTTGGCCGCCCGCAATCCACGTCGTCAGCCCATGAATCAATGTAGGCACCATGGCGTTGAGCTTCGTTCCCAGTTGTTGTTCCACTTGCTCTTGGACAAGCTCTGGAATCCACGCCACTTGTGCCTTGAGTGCTTCAACCTCGCGCGTCTGGCTTTCCGAGCTGGTCTTTTTCTCCTTCCGCACACCAGCGGTATAGTATGACCCCCATTTTGTGGACAAGCCTTTGCCGGTCACACGACCAGCTGACGTCGGCTTAGTGAGATTATCCTTGTTTTTCATTACGTTCAACGCCCTATTTAAAGGGGTGTCAAAAGGGGAGCTCTGAGAAGACCCTGCGCTACTGCTTTCAGTGTCCTGCGAAAGGAACGTGAACCATTTAGAAATATTGGGGATTAAGTAGAGTGCAACCATATGGAGCTAATTATGCGGGGGTGTATTCCTTACCAGAACAAGCTCAAGAGCCCTGGTCTTCGGATCCGTGGTAAGCTCCTTTGTTATCGGGTCCTCCTTGTACCGGGCCCTGACAAAGTTCCTGGTCTGCTTGTCACCGCTGTATTTCTCGAAGCGGGGCGGTAGGCCTTGCTCGGCACGCTCCGCATCCTCCTTGTCCCATATAGGCTCCGCCACTCTGTAACCGCCGGGACCGAGTTTGTGTTCCCCTAAGTTCAACTCCCACATTTCTTTCCCCCACTGACTTGATTTGGAGGTTGCGCTGCTCTCGCACTTGATCTTGAACTCCTTGTAGTCATCTTCGCTGATCGAAGGATTTTTCGCCTTGATCTTCTCATAACTATCACCTTTATCAACGATTCTCTTCACCGTGCTTCCCCAAGTAGACAGGGCCGTGCTCATCCTCGTGAGGGCGGCACTGTTCACTTTATTCCCTGAGAGGCGTGTGTTTTCAAATTCGGCGGGGAACTTGTATCGTTCGTGCAGCTTCGTGAAGAGGAGGTTGCGCAAATTCCCGTGGTCCTTATGCCTAAGGTTCTCGGTGTTGATTGAGACGGTGCTCCGGAGAATGCACCCGAGCTGAAGCGAGTACCCCTTGACTATATGTTTGGGCTCCGTTGGATGCCCGTTGGAGTCCAGTTGAGTAAACTCCTCCTTGAGGGTGCGGAGCGCATCCGGGCGCCGGTCCTTCCTTTACTTCTTCGGTTGGCTGCCATCTGTGTGTGCGCCGCCATCATCAGTGGTGGCATCCTCGGCGGCACCATCAGTGGTGTCATCCCCGATGCCACTAGGGGTTGTGTAGTTAGGATCGGTGTCTTCCGCGACGTCTTCGTAGCGGTGAGGTTGTTCCTCCATCTCCTGGGACAACTCCCAGAATTGCTTGCCGCCCGGACCGCCGGCCTCATCGTGGTTGGCCATGTTTCGCTCTAAATAGGAAAACAGTTTGGTCAAAAAGTTGGTTATTGTCAAGGAACAATATCATGGTCTCATCATTTAGGGTTTGTCGACACCGAGGCATCCTAAAAGCTAAGCTTTTATCATTTAGGGTTTGTCGACGCCGAGGCACCCTAAAAGCCTAAGCGTACATCATTTAGGTTCTCATCGACACCGAGGCATCCGGGGCAGCCAAGTTAAGTTTTCATCATTTAGGGTTTATCGATGCCGAGGCACCCTAGGTTGGCCTAATCACTTGGCACTAATCACTTGGATCTATTTCCACCTATGTTGGGTTTATCATCTAGGGTTTATCGATGCTAAGGAGAATTCTAAGTTGGGCCTAATCACTTGGCTCTATTGCCACCTATGGTTTAATGCAGCAAGAATGGCGGGGCAGTTGATCCTACTTAACTAAGTACTAAGATACCCCGGCCCATGCATTAGTCGCAAGTACCCCATATGTCCTATTTTTAGCAAAGCCATGCTAAAATTCACGGAAAATTTCAGCATGACCTTTGCTGAAAATAGGACATATGGAGTACCCGAATTTGCCGGAACGGAAGTTAATCGACATTCTGGCAAACTCAAGGGCCTCTCGGGATACCTGCAAAATCATTATCCCCTCGTAATGAAGTCCCCAATGGGTCATTTCAGAAGATCACAAGTAGCATCATCACAAGTACAACATCATCACAAGTACAATAGCAGCAGCAGTGAATACAGGCATAACAGCAGCAGCAACAGCTTTATTCTTCTTCTTCATAAAGATTAATTGTCTAATTGAGCAATACAGTGACAGTGTGAACAAATAAAAACACAAACTACACCTACATATTTGGGTACCTCTATGGTAGTAACATGCCATTCTCTGCCTAGAGCTACTGTAGCACGATCTATTCTGCTTACTACTAAAGTTATAGCGGTATCATGCTTTCATAACCAACTAGTTACCATTAAGTTCAAATACTGTCCACAAAACCACAATAGAAGTAGCACAAAATCATTCAAGTACCAGTGTTTAACTAAAACTTGGTGTGAATAAGATCCTCTGTCAGTACTTCATACCAATAATCAAAACCCCAAAACCTGACCCCAACTAGTTACCATAAGGTCAAATACTGTCCACAAAACCATAACAGAAGTAGCACAAAATTATTCAAGTATCATTGTTTAACTAAAACTTGGTGTAAATAAGGTAATAAAAGCAAATTATCCTAGCCAACATGGGTTTTCAGGAAATATTGAGACGCGCACTTCTGATCGACTCCTGAGGTACATTCTCAACTAGCATAGTTTGTTTACCTTCTATTCCTATGTGGTTCATTACTTGATTTCCTTTCAGCCTCAAAGTTTATGTTTGTCCTGGTCATATTATGCTTTTGGCAACCACTAGAAATGTAAAAGATTTTTTGTGAACTTGGGAAGAAAAGAACCAACTTTCATCAAAGAAATAAAAATAAGATCATGAGCAGAATAGTTGTTAGGGTACTGTCATTTATAGGACCATTTAACATTGGCTATGCATTTCTTGGCTGCAACAATCACTGAGTATGAAATAGGTAGAATAGAATGTATTTTTCTCACTTGGGAAAGTAATCAGTTACAGCAACTTCAATATTTTGTGTCTCTGAATATTTGCATAAATTCCTACCATCATCCATGAGCAGCACCACATAGCAGTTCACAGAGCAGAACATGAGGCAGTTAGCTACTGACAGAGCTTTTTGGCCAACACTCATAACACTGATCAACATTTCTCTAACTCAGACTACTTTACACTGATCAGCTGTTCTAATGGAGGAGAGGAGGAACAGCTGAGGTGGCTACTCACATCTACTTCTGGTGGGTGTTGAGGTAGGACTTCTCGCAGTACTCGGAGGCGGAGTAGAGCTGCGGCCGCAGGTTCTTGAGCTCCTGCATCAAGCATGGCCACAACGCTCAGTTTATCTACCATAGACAGTTTAGCAGAAACAAAAGCAACACACACATGTCTATGAAGTATCTGAATTTTGCAACTTTATTGTGTCTGAAATAGCTTTACTCGATGGTGTACATGCAGATCTCAGTTTCAAACTGGAATAATTTACAAGTAGGTCTAGAAAAATGCACTTGTTTGTGTGGACTAATTTTGAAGCAGTTTGTAGAGTACTGTCAAAATTCAGAATGGTGACTGAATTTAACTGACAAACACATATGACTGTGCCATTCTAAGATTCAAAGGAAGACATGAAGAACTTAATTAGATAAAGCAGTGTCAGCTTTCCTAAGACAAGTATCAGCAAAGCATACACAAAAAGTATCCAAAGCAATAAGCACCAAAACATTACTACACATAAAATATCCAGTCTACTCACTAAAACCTTTGAATCTCAAACTGTCCCAACTTGACAAGTCAAGGGAAACTCAGCATTCACAAATTAGTTCAATTAAAGGCATTAATGCTCCTAACCCTAGGTCGCCGCCCCATGCGGGCATGGGGATGAGCGGGGGAGAGAGGGAGGGAGGGACAGAGGGCATGGGGCTAACTGTCGTCGATGAGCAGCAGCCGCGTGGGGAGGCTCACGCCGCCGTCGAGGAGCGCGTCCGACGAGGCTAGCCGCCGTCCGTCCGTCCGTCGAGGAGCCCGTCCGTTGAGGAGCGCGGGGAGGCTCGCGCCGCCGTCCGTCCGAGGAGGTCGCATGCTCGAGGGGGAGGAAGGGGAGAGGGAGGCGGCTGGGGCGCGTGGGCGGCTGCGGCGCAGTGGGTCGGGGCAACAACGGCGGCGGTGCGGTGGAGGGAGGGACAAGGGAAGGAGCGTCGCGGTGGATCGAGGGAGAGGGAACTGGCGAGGGGGAGAGGGAAGGGGGGATCGGGTGAAGGGGTATCCAGCTAGACACTATAGCAATGGTGCACCACCCTCTGGTGCACCATTAGTAGGTTTTTTTCTTATAGCAATGGCGCACCCACCTCTGGTGTGCCATTAGTAACTTTTTTTTCTGAAAGCATTGGCGCACCCACCTAGGGTGCGCCATTAGTAACTTTTTTTTCATTATTTCTTGTTGCATCTAATAATTTGTTTTTTTTTGAAAATATCATCAAATATTATCAATTTGTTTTTTGAAAATATCATCAAATATCATCAAATATGAGGACTAGAACAGAAGATATCATCAAATATCATCAAATATCATCAAATTTTTTTTGAAAATATCATCAATTTTTGTTAATTGAAAATATCATCAAATTTGTTATTTGAAAATATCATCAAAAAGTGGGGGAGGGTGCGGGGTGTCGGCGGCGGCGGTGGAGCGGGGGATGGTGCGGGGGGTGCTCGGCGGTGGTGGAGCGGGGGAGGGTGCGGGGGGTGCTCGGCGGTGAGGGGGGTCTGGCAAGGGGGATCGGATAACTATCGAGAGGGAGGGGGATCGAGATCGAGTGTCCTCATGAATAGTCAATATTTTTTCATATTGAATATGAAAAAATATCATCAAATTTGAAAAAATATTCATGAATTCAAAAAGTGCCCATGAAATTTAAAAATATTCATGATATCAAAAAGTGCCCGAGAAATGAAGACTACGATTTAAATACAATCGATCTTAGCTAGCTATCTGTTCACAATCTTCTTGCCCTTCTTTTTCGCAAATGGAGTTCTTCTGTGGAACGGACGTCCTTTAGGTAGGGTGGTCCTGCTTCTTCTTGTGGTGTGTGCTGATACTTCATTGTCGTCGTCATGTTCGATCTTCGGGTCGCCGTACCTGTCGAAGTCTTGCTCATTGGCTACTCCATCCATTCCGATGATCTTCCTTTTGCCTCTCCTCACGACAACACGACTGGGCTTTGGCGGGTCGGTAATGAAGAAGCATTGGTCCACTTGGGAAGCCAGTACCCATGGCTCATTTTTAGCGGTGACGTTTGCACCCGCGGTCTTGGATTTGGCTTCGGGTATAACCATGGTGGTGAAATACCGGTCTTCTTTTAGGACGCTCTTGGCCCATCTGACACGGAACATCGGGACCTTCTCTCCAGCGTAGCTCAGCTCCCAGATCTCCTCGATCCTTCCGTAGTATCTGTCCTTGTCGTTGCCGGTGTAGGATTCCATCGTTACCCCGGAGTTCTGATAACCATCGCTCTTCATGTCCTTGTTCTCGGTGTAGAATGTGTAGCCGTTGATATCGTACGCCTCATAGGTCATCAGGTTGTGCTCGACGCCCTGTGAGAAGGCGAATATGAGATGTTCTTCCATGGAAGAATCCTCATGTAAAGGGTACGACAGAAGCTTCTGCTTGAACCAACGCGTGAAACATGAGTTGTGCTCTTTGATTATATCTCCGTCCGTCCTCTGTTGGCATTGGTCATTGTACGTCTTCTCAATAAAGGTTTTGTGCTCTACCACCCAAGGATCGACCACGTCTATGTGTTGTAGCGCGACTAGGTTTTCTCTTTCAAAGTCGGCGAGTCGACCCGCGAATTCGACATGCATTTCACGGCGACCCTCACGGTGACCCCATCCAGCGAGCCTGCCGAGGTGCCTGTTGACGGGCAGACCAACTGGGTTCTCGATGCCTAGATAATTCGTGCAGTAGGAGATCCACTCTTCGGTTAGAAAGCCCCTGGCTATACTTCCCTCTAGACGTGACATGTTGTGAACATATCCTTTGATGACACCATTCATCCTTTCGAACGGCATCATGCTATGCAGGAACGTCGGCCCGAGTTGGATGATATCCTCCATGATATGGACCAGTAGATGCATCATAACATCGAAGAATGCGGGCAGGAAGTACATCTCAAGCTCGCATAGTATCACCACGATCTCTTCCTGTAGCCTTCTGAGTTGCCTCACGCCAATCGACTTCCGAGAGATGACGTAGAAAAAGTTGCATAGGCCAAATAGAGTTTCACGGACGTGCGCGTCCATGATCCCACGGATTGCAACTGGAAGTATCTGCGTCATCAACATGTGACAGTCGTGAGACTTCATCCCGCTGAACTTCTGCTTCGCTGGGTCTAGGTATTTTCTTATCTTCCCCGCATAACCGTAAGGAAGTTTTACTCCTAGGAGGCAGGTGAAAAACTGCTCGATCTCCTCTTGACTTAGAGTGAAGCACGCGGGAGGGTAGTCATTTCCGGTCTTCTTGGCCTTTTTGCCTTTGCGACGACTTTCTGCGTCCTCCTTCGCCTCATCATCATCATCATCATCATCATCATCATCATCATCATCATTAGCGTGAAGCTCCTGCCTGATGCCCATTGATTTCAAGTCTGCCCTTGATTTTGGACCATCTTTGGTCCTCTCTGGCATGTTGAGCAGGGTACCAAGCAGAGTCTCACACACGTTCTTCGTGATATGCATGACATCAAGGCTGTGAGGCACACGGTAGATCTTCCAGTACGGCAAGTCCCAGAAAACAGACCTCGTTTTCCATACCTTCAGCAGCGGCTCTGGCGCCTTTCGCTTCTTTCCCGGCTCTGGCGCCTTTTGCTTCGTTCCCGGCAGTGGGCAGCCTTTCCAATTTTTCAACAGCTCGTCTATTTCCTCGCCGCTCCTCGTACACGGGCGTTTTCGGGGTTCGGTTTCACCATCGAACAGATCCTTGCGTTTCCTCCACGGGTCATTGTCGAGAAGCCACCTTCGATGTCCAATGAATACGGTTTTCGAAGACCCGAGATCTCTATCTAGCTGGCGATACGTTGTGTCATCCATGCACCTTACACATCCAGAAAATCCGTGGACTACCTGCCCCGCGAGATATCCGTAACCGAGATAGTCGTGCAACGGCGTGAGCAGTGCGACTCTCATAGGGAAATATTCTTTCTCTGCGGTGTCCCACGTATTGGCTGGCGTTTTCCACAGCGTGTCTAGCTCCTCCTTCAGCAGCCCCAGATACAGATTGATGTCGTTCCCTGGTTGTTTCGACCCTTCAATTAGCATACTCATGTGAATGTACTTCCTCTTCATGCACCACCAGGGGGGAAGGTTGTACATCCACACAAACACAGGCCAGGTGCTACGTGTGCTTCTCTGGCTGCCAAACGGATTGACTCCATCGGTGCTCGCGCCCAGCACGATGTTCCTTGGATCCTTCCCAAATTCTGGGTATTCGAAGTTCAACGCTTGCCACTGGCTCACATCCTTAAGGTGACTCAGCATCTTGTGTTTTTTATTTATCTCCGGATCATTTCCGTCATCTTCCCGCTTCTTCTCCTCCCTATCCGCGTGCCAACGCATGAGCTTTGCTACCTTAGGGTCCGCGAAATACCGCTACAGACGAGGAGTGATCGGAAAGTACCACACCGATTTTCGAGGAGCTTTCTTCCTCTTCTTGTATCGAGTGACGCCGCACACCGGACATATGGTAGACTCCGCGTGCTCGTCCCGATAAATGATGCAATTGTTCATACACACATGGTATTTCACGTGCGGTAAATCCAGAGGACACACGATTTTCTTCGCCTCCTCGAAACTGGTCGGGCACTTGTTCGCCTTGGGAAGACGTTCGTGCCAAAATGACATGTTCTCGTCGAAGCATGCGTCGGTCATTTTGTGTTTTACCTTCATCTCCAGAGCCATGAGCGTTACTTTCAGGCGGGTATCCTCGGTCCTGCATCCTTCATACAATGGAGTAACCGCGTCTATCTCTAGTTGATCCAGCTTGGCTTTCTCTCGGGCAGCAGCTCTTGCGTTATCCGTCTGCTTGAGAAGCAACTCTTGAATATGAGGGTCCTGCACCCAGCCTCCATCGTCGTCTGCTCTGGCATCTTCATCTTCATGATCATGCCCTTCGTCTTGATCTTCCTCATCATCATGTACGACATCTTCTACATGATGACTGTGTACAGCATCACCGTCGTGATCATGTCCCGGAGATTCTTCGTCCTCTCACCCGCCCTCGCTGCGGTGGTTGTCTTGTTGCCCTTCCTCATTTCTTGCCCGGCCCCCATGGACGACTTCATAGTCATCTTCATCACCTTGCCACCGATAGCCATCCATGAAACCACGCAAGAGCAGGTGGTCCCGCACCTGCCCGGAATCTGGGTCCGCAATAAGGCTCTTCAGCTTGCATCTTTGATACGGACATCTTATCTCCGTCTCGTTCTTTTGAAGCATCTCGGCCTTTGCGGAGCTCAAAAACCTATTCACGATGCCTTCGGTCATCGTGCGGACCATGGTCGCATGCGGGGTAGAGCAAAACGATATTTTAGAACCAAGAATATTTTTGGCATGACCTTCCCTAAAAATAGGACCAAAAAGAATGCATAGTGCCAAAATTCTCGCCGAAACGGAAATGAATCAACATTCTGGCAAAATATTGGCAACTATCGCATTTCAAATACCGGTACCTGCAAACACAAACATATATCCAACACCACAACCATATGCAACATCACAAACATACATAGATCTAGCTAGGCCACAAAAAGTGCATGTGCACGTTGTTGGAGCGAGCTAGGGAGAAAAAAAGTAGATCTACAACATGAAGATAGCTTTCCCCTTACTTACCTATCAAAAAAAGGTAATTTCACCACTTAATTTTGATGAATCTATGGTGCAAATGAGGTGAGGAGGAGGAGGCAACCGAAAGTTTGGAGAAGGAGGTGGAGGGAATGAAGTGAGGAAAGTGAGTGGGTAGGTGTGGTTGTCCAAAATATCTTGTTGGGGTCCCAGGTTACTAATGGCGCACCAACAGCAAATGCGCCATTAGTATGCCTGCTTACTAATGGCGCACCTGCAGGTGGTGCGCCATTAGTAGTTTTGCAAAAAAGTAAATAAATAAATAAAAATACTAATTGCACACTCTCTGTCTGGTGCGCCATTACTAGTTAGAACTAGTAATGGCGCACCTCGCTTGGATGCGCCATTAGTATGTATGGAAAAATGGAAAAAAAATACTACTAGTGGCGCACCGTTTTTCTAGTGCGCCATTAGTGTCTTCCACACTAATGGCGCATCTCCAGAGGGTGCGCCAGTAGTATATAGTAGTGGCGCACCACCTGACAGGTGCGCCATTAGTGCCCATTCCATCTATAGCCCCTTTTTTTGTAGTGGCAGCTGCATTGCATAAACCAAAAGGCATATATCTATAAGCAAAAGTACCGAAAGGGCAAGTAAAATTGGTCTTTTCATGATCCTCTTTTGACACAGGTATTTGAGAGAAACCAGAATGACCATCTAGAAAGCAAAAATGCGCATGTTTGGAAAGTCTTTCTAGCATTTGATCGATAAAAGGTAGAGGGTAATGATCTTTTCTAGTAGCTTTATTTAATTTGCGGAAATCAATTACCATTTTATAACATGTAACAATTCTTTGTGGGAGCAATTATTTCTTATCATTAGGAACAACAGTAATACGTCCCTTCTTAGGGACACAATGAATGGGACTTACCCACTGACTATCAGCAATAGGATAAATTATACCTGCCTCCAGAAGCTTTAGTATTTCATTTCTTAGCACTTCTTTCATCTTAGGATTTAACCATCGTTGGTGATAAACAACTGGTTTAGCATCTTTCTCCAGTTTTATTTTGTGCTGACATAGAGTGGGACTAATGCCCTTAAGATCATCAAGAGTATATCCAATAGCAGCACGGTGATTCTTCAGAGTTTTCAATAATTTCTCTTCTTCATGCTCTGAAAGGTTAGCACTAATAATAACATGATATATCTTCTTTTCATCAAGATAACCATATTTAAGAGTATCAGGTAATTGTTTAAGCTCAAACATGGGATCTCCCTTGGGTGGAGGAGGATCTCCAAGTATTTCAACATGCAAGTTGTGTTTCAAAATAGGTCCTTGCTTAAAGAATACTTCATCTATTTCCCTTCTTTCATTCATAAACATGTCATTTTCATGGTCTAGCAAATATTGTTCTAAACGATCATTAGGAGGCACGGCAATATAAGCAAGACCAATAATTTCATCCTTACTAGGCAATTCTTTATCATGGGGTTGTCTACGAAATTTAGCAAAATTAAAATCATGAGACATATCCTCTAAACCAACAGTAACAATATCCTTTTCGCAGTCTATCTTAGCATTAACATTATTTAAGAATGGTCTACCAAATATAATGGGACAAAAGTTGTCTTATGGGGAACCAAGAACAAGAAAATCAGCAAAGTATTTTATTTTCCCACACAAGACTTCAACATCTCTAACAATCCCAACTAGTGAAATAGTATCTCTATTGGCAAGCTTAATAGTAACATCAATACCTTCTATCTCAGTAGGTGCAATATCGTGCGATGATAACAATGATCTCCTATTTTAACAGAAACAACAGGCATGCCAACAACATGTCTATGTTTATCTTTAGTATCGGGTTTAGCAATTCTAGCAGCTTCATCACAGAAATAAATAACATGCCCATCAATATTATCGACCAAGAGATCTTTGACCATAGCAATACTAGGTTCAACATTAATTTGCTCAGGGGTGTAGGTGTTCTCGTATTACTCTTACGAACCACGGTTGAAGCTTTAGCATGATCCTTTATTCTAGCAGGAAAAGGTGGTTTCTCAATATAAGCGGTAGGAACAATAGGAACAACATTATAAGTAATAGTTTTTTTCTTCAACTTTAATGGGTTCTACTACTTTCACTCCAATGGGAGGATCATACTTAATCCACTTCTCCTTAGGGAGATCAACATGATTAGCAAATGATTCACAAAAAGAAGCTACTATCTCAGAGTCAAGTCCATAATTAGTGCTAAATTCACGAAAAGCATCAGTATCCATAAAAGAAATAACACAATCAAACTTAGGGGTTATACCTGACTCCTTACCTTCGTCGAGCTTCCAATCTTCAAATTTTTGTTTAATTATTTCTAATAAATCCCATTTGAATTTAATAGTCTTCATCATAAAAGAACCAGTATAAGAAGTATCGAGCATGGAGCGATCATTATGAGAAAGCCGATCATAAATTTTTTGAATAATAATTTCTCTTGGGAGCTCATGATTGGGGCATGAATATAACATTGACTTAAGCCTCCCCCAAGCTTGAGCGATACTTTCTCCTTCACAAGGCCAAAAATTATATATATAATTCCGATCATGATGAACCAGATGCATAGGATGAAACTTCTGATGAAATTCCAACTTCAATCGGTTGTAGTTCCATGATCCAATATCATCACATAGCCTATACAATGTCAATGCCTTTCCCTTTAAAGATAAAGGGAAGACCTTCTTCTTGACAACATCCTCGGGCATACCTGCAAGCTTAAATAATCCACAAATTTCATCCACATAGATTAGGTGCATATCGGGATGTAATGTTCCATCTCCTATATAGGGATTAGCTAGCAGTTTCTCTATCATACCCGAAGGAATTTCAAAGTAAATATTTTCAGTAGGTTCAGTAAGTTGAGGTGAAACTCTTTGCACTTCTGTTCGGGGTGAAGATACCCCGAACAAGCCCCTTAAAGGATTGTTTTCCATAGTAACAAGTGACAGTAAATTTCAGCACACTATATAAATGTTTCCTTACCAAAGGCGCTTCACTCCCCAGCAACGGTGCCAGAAAAAGAGTCTTGATGACCTGCAAGTATATGGGATCTATTGTAGTCCTTTCGATAAGTAAGAGTGTCGAACCCAACGAGGAGTAGAAGGAAATGACAAGAGGTTTTCAGTAAGGGCAAGCACTGAAATTATCGGTAATAGATAGTTTTGTGATAAGATAATTCGTAATGGGTAACAAGTAACAAAAGTAAACAAGGTGCAGAAAGGTGTCCCAATCCTTTTTGTAGCAAAGGACAAGCCTGGACAAACTCTTATATAAAGCAAGGTGCTCCCGAGCACACATGGGACTTCTGTCAAGCTAGTTTTCATCACGCTCATATGATTCACGTTCGTTACTTTGATAATTTGATATGTGGGTGGACCAGTGCTTGGGTTCTATCCTTACTTGGAGAAGCCTCCCACTTAAGAGTAACCCCTCTCGCAAGCATCCGCAACTAAGAAAGAAGAATTAAGGTAAACCTAACCATAGCATGAAACATATGGATCCAAATCAGCCCCTTACGAAGCAACACATAAACTAGGGTTTAAGCTTCTGTCACTCTAGCAACCCATCATCTACTTATTACTTCCCAATGCCTTCCCCTCGGCCCAAACAATGGTGAAGTGTCATGTAGTCGACGTTCACATAACACCACTAGAGGAGAGACAACATACATCTCATCCAAATATCGAACGAATACCAAATTCACATGACTTATAACAAGACTTCTCCCATGTCCTCAGGACAAACGTAACTACTCACAAAGCATATTCATGTTCATAATTAGAGGGGTATTGAATGTCATTAAGGATCTGAACATATGATCTTCCACCGAATAAACCAACTAGCAATAACTACAAGGAGTAATCAACACTACTAGCAACCCACGGGTACCAATCTGAGGTTTTGAGACAAAGATCGGATACAAGAGATGAACTAGGGTTTGAGAGGAGATGGTGTTGGTGAAGATGTTAATGGAGATTGGCCCACTCTCGATGAGAGGATTGATGGTGATGACGATGGCGGTGATTTCCCCCTCCCGGAGGAATGTTTCCCTGGCAGAACAGTTCCGCTGGAGCCCGAGATTGGTCCTGGCCAGGCTCCGCCTCGAGACGGCGACGCTTCGTCCCGAAAGCTTCATTGTGATTTTTTCCAGGGTAAAAGACACCATATAGCAGAAGATGGACGTCGAGGGCCTGTCAGGTGGCCCATGAGGCAGGGGGCGCGCCCTCCACCCTTGTGGCTGACTGGTGCCCCCCCTCTGGTGCTTTCTTCACCCAATATTATTAATATATTCTAAACTTGATCATCATGGAGTTTCATGACTTTTGGAGTTGTGCAGAATAAGCCTCTAATATTTGCTCCTTTTCTAGTCTAGGATTCCAGCTGCCGGCATTCTCTCTCTCCATGTAAACCTTATAAAATAAGAGAGAAAATGCATAAGTATTGTGATATAACATGTAATAACAGCCCATAATGCAATAAATATTGATATAAAATCATGATGCAAAATGGACGTATCAAGGAATGATACCACTAACTTGATCGGCCAACTTAGCCCACTCAACAAGGGTAGTTAACATGCCGACCACTATGTTAAACAAAATAGGGGATGCGGGGTCACCTTGGCGAAGCCCCTTCCTAGTCTGAAAATAGTTGCCAACATCATTATTAACCTTGATGGCCACACTACCTCTAGAGATAAAACTCTCTACCCATTGACACCATTTTTGCGAAAACCCCTTCATGCGTAAAGTTTGCAACAAAAATGGCCATTTAACTTTATCATAGGCTTTTTCAAAATCTATTTTAAAGATGACTCCATTCAACTTTTTATGATGAAGCTCGTGAACAGTCTCATGCAACACAACAACTCCATCTAGTATGTTGCGTCCTTGCATAAATGCTGTTTGGATGGGTTTGACAACATGGTCAGCCACCCCATTCAACCGATCAGTTAAAACCTTTGTAAATATTTTAAAACCTATGTTTAGGAGGAAAATCGGTCGATATTTTTGAATATGACTAGCCTCCTTAGACTTGGGTAGTAGGATAATTTCCCCAAAGTTTAAGCGAGAAATATCAAGGTCCTCAGCATGCAGTTCGTTACCAAGTCCGCCTTAATCACATACAAAAGCATTGATAAAACTCTGCCGGAAAACCATCCGGACCCGGTGCCTTGTTGTGTTCCATCTGAAAAACCGCAGTTCGAATTTCCTCCTCGGAGAACTGGGAGGTTAGGAATTCATTTTCCACTTCCAAAACTGGAGGGATGTCATGAGTAATAGACTCGTCCATCTCAAAGTTTGTTACAACTGAAGGTCTGAAAAGCTCTTTGCAATACTTAGTAATAAAAATTTGAGTGGTGCCTCCCCCTCGATATGGCCTTCCTCCTGGTCTAGAGCGAATATACATTTCTTTCTATGTCTGCCATTGGCCAACATTTGAAAGTATTTCATATTATCATCTCCTAGAACGAGCGAGTCTAGCTTGCAATGTTGGTACCATTTAACCTCTTCCTCACGCAATCTGCTCATTTAGATGGCTTTTTTGCATGTACCGAGGCTAGGGGGTACTTATTCCCAGTCGGTGGTAACTCGCACCTGGTGAAGTTCTCCAAAGGTTGGAGTTGATCGATTATTGACCCAGGTATACTGTCGACCCGACATAGAGAGTTCCCTCAAGTCTAGGCTGTCAATAATAGCATTGAAGAGGAATGTCCACCTACTTTCAAACCGATCATTTTTTCCTGCTGATATCTAAGAATCTTGCACCCCCCCCCCCCCGATTAACATGGGATGGGGATTTTCTCGGCAGGTATTAACAAGTTCTTTAAGAAAGGCCGACTTAAACTCCTTCTGAGCGGCGCCATATACAGCCACCAGGCTCCAAAGGAAGTTGTCGGACTTATTTCGAAGGTGAAATTTAATATGATATTCCCCCTTTGACGTGGACAGAAGTTCCAAGTATGTGGAGTGGATAGCTAGCAACATAACCCCCTGTCGGTGTCAAAACCGACGGATCTCGGGTAGGGGGTCCCGAACTGTGCGTCTAGGCGGATGGTAACAGGAGACAAGGGACACGATGTTTTTACCCAGGTTCGGGCCCTCTCGACGGAGGTAAAACCCTACTCCTGCTTGATTAATATTGATGATATGGGTAGTACAAGAGTAGATCTACCACGAGATCAGAGAGGCTAAACCCTAGAAGCTAGCCTATGGTATGATTGTTGTTCGTCCTACGGACTAAAACTCTCTGGTTTATATAGACACCGGAGAGGGCTAGGGTTACACAGAGTCGGTTACAATGGGAGGAGATCTACATATCCGTATCGCCAAGCTTGCCTTCCACGCTAAGGAATGTCCCATCCGGACACGGTACGAAGTCTTCAATCTTGTATCTTCATAGTCCGGGAGTCCGGCCAAAGGTCATAGTCCGGTCATCCGGACACCCCCTAATCCAGGACTCCCTCAGTAGCCCCTGAATCAGGCTTCAATGATGACGAGTCCGGCGCACAAATTGTCTTCGGCATTGCAAGGCGGGTTCCTCCTCCGAATACTTCATAGAAGATGTTGAACACAAGGATAGTGTCCGGCTCTGCAAAATAAGTTCCACATACCACCGTAGAGAGAATAATATTTGTACAAATCTAATCTGGTGATGTATTCCGCAGCGTGACATCATGCCATGGCCAAGCCTTTATTCGAATCGTTTTACGTCCCACCTCAGCGCGTTCAGCGAGGCGGTTTCCTTGGCACGTCTTGTCAAAGCAGAGATCATGTCCCCTTATTCCGGGATTCTCATCAATACGGGCGTGGGTAACCCAACCCTGCCATTAATCACGGCGCTTGGGAGATAAGCGAGTTTTACTAGGCTGTTGGGGGTACATAGTTTCATCCGCCCATATAAGGGGATAAGGATCCACCCTTTCCATCTACGCCTTCTTCCTCCTTTGCTTATTCATCTCCGCGCACTCGAGCTCCAACGCCCAAGTCCGCACTTCCCACCTCAACCTTCTCCAACCATGTTCGGAGCAGGAGGCAGGTGGATGGCCTCCTCCGTCACGGAGGGGCACATCAAAAAGTTGAGGAAGGCCGGATATTTGTCCAATGATATCGCGCACCGGCTCCCAGATGAGGGACAGCTCATCCCCACTCCTAGGCCCCATGAGAGGGTGGTGTTCCTCATCCATTTACTCCGCGGACTAGGCTTCCCACTCCATCCATTTTTCCAGGGGCTCATGTTCTACTATGGCCTGGATTTCCACGATCTGGCCCCAAACTTCATCCTCAACATCTCAGCGTTTATCGTCGTGTGCGAGGTCTTCCTCCGCATTAAGCCCCACCTCAGCTTATGGCTAAAGACCTTCAATGTCAAGCCGAAGGTAGTGGGTGGCCGGCAAGCGGAGTGCGGAGGCGCCATGGTGGGCAGGATGGCCAACGTCACATGGCTCGAGGGGTCCTTTGTGGAAACCATCAAAGGGTGGCAATCGGGGTGGTTCTACATCACCGAGCCGCGTGACCCTGAATGGGCAGCGACCCCCGAATTCTGATCTGGCATCCCCACACAGCTCACCTCCTGGAAAGAGATGGGCCTGTCGTGGGGTAATTCGGAAGAGGTGACCAGACTCCAAACCTGCGTCCAAAACCTGATGGACAAGAAGGTTAAACTTGTAACCATAATTGAGGTCATGCTCTTCCGCCGCATCCTCCCGTGTCAACGACGGGCTTTTAACTTGTGGGAATTCGACCCGGCCAAGCACCAAACTTTGTCCAGGCTTTTTGACACAACGCACGAAGATGCCTGGAGGTGCTATTCAAGGGCTCCGAGGTTCACCCTCCCACCATCGAGGATCGCAGATTCTGCGCGAAGCGCCAAGCCAGCGCGGTAAGTTTATTCTACCCATCACAGGATATTTGTTTTTCATAGTTTGACTCTATGCGGGATCTAAGTGTTGGGGAATGTTGCAGAAAATTAAAATATTTCCTACGGTTTCACCAAGATCCATCTAAGCAATGAGTCATGGGAGAGAGATTGCATCTACATACCACTTGTAGATCGCGTGCGGAAGCGTTCAAGGGAACGGGGATGATGGAGTCGTACTCGCCGTGATCCAAATCACCGATGACCAAGTGCTGAACGGACAGCACCTCTGCGTTCAACACACGTACGGAACGGACGACGTCTCCTCCTTCTTGATCTAGCAAGGGGGAAGGAGAGGTTGAGGATGATCCAGCAGCACGACGGCGTGGTGGTGGATGCAGCAGAACTCTGGCAGGGCTTCGCCAAGCTGCTGCGGGAGGAGGACGAGGTGTAGCAGGGGGAGGGAGGCGCCAAGACCTGGGTGCGGCTTCCCTCCCCCTTGCCCTCCTTTATATAGGCCCCCAGGGGGCACCGGCCCTGGGAGATTCAATCTCCCAAGGGGGCGGCGACCAGGGGGGGTGGAGTGCCCCCCAAGGCAAGTGGTGCGCCCCCACCTAGGGTTTCCAACCCTAGGCGTAGGGGGGCCCAAGGGGGGGCGCACCAGCCCACTAGGGGCTGGTTCCCCTCCCACTTCAGCCCACGGGGCCCTCCGGGATAGGTGGCCCCACCCGGTGGACCCCCGGGACCCTTCCGGTGGTCCCGGTACAATATCGGGTGACCCCAAAACTTTCCCGATGGCCGAAACAACACTTCCTATATAGTTTTCTTTACCTCCGGACGATTTCGGAAATCCTCGTGACGTCCGGGATCTCATCCGAGACTCCGAACAACATTCGGTTTGCTGCATACTCATATTCATACAGCCCTAGTGTCACCGAACCTTAAGTGTGTAGACCCAACGGGTTCGGGAGACATGCAGACATGACCAAGACAGCTCTCCGGTCAATAACCAACAGCTGGATCTGGATACCCATGTTGGCTCCCACATACTCCTCGATGATCTCATCGGATGAACCACGATGTCGAGGGTTCAAGCAACCCCGTATACTATTCCCTTTGTCAGACGGTATGTTACTTGCCCGAGACTCGATCGTCGGTATCCCAATACCTCGTTCAGTCTCGTTACCGGCAAGTCACTTTACTCGTACCGTAATGCATGATCCCGTGATCAGACACTTGGTCACTTTGAGCTCATTATGATGATGCACTACCGAGTGGGCCCAGTGATACCTCTCCGTTATCCGGAGTGACAAATCCCAGTCTCGATCCATGTCAACCCAACAGATACTTTCGGAGATACCTGTAGTGCACCTTTATAGTCACCCAATTACGTTGTGACATTTGGTACACCCAAAGCACTCCTACGGTATCCGGGAGTTACATGATCTCATGGTCTAAGGAAAAGATACTTGACATTGGAAAAGCTCTAGCAAAACGAACTACACGATCTTGTGCTATGCTTAGGATTGGGTCTTGTCCATCACGTCATTCTCCTAATGACGTGATCCCGTTGTCAATGACATCTAATGTCCATAGTCAGGAAAACATGACTATCTGTTGACCAACGAGCTAGTCAACTAGAGGCTTACTAGGGACGTATTGTGGTCTATGTATTCACATGTGTATTACGAATTCCGGATAATACAATTATAGCATGAATAAAAGACAATTATCATGAACAAGGAAATATAATAATAATCCTTTTATTATTGCCTCTAGGGCATATTTCCAATAGTCTCCCACTTGCACTAGAGTCAATAATCTAGTTACATTGTGATGAATCGAACACCCATAGAGTTCTGGTGTTGATCATGTTTTGCTCGCGAGAGATGTTTAGTCAACGGATCTGCGACATTAAGATCCGTATGTACTTTGCAAATATCTATGTCTCCATCTTGAACATTTTCACGGATGGAGTTGAAGCGACGCTTGATGTGCCTGGTCTTCTTGTGAAACCTGGGCTCCTTGGCAAGGGCAATAGCTCCAGTGTTGTCACAGAAGAGTTTGATCGGCCCCGACGCATTGGGTATGACTCCTAGGTCGGTGATGAACTCCTTCACCCAAATTGCTTCATGCGCTGCCTCCGAGGCTGCCATGTACTCCGCTTCACATGTAGATCCCGCCACGACGCTCTGCTTTCAGCTGCACCAGCTTACTGCTCCACCATTCAACATATACACGTATCCGGTTTGTGACTTAGAGTCATCCAGATCTGTGTCGAAGCTAGGTCGACGTAACCCTTTACGACGAGCTCTTCGTCACCTCCATAAATGAGAAACATGTGCTTTGTCCTTTTCAGGTACTTCAGGATATTCTTGACCGCTGTCCAGTGTTCCTTGCCGGGATTACTTTGGTACCGTCCTACCAAACTTACGGCAAGGTTTACATCAGGTCTGGTAGACAGCATGGCATACATAATAGATCCTATGGCTGAGGCATAGGGGATGACGCTCATCTCTTCTTTATCTTTTGCCGTGGTCGGGCATTGAGCCGAGTTCAATCTCACACCTTGCAGTACAGGCAAGAACCCTTTCTTGGACTAATCCATTTTGAACTTCTTCAAAATCTTATCAAGGTATGTGCTTTGTGAAAGACCTATGAGGCGTCTCAATCTATCCCTATAGATCTTGATGCCTAATATGTAAGCAGCTTCTCCAAGGTCCTTCATTGAAAAACACTTATTCAAGTAGGCCTTAATGCTGTCCAAGAATTCTATATCATTTCCCATCAAAAGTATGTCATCTACATATAATATGAGAAATGCTACAGAGCTCCCACTCACTTTCTTGTAAACGCAGGCTTCTCCATAAGTCTGCATAAACCCAAACGCTTTGATCATCTCATCAAAGCAAATGTTCCAACTCCGAGATGCTTGCACTAGCCCATAAACGGATTGCTGGAGCTTGCATACCTTATTAGCATTTTTAGGATCGACAAAACCTTCCGGCTGCATCATATACAGTTCTTCCTTAGGATAGCCATTAAGGAATGCGGTTTTGACGTCCATCTGCCATATCTCATAATCATAGTATGCGGCAATTGCTAACATGATTCGGACGGACTTAAGCTTCGCTACGGGAGAGAAAGTCTCATCGTAGTCAATCCCTTGAACTTGCCGATAACCCTTAGCGACAAGTCGAGCTTTATAGATGGTGACATTACCATCCGCGTCTGTCTTCTTCTTAAAGATCCATTTATTTTCTATCGCTCGCCGATCATCGGGCAAGTCAGTCAAAGTCCATACTTTGTTTTCATACATGGATTCTATCTCGGATTTCATGGCTTCTAGCCATTTGTTGGAATCTGGGCCCGCCATCGCTTCTTCATAGTTCGAAGGTTCACCGTTGTCTAACAACATGATTTCCAGGACTGGGTTGCCATACCACTCTGGTGTGGAACGTGTCCTTGTGGACCTACGAAGTTCAGTAGCAACTTGATCAGAAGTACCTTGATCATCATCATTAATTTCCTCTCCATTCGGTGTAGGCACCACAGGAACGTTTTCCTGAGCTGCACTACTTTCCGGTTCAAGAGGTAGTACTTCATCGAGTTCTACTTTCCTCCCACTTACTCCTTTCGAGAGAAACTCTTTTTCCAGAAAGGATCCATTATTGGCAACAAAGATCTTGCCTTCGGATCTTAAGTAGAAGGTATACCCAATGGTTTCCTTAGGGTATCCTATGAAGACGCATTTTTCCGACTTGGGTTCGAGCTTTTCAGGTTGAAGTTTCTTGACATAAGCATCGCATCCCCAAACTTTTAGAAACGACAGCTTAGGTTTCTTCCCAAACCATAATTCATACGGTGTCGTCTCAACGGATTTAGACGGTGCCCTATTTAAAGTGAATGTAGCTTTCTCTAGAGTGTATCCCCAAAATGATAGCGGTAAATCGGTAAGAGACATCATAGATCGTACCATATCCAATAGAGTGCGATTACGACGTTCGGACACACCGTTACGCTGAGGTGTTCCAGGCGGCGTGAGTTGTGAAACGATTCCACATTTTCTTAAGTGTGTACCAAATTCGTGACTTAAATATTCTCCTCCACGATCCGATCGTAAGAACTTTATCTTTCGGTCACGTTGATTCTCTACTTCATTCTGAAATTCCTTGAACTTTTCAAAGGTCTCAGACTTGTGTTTCATCAAGTAGACATACCCATATCTACTCAAGTCATCAGTGAGAGTGAGAACATAATGATATCCTCCGCGAGCCTCAACGCTCATTGCACCACACACATCAGTATGTATGATTTCCAATAAGTTGGTTGCTCGCTCCATTGTTCCGGAGAACGGGGTCTTGGTCATTTTGCCCATGAGGCATGGTTCGCATGTGTCAAATGATTCATAATCTAGAGACTCTAAAAGTCAATCAGCATGGAGCTTCTTCATGCGCTTGACACCAATGTGACCAAGGCGGCAGTGCCACAAGTATGTGGGACTATCATTATCAACTTTACATCTTTTGGTATTCACACTATGAATATGTGTAACATTACGTTCGAGATTCATTAAGAATAAACCATTGACCATCGGGGCATGGCCATAAAACATATCTCTCATATAAATAGAACAACCATTATTCTCGGATTTAAATGAGTAGCCATATCGTATCAAACGAGATCCAGATACAATGTTCATGCTCAAACTTGGCACTAAATAACAATTATTGAGGTTTAAAACTAATCCCGTAGGTAAATGTAGAGGTAGCGTGCCGACGGCGATCACATCGACCTTGGAACCATTCCCAACGCGCATCGTCACCTCGTCCTTCGCCAGTCTCCGCTTATTCCGCACCTCCTGCTGTGAGTTACAAATGTGAGCAACGGCACCGGTATCAAATACCCAGGAGTTACTACGAGTACTGGTAAGGTACACATCAATTACATGTATATCAAATATACCTTTAGTGTTGCCGGCCTTCTTGTCCGCTAAGTATTTGGGGCAGTTCCGCTTCCAGTGACCCTTCCCCTTGCAATAAAAGCACTCAGTCTCAGGCTTGGGTCCATTCTTTGACTTCTTCCCAGCAACTGGCTTACCGGGCGCGGCAAAATCTTTGCCGTCCTTCTTGAAGTTCTTCTTACCCTTGCCTTTCTTGAACTTAGTGGTCTTATTGACCATCAACACTTGATGTTCTTTCTTGATTTCAACCTCTGCTGACTTCAGCATTGAGAATACTTCAGGAATGGTCTTCACCATCCCCTGCATATTGTAGTTCAACACAAAGCTCTTGTAGCTCGGTGGGAGCGACTGAAGGATTCTGTCAATGACCGCCTCTTCCGGGAGGTTGATCTCCAGCTGGGACAGGCGGTTGTGCAACCCAGACATTTTGAGTATGTGCTCACTGACAGAACTGTTTTCCTCCATCTTACAACTATAGAACTTGTCGGAGACTTCATATCTCTCGACCCGGGCATGAGCTTGGAAAACCATTTTTAGCTCCTCAAACATCTCATATGCTCTGTGCTTCTCAAAACGCTTTTGGAGCCCCGGTTCTAAGCTGTAAAGCATGCCGCACTGAAAGAGGGAGTAATCATCAGCACGTGATTGCCAAGTGTTCATAACGTCTTGGTTCTCTGGGATGGGTGCTTCACCTAGCGGTG
Organism: Triticum dicoccoides; assembly: GCF_002162155.2. Classification (NCBI taxonomy): domain Eukaryota; kingdom Viridiplantae; phylum Streptophyta; class Magnoliopsida; order Poales; family Poaceae; genus Triticum; species Triticum dicoccoides. Next base: position 26,317,014 of record NC_041383.1, read on the forward strand.
CATCTAGGACATAATCTTTCTTGGCTGCTATGAAGATGATCCTCAGGTTCCGGACCCAGTCCGAATAGTGGCTGCCATCATCTTTCAGCTTGGTTTTCTCTAGGAACACGTTGAAGTTCATGTTGACATGAGCGTTGGCCATTTGATCTACAAGACATATTTTGCAAAAGTTTTAGACTAAGTTCATGATAATTAAGTTCATCTAATCAAATTATTTAATGAACTCCCACTTAGATTAGACATCCCTCTAGTCATCTAAGTGTTACACGATCCGAGTCGACTAGGCCGTGTCCGATCATCACGTGAGACGGACTAGTCATCATCGGTGAACATCTCCATGTTGATCGTATCTTCCATACGACTCATGTTCGACCTTTTGGTCTCTGTGTTCCGAGGCCATGTCTGTACATGCTAGGCTCGTCAAGTTAACCCTAAGTGTTCTGCATGTGTAAATCTGTCTTACACCTTTTGTATGTGAACGTAAGGTTCTATCACACCCGATCATCACGTGGTGCTTCAAAACGACGAACTTTAGCAACGGTGCATAGTTAGGGGGAACACTTTCTTGAAATTATTATAAGGGATTATCTTATTTACTACCGCCGTTCTAAGTAAACAAGATGCATAAAACATAATAAACATCACATGCAATTATATAGTAGTGACATGATATGGCCAATATCATATAGCTCCTTCGATCTCCATCTTCGGGGCTCCATGATCATCTTCCTCACCGGCATGACACCATGATCTCCATCATCATGATCTCCATCATTGTGTCTTCATGAAGTTGTCACGCCAACGACTACTTCTACTTCTATGGCTAACGCGTTTAGCAATAAAGTAAAGTAATTTACATGGCGTTCTTCAATGACACGCAGGTCATACAAAAATAAAGACAACTCCTATGGCTCCTGCCGGTTGTCATACTCATCGACATGCAAGTCGTGATTCCTATTACAAGAACATGATCTCATACATCACAATATATCATTCATCATTCATCACAACTTCTGGCCATATCACATCACATGACAATTGCTGCAAAAACAAGTTAGACGTCCTCTAATTGTTGTTGCATCTTTTACGTGGCTGCAATTGGGTTCTAGCAAGAACGTTTTCTTACCTACGAATAACCACAACGTGATTTTGTCAACTTCTATTTACCGTTCATAAGGACCCTTTTCATCTAATCCGCTCCAACTAAAGTAGGAGAGACAGACACCCGCTAGCCACCTTATGCAACTAGTGCATGTCAGTCGGTGGAACCTGTCTCACGTAAGCGTACGTGTAAGGTCGGTCCGGGCCGCTTCATCCCACAATACCGCTGAAGCAAGAAAAGACTAGTAGCGGCAAGCAAGTTGACAAGATCTACGCCCGCAACAAAATTGTGTTCTACTCGTGTAATAGAGAACTACGCATAGACCTAGCTCTCATACCACTGTTGGGGAACGTTGCAGAAAATTAAAATTTTTCCTACGGTTTCACCAAGATCCATCTATGAGTTCATCTAAGCAACGAGTCATGGGAGAGAGATTGCATCTACATACCACTTGTAGATCGCGTACGGAAGCGTTCAAGGGAACGGGGATGATGGAGTCGTACTCGCCGTGATCCAAATCACCGATGACCAAGTGCTGAACGGACAGCACCTCCGCGTTCAACACACGTATGGAATGGACGACGTCTCCTCCTTCTTGATCCAGCAAGGGGGAAGGAGAGGTTGAGGATGATCCAGCAGCACGACAGCGTGGTGGTGGATGCAGCAGAACTTTGGCAGGGCTTCGCCAAGCTGCTGCGGGAGGAGGACGAGGTGTAGCAGGGGGAGGGAGGCGCCAAGACTTGGGTGCGGCTGCCCTCCCCCTTGCCCTCCTTTATATAGGCCCCCAGGGGGGCGCCGGCCCTGGGAGATTCAATCTCCCAAGGGGGCGGCGGCCAGGGGGGTGGAGTGCCCCCCAAGGCAAGTGGTGCGCCCCCCCACCTAGGGTTTCCAACCCTAGGCGCAGGAGGGGCCCAAGGGGGGAGCACCAGCCCACTAGGGGCTGGTTTCCCTCCCACTTCATCCCACGGGGCCCTCCGGGATAGGTGGCCCCACCCGGTGGACCCCCGGGACCCTTCCGGTGGTCCCGGTACAATACCGGGTGACCCCGAAACTTTCCCGATGGCCAAAACAGCACTTCCTATATAGTTTTCTTTACCTCCGGACCATTCCGGAACTCCTCGTGACGTCCGGGATCTCATCCGGGACTCCGAACAACATTCGGTTTGCTGCATACTCATATTCATACAACCCTAGCGTCACCGAACCTTAAGTGTGTAGACCCTATGGGTTCGGGAGACATGCAGACATGACCGAGACAGCTCTCCGGTCAATAACCAACAGCGGGATCTGGATACCCATGTTGGCTCCCACATACTCCTCGATGATCTCATCGGATGAACCACGATGTCGAGGGTTCAAGCAACCCCGTATACTATTCCCTTTGTCAGACGGTATGTTACTTGCCCGAGACTCGATCGTTGGTATCCCAATACCTCGTTTAGCCTCGTTACCGGCAAGTCACTTTACTCGTACCGTAATGCATGATCCCGTGACCAGACACTTGGTCACTTTGAGATCATTATGATGATGCACTACCGAGTGGGCCCAGTGATACCTCTCCGTTATCCGGAGTGACAAATCCCAGTCTCGATCCGTGTCAACCCAACAGATACTTCTGGAGATACCTGTAGTGCACCTTTATAGTCACCCAGTTACGTTGTGACGTTTGGTACACCCAAAGCACTCCTACGGTATCCGGGAGTTACACGATCTCATGGTCTAAGGAAAAGATACTTGACATTGGAAAAGCTCTAGCAAAACGAACTACACGATCTTGTGCTATGCTTAGGATTGGGTCTTGTCCATCACGTCATTCTCCTAATGACGCGATCCCGTTGTCAATGACATCTAATGTCCATAGTCAGGAAACCATGACTCTTTGTTGACCAACGAGCTAGTCAACTAGAGGCTTACTAGGGACGTATTGTGGTCTATGTATTCACACGTGTATTACGATTTCCGGATAATACAATTATAGCATGAATAAAAGACAATTATCATGAACAAGGAAATATAATAGTAATCCTTTTATTATTGCCTCTAGGGCATATTTCCAACACTAAGCTCCCATTCCTTTAACATGACTGGCAGAAGAAGTCTGGACAGATCGATTGTCCAGCTCCTTTGCCCGAAGACCCAGCAGATGCCCGCTTGGCGAAGATGCTGGTCCCGGCACCTCACGTGGTGCCGGAGAAGAAGGCCAAGAAGAAGGCCACGGGAACTCGAAAGAGTTCCCGACGCCTGGTAGGTTCGGATTCGTCCAATGACTTCGAAGCGCACTCCTCCCACGAAGGCGAGGAGGAAGAAGAGGCCTCTACCCCTCCAACGGGTGGAGGAAAGAAAAGGAAGGCTACCCCAACTAGGGGGGCCGGAGGGTCCAAGAAGGGGAAGACCCTTCTTCCGGACTACGCCACCAACGCCGAAGATGGCGGAGGGGAGTGGCCATCCAGGGCCAAGCCCCTGGCAACATCGTAAGTATCCGGATACCAGAATAACTCATGGCGTTCCTTTAGTGCACAATATCTTCTAACGCCGAACATAATCATGCAGTCCGCCCAAGGCCCAGCTCGACGCTTCGTCGAGCGGATCCCTGGATTCGTCGGATGTGAATAGTCTTTCACTTCCGACTGCTACCTCCCCTCACCCCACGGAGGATGCCGAGGTGGAGTCCCAGAAGGGGCCAGGCCAGGAGGAGGTAGCCCCGAAGGCGCCGCAAGGCGACCTTCCGGACTCCAGGCGCAAAGGGGATAAAACCCCAGAGGGATCTAAGTCCGGTCCTGGGCCGGACGCTGTACCGGAACCTTCAGTGGTTCCGGAGTCCGGCAGGCGGCCCCTTCGTAAGAAGGGCAAGCCTACGACGCCGGTGACCTCCGTCCAACAGGAGGCACCGGATAATTTGCTGGAGGTGCTTAACGGCGCCTCCATCGACAAGGAGCACCACACTATTATGAGTGCGGTGATCCAGAAGGTTCAGTCCGCCAAGAGCGGGCTGACAGAAGCCTGTGCCAGCCTTCTAACAGGCTTTGAGGTATGTGTTTAAGACATGTAAAAATATTACCGCATAGACAGTAGCCCCTGATGCTCAGTTCGGTGTTCGGAAAGAAAAGCTGGACTGAGGATCTGAAAAGATATACACAGTAGTCTAACATAAATATGTCAATATGGGAGTGCAGGCTGCGGTGCTAACCTCTGCCGCACTAACTGCGGAGGTCGATGCATTGAAGCAGAGCCTTGAGCGGTCCGAGAACGAGCTCGGCATTGCCAAGAAGCAGCTCGAGGACAAGGAAGGTAAGTAGTACCTTATTTAAGTATATAAAAATACCTGGTTGCAAATAATGACAGGACCAACGTGAATGTTACAGGGGCCACAACCGAGGTGGCGACCCTGAAGGAAGCGCTGTCCAAGGCCGAAGACAATGCGGCCGCGGAGCGCACTGAGCGAGAAAAGCAGGAGTTGCGAGCGGAGGAAGTGCGGCAAGAGCTCCATGCTCTTGTGAAGAAACACGAGAGATTGGAGCTTGACTCAAAGACTCGAGAGTCCGAGCTTGCCTAGGCCCTTGAAAGCGCCAAATCCGCCAAGGCCGAAGCCCAAAAAGCCCTCCAGGAAATTGAGGTGATGAAGAAGATAGCGGTGGGTAAGGCATTCTTTATGCAAAGCAAGCACATGAAAGTGAATTACTTGTTACTTACCTGAGTCCGGAGCTCTCCAGGAGCATTCGCAGATCTGCCCCACAGTGTGTTTGACGCTGCCGCATTCTACCGAGCCGAAGAAGGGAGCTCGACGGAGAAAGTCTTCTGGTCCCAGATGCTACTTACTTGTTACTTACCTGAGGCCGGACACCCGGTGCCCTTGAGCGACCAGCTGAAGCAGCTGGTCGAGCTCCATAAGGTAGCCGAACAGGCCATGAAGGGCCATATAGGCCGGCTGTGGCCTGGGGAGGTCCTGCCTGGGAGCTACTTTGGACTGGTGAGGCAGCTGGTGGATGCTTGTCCACGGCTTGAAGTCATCAAGCGCTCCGTATGCATCGAAGGCGCCCGTAGGGCCCTTGCCCGCGCTAAAGTGCACTGGGGCAAGCTGGATGCTGAGAAGATGGTGACAGATGGGCCACCGGAGGGGAAGGAGCATCGCAGGCCCGAAATGTATTATGAGGGCGTCCTGAAGGGTGCCCGCCTTGTGGAGAATGAATGTACCAGGGATGTAATTTTTGAGTAAACTCGCTCGTGTTTATCCTGTGTGTTGAAAAATTGTCCATATGTGCTAAGCAACGCTGTTTGAATTTAAAATATTACCTTCTGTGCGGTCGTTTATTAAATCTGAGAGATGCAAGTCATCGGCTTCTACCCCCATGCCACGAGTGCTCGGGTGTTCGGGATGAACCTGAGCACTCTTGTTCCCATTCTTGGGTCCTTCGAGCGAGGCGCTCAGCACAACGAACAAGGCAATCGGACTATAATGCTTTATCACTCTCACTTAGCCATAGAATTCTATAATTTTAAATTTCGGCGAAGCCCCTAGTATTCGGAAGACCGAATTCGGGGCGCTATCCACGCCTAGGCCGGACAAAGCCAGCTCCTCGTTCTAAGCGGCATAAGTCTTTAGGGACTCGAAAAACTCTCGAACAGCGACCGACTCTTGCCTTATCATGACGGTCAGTTTTAGCTTTATCTACTGAGGTGCTTAACCCAGCTCTACTGGGGCACAATCGCAGTAGTTCTCCCAGCGCTACCTTAGCCGATATAACGGAACTTAAGGTACCAAAACATGGGAGCCGGGCAAACCCTACTATTGACCCAAGACATGATTCGGAGCCGATGCATACAATGCTATAAGTTGGGGGTGCCGCACTCGTGAGAGTGTTCGGACTTCTCACACCATATTCTGGGGTACTCAAGCCCCTGGTGTATTGGCCGTACCAAAGTGTACGGTTGCATGATGTCATAACTGATCATACTTACATAAAAGATGAATGCAATAATAGACAAGAGCTGTGTATTGTTTATTAAAAGGTTGTTGTGAAAGCAGAACGATACAAATAGTGCGATAAGCAAGAGATGGGATTATTTGGATGTCCCCCTCCAGGGGCAAGCTGCGGGACTTTATGTAAGACAGGTATTTAGCTCGTTAAAGAGACCACCTGGACATTCGACGTAGCTTGCTGCCTCCCTGGATGTTGCATCGTGTGTTCGGCGATTGTACTACCGGATAGGCCTTTCGGAGAATGGAGTCCTGAAAGTAAGAAAAAAGAAATGCCAAAATCTGGAGCCCCTAGTGCGGTTGAGCCACATGTTGGGCGTGCCGTGGTTGTGCCCCTCCCCTTATGCCCATGGTACTTACAGAGCGTAATTGTGTACGCGTAACACTGGTTGCACAATTTCCCAAGGGCTGGGGTTGGGGCCGCATTGCTACGCTTGCTCGGAACGTGTCAGGCGGTCTTTTTGTAGGTTACTCCGGGCGCGCTTGACGGTGTCCGGACGTTTAATAGCCGGACTTGAGAATTGCCTTGAGAGGCTACTTTGTACTTCCGCCGCTAGGGCCGTCGTATGCTCCTCCGTTCGAAGAGAGCGTTCGATGTTTCCGTTGACCGTAATGACTCCTCGAGGTCCTAGCATCTTGAGCTTGAGGTATGCGTAGTACGACACCGCATTGAACTTTGCAAATGCGGTTCGTCCGAGCAGGGCGTGATAGCCACTGCGGAACGGGACTATGTAGAAGATTAACTCCTCGCTTTGGAAATTATCCGGGGATCCGAAGACCACTTCCAGTGTAACTGAGCATGTACAGTTGGCCTCTACACCTGGTATGACGTCTTTAAAGGTCGTCTTTGTGGATTTAATCCTTGAGGGATCTATGCCCATTTTTCGCACTGTATCCTGATAAAGCATGTTCAGGCTACTGCCGCCGTCCATAAGGACTCTAGTGAGGTGAAATCCGTCAATGATTGGGTCTAGAACCAATGCGGCGAATCCGCCGTGGTGGATGCTAGTGGGGTGGTCCCTTCGATCGAAAGTGATCGGGCAGGAGGACCATGGATTGAACTTTGGGGCGACTGGCTCCAACGCATATACGTCCATGAGTGCACGCTTCCGTTCCCTTTTAGGGATGTGGGTTGCGTATATCATGTTCACCGTCCGCACTTGTGGGGGGAAGCCCTTCTGTCCCCTATTGTTCGGCGGCCGGGGCTCCTCCTCGTCATCGCTATGCAGCCCCTTGTCTCTGTTTTCGGCGCTTAACTTGCCTGCCTGCTTGAACACCCAACAATCCCTGTTGGTGTGGTTGGCTGGTTTTTCGGGGGTGCCGTGTATCTGGCACAAGCGATCGAGTATTCGGTCCAAATTGGACGGGCCCGGAGTACTTCTTTTGAATGGCTTTTTCCGCTGACCGGGTTTAGAGCCTCGGAATCCGTCGTTAACTGCCGTATCCTCCGCATTGTCGCTGTTAATGCGGCGCTTGTGTTTGTTGCGACGCGGCCTGCCATTGTTGTCCTTGGTATCCGAATTACCAGGGGTCTTGGTCATGTTATTACTACGAGCTAGCCAGCTGTCTTCTCCCGCGCAAAAGCGGGTCATGAGTGTTGTGAGGGCTGCCATGGATTTCGTCTTTTCCTGTCCTAGGTGCCGGGCAAGCCATTCATCACGGATGTTATGGTTGAAGGCTACGAGGGCCTCCGCGTCCGAACAGTCGACTATTTGATTTTTCTTGGTTAGGAACCGTGTCCAGAATTGTCTGGCCGATTCGTCTGGCTACTGAATGATGTGGCTTAGGTCATCGGTGTCTGGTGGTCGCACATAGGTGCCCTGAAAATTGTCGAGGAATGCGGCTTCCAGGTCCTCCCAGCAACCAATTGACTCTGCTGGCAAGCTGTTAAGCCAATGCCGAGCTGGTCCTTTGAGCTTGAGTGGGAGGTATTTGATAGCGTGTAGATCATCACCGTGGGCCATGTGGATATGGAGAAGATAGTCCTCGATCCATACCGCAGGATCTGTTGTGCCATCGTATGATTCGATGTTTACGGGTTTAAAACCCTCGGGCATTTGATGATCCATTACTTCATCTGTGAAGCATAGTGGGTGTGCGGTGCCTCTGTACTGGGCTATATCACGACGTAGCTCAAATGAGCTTTGTCTGCTGTGTCCGGCCTGGTCGTATTTGCCATATCCGGCATGACGGTTATTGTTACGTGCCGTGGGGCGCCCACGCGATCCGTAGATCGATCTTGTTTGCCTTGCCTTGTCCTTCAATATGTCTCGCAGGTCCGGCGCATGTCGCCGTGCCTTGGTATAGCGGCGCCGGGGTGCGGCTTGAATTGATGGCCGAGAGGCCCCTCTGTCGCGTCCACGAGGTGGTCGGTCGGCCGCGTCGTGCGCTGGTGATGTAGGTTTAGGTGCTTCTTCCTCTAATCGGGGTAGCAACCTGCGCTTTGGGTAGCTCTTGGAGGGGCGTTCGAGTTCATACTCTTCGGCCGCAAGAACTTCAGTCCATCGGTCGGCTAGCAAGTCTTGATCAGCTCTAAGCTGCTGCTTTTTGTTGAGGCTGCTTGCCGTGGCCATAAGCCTGCGTTTGAAATGCTCTTGTTCGACTGGATCCTCGGGTACGACAAATTCGTCGTCTTCGAGGCTTGCCTCGTCTTCGGAGGTAGGCATGTAATTATCATCCTCGACCTCCCTGTCTGCCGCTCTCTCATGAACGGCTGGCTTCTCCATCCTCCTGTGTTGAATCCTGCTGGAGGGGGTTGTCTTCGGCACTGTCCAGGGTGTTATTATCTCCCGTGCCGGAATCACCGTTTTTGCTTTGGCGGGATTTAGAGCGGCGCCGCTGACGCCGGCACTTAGGCTGCTTCTTGGAGGGGTCGTCCTCCGTTGTTCCATCGCCATTCCCTTCTGTTGGGGTGTCCACCATGTATATGTCGTATGACGAGGTGGCCTTCCAGTGCCCTAGAGGCATTGGGTCTTGGTCGTCTCCTACATCGTCGTCCATACCGTCGATGTCTTCGGAGTCGAAATCGAGCATGTCGGTTAAATCATCGACAGTGGCTATTGAGTGGGCGGTGGGTGGGCTTTGAATTTCTTCGTCGTCCGCATCCCATCCTTGCTGACCATAGTCCGGCCAGGGCTCTCCTGATAAGGAGAGAGACTTTAGTGAATTCATAATGTCGCCGAAGGGCGAATGCTGAAAGATGTCCGCGGCGGCGAACTCCATGATCAGCGCCCAATCGGATTCGATCGGCAGGGGCGCGGAAGGTTCGGGGTCCGGAGAGGAGTCCGGCACCTTGGAGTCGCGAGCTTCGCAAAGGACAAGACTGGTGTTCGGCTCGAACGCCGTAAAGGTTGCAGCCTCTGAGGCGGTGTCTAGCCATCTGTCCTCGATTGGCGCAGTCGGCTGCGAACTAAGGGTCGGAGCTGACACCGGGGCGGCCTCCTGGGCACTGTTCGGCCACAGAGCTAGATCATGCCCATCGCGACAGTGAGGCGCGCCCGGCCGTGGCTCAAATCCGTCGAAGATCAAGTCTCCGCGGATGTCGGCCGTGTAGTTCAAACTTCCAAATCTGACCTGATGGCCAGGGGCGTAGCTTTCGATCTGCTCCAGATGGCCAAGCGAATTGGCCCGTAGTGCAAAGCCGCCGAATACGAAGATCTGTCCGGGGAGAAAAGTCTCACCCTGGACCGTGTCGTCGTCTATGATCGGAGGAGCCATCGGGCCTAAAGATGACGACACAGAGGAACTCTCAATGAAAGCACCAATGTCGGTGTCAAAACCGGCGGATCTAGGGTAGGGGTCCCGAACTGTGCGTCTAGGCGGATGGTAACAGGAGACAAGGGACACAATGTTTTTACCCAGGTTCGGGCCCTCTCGATGGAGGTAAAACCCTACTCCTGCTTGACTAATATTGATGATATGGGTAGTACAAGAGTAGATCTACCACGAGATCAGAGAGGCTAAACCCTAGAAGCTAGCCTATGGTATGATTGTTGTTTGTCCTACGGACTAAAACTCTCCGGTTTATATAGACACCGGAGAGGGCTAGGGTTACACAGAGTCGGTTACAATGCGAGGAGATCTACATATCCGTATCGCCAAGCTTGCCTTCCAGGCCAAGGAATGTCCCATCCGGACACAGGACGAAGTCTTCAATCTTGTATCTTCATAGTCCGAGAGTCCGGCCAAAGGTCATAGTCCGGTCATCC
>NC_041383.1:26327703-26333348 GCF_002162155.2 Triticum dicoccoides
CCCCGACCTCCCAGATGACGATAAGATGTGCCATTCATAATCGTAACCACATGAAAATTGGTCAAGATCACGTGTTAGGAAGTCACGTTTTCCAGACTCAGAGATGGCCACGAAGTCCAATGCATGATCCTTTACACAATCGGCGATGTGTTTATGTTTAGACAAGTCACCAAGACCTCTGCTATTCCAAAACATGCCTCTCATGATGAACCATTTTTTTTGTTTAGAGACCTTTCCTTTCTTTGATGGGCGCCCTCTTTTCTTCACTGAATTAGACTTGTTCTTTCGTACCGATGCGACAAGCTCATATAACATAGTGCCACTTGTCGTAACCAGGTAGTTTTAGATTCGTTTATTCAAAATGTTTTATCTCTTAAACCGTGCGTCCAAATCTCGAACCTTTTCACCTTTTGGATTCCTCGCACCGAGATCTTCAAAACTAGATCCCATGTTGATAGGTTTTGATGAACTGTTTTCATGAAAAAACCGGACGAAAAAACCGAACCGGGAGCATGATTTTTTCCCTTTCCGAAAGAGGCACGCCTGTGCCTCTCGCGAACCACAACCATGCCTCTCGTGGAAGCAAAACTGTACCTCTCCCGGAAGGAAAAAACATGTTTTTTTTCGTTCCCGAGGAGGCACGGCCGTGCCTCTCACGAAAGCACGTCCATGCCTCTCGCAGAAGCAAAACTGTGCCTCTTGTGAAAGAAAAGAAAACAAAAAACGTGTTTTTTTGGTTTCCGAGAGGCACGGCCATGCCTCTCGCGGAAGAAAAATAACAGAAAACACGTTTTTTTCCGTTTCCGAGAGGTAGGGCTGTGACTCTCGCGAAAGTACAACCATGCCTCTCGCAGAAGCAAAACTGTGCCTTTCGCGGAAGGAAAAAAACAGAAAACACTTTTCTTTTCATTTCCAAGAGGCACGGCCGTGACTCTCGCGAAAGCAAAACCATGACTCTCGTGAAAGGAAAAAACGCATTTTTCGTGGGTAAAAATTTTGATTTTTTTGTCCAAAAGTTCCTGAAGACGGGTGGAAAACCGAAACGTCGAAAAACCCAAAAAAAAAACGTTTCGACAGCCGAAAACGCGTGCGAAAAATAAAAATAAAAAACAAAATTCAAAAGGAGCGTCCAGAGTGCGACACGTGGTGGACGGTTGGGAGCGCATCAAGTGATGCTGATTGTTACAAGGCTTCCGAAGGAGCGCTCGTTAATTAGTTGCTCCCGCCATGAGCCTAGTCTCGTAGTCGTAAGCAAAGTGCGTCTTTCCCTAAAAAAAAGGCAAAGTGCGTCTTAACGAACGAGTAGAAGCCATTGGAGGATGCTGCCGTGGCGCCGAATGCCCGAATCAGCATGATATTATGTGTACAACTGTAGATATCACCTTCGCGTCCAACTGAAGCAGGGGGGCGGCCAGTTGAGTCTGATGGAGAGAACAGCAGCATGTACATACCAGCCGGCGCCAGGATTACAAATTCATAATCCAACGTTAAGCGCTAGCATCGCGATCTCGTGCATCCAAAGCAGTGCGCGCCACTTGATGCATCGAGAACTGGTTTGGTTACTGTACCGAGCCGGTTCACTGTAATGAACTGGTTTTCTCTATTTTATATTTTGACCAATTTTTTAAAATTTCTCCACATATTTCAAAAAAATTGCAACTATTTTATTAAATTGTGAACAAATTTGAAAAGGAAACATGTTTTGAAATTTAGAACATTTTAAAAAAACACAAACATGTTTTGTAATTCCCTAGCATTTTTCAAAAATGCAAACACTTTTTGAATTTATTAATAAAATTTTGAAATGGAAATAATTTTCAATTTGCAAACAAAATTTAACAAAAGAAGCATTTTCTGAAATCATGTAATTTTTTGGAAAAACGCACGCCTTTTTGAATTTATGAACAGAATTTGAAAACAGGATTTTTTTTCAATAACACATCATTTTTTGAATTCTGAAGAAAATATAAAATCAGGTAAATTTTATTAAGTTCTGAACAATTTACAAAAAATGCTGCGCCCTTCGATCCATATTATTTGTTGCACAAACATGAATATTTTTCGGGGGAGGGGGGGGGAGGGGGATGGGTGGGAAACTAAAAAGGATAAAAAGATGAAACAAAAACGAAATAAAAATGAGAAAGAAAAAGGAAAAATGTTTAAGGAACCTTATAGAAAGTTCTCAAAACCAATAAAATTGGACAAAAACCTGCTAACAGAAGCTTCCCAAAACTGGAATGAACGAGAATAGGTTAAATGGGGAAGCCCAGTGCCCTTTCCGTTGAGACCATGTTTCTTCATTGCATGCCATATACGGAGGGAGGAAGATCGCAAGGGTAACGGAGCAGGTCGGCCATGAGCCTACTCTTAGCTGGCCGATGGGTGTTCGGAGCGGCTGAGCGAACAAGATGGGCGGCACAGTGACGGCGTTTCAGGGCAGACGCAGCGGAGGGAGAGTGGTTCTGTGGGTTTTCCTCCCACCGGAGGTTCTCGCGGGGCTCGTCTCCGACGAGGAGTTTATGAGCGTTGAAAGCACGACCACAACATGACCAAGCAAGCTGATTCTTACCGTGCATGCCTTTTTCCTTTTAAAAAGGTTGTGGACTATGTCCCAATATTTGTTGTAGCTGTCCGTTACCATAGCGCGACCCGGTTTGTTGTAGCTGTCCGGCTACTGTAGCAACCCGGTCCACCGTGGCGGTCTGGTTGCTGTAGCGACCCGTTCACTGTACCGAACCGGACACAATAGTGAGTCAGTTTTTTCTATTTTGATAATTTTCCCAAAAAACGCGCACATTTTTTAGATTTTCCAAAAGCCTAAATAATTTCTGAATTTGTGAACATCTTTTTGAAATTTAGAAAAAAAAAATTAAAACAATGATTTAACTACTTGAACAGATGGATTTAGTCCTTTCCTTCGGGTAACATTTTCTCCGGGTACCACCGGTCCCCAAATATTTTTTGATTTTATGAACAAAATGTGGAAACGGCGAATTTTTAAAAAACACAAACACTTTTTAAATTTTGCAAAGAAAATTTAATAACAGGAACATTTTCTGAAATTCAGAACATTTTTTTGAAAAACATGAGCATTCATTGAAATTTCCGAACATTTATTGAAAGACAAAATTAAACTTTGAAAAGAAAAGGTATTAAGGAACGAGTAGAAGCCATTGGATGATGTGTACAACTGTAGACATCACTTTGGCGTCCAACTGAAGCAGGGGGGCGGCCAGTTGAGTCCGATCGAGAGAACAGCAGTGATCTCGTGCTGTTACAAATTCATAATCCTACGTTAAGCGCTGGCCACGTGATCTCGTGCGTCCAAAGCAGTGCACGCCACTTGATGCATGGATGGATCCCTATCTAGAACAAATTATATAGGAAATCCCGTATGAATCCATAATGACATGCAGCTAGCAGTTGCATGGGTACGTAGGCACGCCATGATACGGCATTGACATTTTGCTCTTTTGTTTTTTGCGGGGGGTGATAAAGGCATTGACTTGACTAGCACACCCTTCTGGATTGTGTCTATAAATATAGTCCCCATGTTTGTTCTTGGAGGAGAAAAACAGACAAGCAGCCATAGCCTTCCCTGCAAAGGTCTACCACACAAACATACTCCCAACTAGCTACGCACCCATCCCTCTCAAAACAAGATGTCGACGGTGAAGGTTGGCATGTTTGGCGGGTCAAAAGGTGATGTCTGCGACATCACCGGATTGTCAAGTTTTGCACCGTCAAGCCTGAGGAGCATGGAGATTTGGAGCACACCGGGGCATGAAGGGGTCATCAACGCCATACGCTTCACCTTCGTCGACACCAAAAACAATACAATCCCGGTAGGTCCGTGGGGCACCCCGCTCCGTGGTCAGAAAAGCCAGGTACTCCATCCATGTCAAAATACACTTCTCCGTCATAATTAATACTTAACCAATGTACATTGCGGGGTTAATTTCTTCATTCATGGGTGAATTATTTCTTGTGATCATGCTTGCAGACTATTCACTTGACAAATGTGCGTGTCATCGAGCTCTCCGGCTACACCAATGGCCAATACATCACCTCACTCTCCTTCCGCACCACCGACGCCCCAAGGCATCATGGACCATTCGAAAAAGTGAGGCCAGCAACTGGATCCGACACTTATTTCCGCGTCCCTCTCATGCATGGCTCTATCGTGGCCTTCTGCGCCCAAGCCGACGACTACCTCAGCGCCATTGGTGCCTATATCAAGAACTGAGCCCTCATATGCGTATATACCCAGCCTGGCTGGTCACTCTATATATGTGTGTGTGTGTACATGTGTGTCGTTGTTCGATAACACGGTGGCCCCGTCGGTCAAAACGTGCAAGCTACCCAGCCTAGCTGGTAACTATAGGTGTGTGCATGTGCTTGGTCGTGTGATGTTTAATATGATGTGTGTGATGTTTGATGTATTGGTTAAGCTTGTAATAAAAAGTTTCGGAAACTAAGTAACTTCTGGACAACAAGGAATCCTGCTGGTATTGCATATGCAACTTTTCTTAGAACCTAGAATTGCACCCGTCTAGCATGAATGGAGATCCGACCACATTCTAGAAAGTTGGGCCGCTTATGTACTTAGTATTAATCTTCTTGGAGACTTCATAAGCTGACATTGACGCAAGTTATGTGGGCCTCGTTGGACAGCTAGATTCCCTTTGGTCCACCTACGCAATCAAGCATGTGTGACACCGTGTGGCGTGACATTTGCACGCTATAGCTAGGTGAATCCTGTTGCTCAAAACAAAAGCTAGGGGAATCCTATTTTATGTTCATATAAAGGCAAATAAGAAAATCTACACCGATTGATAAGATTGTCTTTTCTTATGTATTTTTACATCATCTAGAAAAGTCATATGGTACAAAATGATGAAATTATCTTATCTTTATTTCTAGGAGATTATCTCTTAGCTAAGAGCATACAATGTTTTTTCGTTGAGATGAACATATTTACTTCAAACATATAAATAATTTGATTTAAGTTTTGAAGTTTTTCTTTTGTGCTATATATTAATTTTGCCAATCGTTAAACTGATTTCTAAAAATAATTTTAATTTACTATAAATAAAAGCATATTTCATGTATTTCTGAAGAATCAACGTTGACAGCCCACATCGGCAGCTGACACATTTAGAATTGCTTCATGTGGAGCATACCTATTGCACACTATAAGCGGCAATAGGAACTCCCTACAGCTAGCTCATGACGTCTCCTCTTCAATATAATTCCACTATAAACACGAATGCCTTCATGTCTTTTAAAAATATTCTATGGTTTCAAATTTATTTAGATGTTGGCCTTAATTACGGAAAGCTCTTTGAAACAAGTACAATAACTGATATATTTAAATTATTGATGAAAGTTAATACAAAGTTAAGTGCATATGAATCATGCAAAAATCTCATTTATCAATTTACAATAACTCAAAAAGATCTTCCCTTGTTATTAACAAAGTTTGAACACGTTGTTATAGACACAAAGTTCACCCTCAAACAGTAAGAAGCAAAGAATGGAACGGCGCCTGACAAGGTTTTCCGCGTGAGAGCTAACGGCAGGGGCCGCACATGAACCGCTGAATAGGAACACATAATTGAAATGTATCACTCACTGCGAGCATT
>NC_041383.1:26333621-26340728 GCF_002162155.2 Triticum dicoccoides
GCGTCCATGCTACATAGGCCCGCCAATATAAGCTCCACAACCTAGGTTTTTGGAAGCTTCTGGTCTGTTGTTTTTCTCCACCAAGTCCAGTTTTTGGAAGGTTTCAAGCTTTCTTCTTGGTTTTCAGCCGGTTTTTCTCTCAATGTTTTTTGACAAGTTTTAATTTGATTTTTTTCATTTTTTCATTTGGATTGTTTTCCAAATTTCGTGTTTTGTTCATATCTGTGTTTTTTTTCAAAGTCATGAAGATTTTTACAATTCACTGACATTTTCAAATTCATGAACACTTTCTAAAATTTCTTAAAAATCAAATTCATGAGCTTTTTATAAATTCATTCTTTTTTCAACCCCGTGTCATATTTTTGAAATTGTGAACCTTTTCACTTAACAAAAAAACGGGTGACCAGCTTTTTACTTGAGACATCGGAGAAGCAATAGTAAAAGGTGATTGAAAAATGAGCGAAGGAGAATGTACGAGCTAATGGGCCGGCCCCTAACAAGGCTTTCCGCGTGAGAGCTAACAGTGTGGGCGGCGCTTGAACCACTAAATAGGAACACATAATTGAAATGTATCGCTCATTGCAAGTATTTACATGGTGATCTCTCTCTCTCTCTCTCTCTCTCTCTCTCTCTCTCTCTCTCTCCCTCTCTCTCTCTCTCTCTCTCTCTCTCTCTCTCTCTCTATTAGGCACTTAATGATACGCGGCGTCCATGCTACATGGGCCTGCGAATATAAGCTCCCCAACCTAGGTTTTTGGAAGCTTCTGGTCTGGATTTTCTCCACCAAGTCTAGTTTTTGGAAGGTTTCAAGATTTCTTCTTGGTTTACAGCCGGTTTTTCTCTCAATGTTTTTTGACAAGTTTTAATTTGATCTTTTTCATTTTTTTCATTAGGATTGTTTTCCAAATTTCGTGTTTTGTTCGTATCTGTGGATTTTTTTTCAAAGTTATGAAGATTTTTACAATTCATTGACATTTTCAAATTCATGAACACTTTCTAAAATTTCATAAAAAAACAAATTCATGAGCTTATTTATAAATTCATTCTTTTTTCAACCCCGTGTCATATTTTTGAAATTGTGAACCTTTTCACTTAACAGAAAAACGGGCGACCAGTTTTTTACATGAGACATCGGAGAAGCAATAGTAAAAGGTGATTGAAAATTGAGCCAAGGAGAATGTACGAGCTAATGGGTCGGCGCCTGACAAGGCTTTCCACGTGAGAGCTAACAGTGTGGGCGGCGCCTGAACCACTGAATAGTAACACACAATTGAAATGTATCGCTCATTGCAAGCATTTACATGGCGATCATGAACAAAGGGGTCTCTCTCTCTCTCTCTCTCTCTTAGGCACTTAATGATACGCGGCGTCCATGCAACATGGGCCCGCTAATATAAGCTCACCAACCTAGGTTTTTGGAAGCTTCTGGTCTGTGTTTTCTCCACCAAGTCTAGTTTTTGGAAGGTTTCAAGCTTTCTTCTTGGTTTTCAGCCGGTTTTTCTCTCAATGTTTTTGACAAGTTTTAGTTTGATCTTTTTCATTTTTTCATTTGGATTGTTTTCCAAATTTCGTGTTTTGTTCATATCTGTGGATTTCTTCAAAGTCATGAAGATTTTTACAATTCATTGACATTTTCAAATTCATGAACACTTTCTAAAATTTCTTTAAAAATCAAATTCATGAGCTTTTTATAAATTCATTCTTTTTTCAACCCCGTGCCATATTTTCAAAATTGTGAACCTTTTCACTTAACAAAAAAATGGGCGACCAGTGTTTTTACTTGAGACATCGGAGAAGCAATAGTAAAAGGTGATTGAAAATTGTGTGAAGGAGAATGTACGAGCTAATGGGCCGGCGCCTGACAAGGCTTTCCGCGTGAGAGCTAACACTGTGGGCGGCGCCTGAACCACTGAATAGGAACACACAATTGAAATGTATCGCTCATTGCAAGCATTTACATGGCGATCATGAACAAAGGGATCTCTCTCTCTCTCTCTCTCTCTCTCTCTCTCTCTCTTCCTGTTAGGTGCTTAATGGTACGCAGTGTCCATGCCATGTGGGCCCCGCCCATATAAGCTTCCCAGCTTAGGTTTTTAGAAGCTTCTGGCTTGTTTTTTCTCTACCAACTCCAGGTTTTTGAAGGTTCCAAGCATTCTTCCTCGTTTTCAGCTGGTTTCTTCTCAGTGCTTTTTGCCAAGTTTTTATTTGATCTTTTTCAATTTTTTTCAATTGGATTTATTTTCAAAATTTGTGTTTTTATCATATTTGTGATTTTTTTTCAAAGTGATGAACATTTTTACGATTCATCGACATTTCAAATTCATGAACACTTTTTTCTTAAAAAAATCAAATTCATGAGCCTTTTATAAATTCATGCTTTTTAACCCATGTCATATTTTCAAAATTGTATACTTTTTCACTTGACAAAAAAAAACGAGCGGCCAATTTTTTACTTGAGAAATTGGAGAAGCAACAAAAAAAGATGACTGAAAAATGAGTGAAGAAGAATGTGCGATCCAATGGGCAGGCGCCTAACGAGGCTTTTCGCGTGAGAGCTAACGGCAGGGGCGGTGCCTGAACTGCCGAATAGGAACACACAATTGAAATGTATCACTCACTGCGAGCATTAACATGGCGATCGAGAACAAAAGGGATCTCTCTCTCTCACTCTCTCTCTCTCTCTCTCTCTCTCTCTCTCTCTCTCTCTCTCTCTGTTCCTATTAGGCGCTTAATGATACGCAACATCTATGCCATGTGGGGCCGCCCATATAAGCTCCCCAGCCTAGGTTTTTGGAAGCTTTTGGCCTGTTTTTTCTCTACAAGGTCTGATTTTGGGAAGGTTCCAAGCTTTCATGCTGGTATTCAGCCCGCCATTTTCTCAATGTTTTTGGCAAGTTTGTATTTGATCTTTTTCGTTTTTTCATTTGGATTTGTTTCCCAAAATTTGTTTTTTTTCATAACTGTGTTTTTTTCAAAGTCACAATCATTTTTACAATTCTTGGAGATTTTCAAATTTGTGAACACTTTTCAAAATTTCCTAAAGAAATTCAGGTTCATGAGCTTTTTATAAATTCATGCTAAACTTGTGTCATATTTTGAAAATTTGAACTTTTTCACTAAACAATAAAACTGGCGGACAGTTTTTTACTTGAGACATGGAGAAGGAACAGTAAAAGGTGATTCAAAAAAGAGCAAGGGAGAATGCGTGAGCTAATGGGCTGGCGCCCGATGAGGCTTTCCGCGTGAGAGCTAACAGCAGGGGCGGCGCCTGAACCGCCGAATAGGAACACATAATTCTAATGTATCGCTCAATGCAAGCATTTACATGGCGATCGTGAGACAGATCTAAGCGGGCTGATCTGGTACAGTAGTCCGGTTTTGGAATCTGCTATTTGTGTTTTTTCCTATTTGTATTCTTTCTTGTGTTTTCCTTGGCTGGTATTCCTGTTTTTTCTTCATATTTTATTTTTTTCCTTTCCCTTTTTGTTTTTCCTTCCTTTTTTCCTTTTTGACATTCAGCGCCTTTTCTTTTTCTCTTTTGAATTCACAAACATTGGTTGAATTCACGTTTTTTGCTGAAATTATGAGAAAAAATAATTAATTAATATTTTTGATATTTGTGATTTTCGTTATTCATAAAAATAAATGATTTTGAAAACATTGTTCATACTCAATTTTTTTCCAATTCATCAACTTGTTAAATTCGTGAACATTTTGAATACGCAAAACATTTTTCATATTCACGAACATTTTTCTTATTTGTGAACACCTTTTGATCTTGTGAACATTTTTTTGAATCCATGGATATTTTTTCAGTTAATGAAAATAATCGTATTAACAAATATTATTGGATTTTGCCAACATTTTTTAAATTCACAAATATTTTTCGTATTTGTAAAAATTACTCATGAATTCACGAATTTTTTTTGAAAAATCTGTGAATAACTTTTTGTATACGTGAATATTTTTGGACTTTGCGACCATTTTTTAATATCTTCAAAAAACGTGAAATAATAAAAACTAATCATTTTGAAGAAAAAAATGTTCACCAACTTAAAAGAGTTCGTGAATTTAAAAATAATTCACAAATTTGGGTAATGTTTGTGGATTGAAAAAAATTCATGAATTTCAAAAAAGTTCATGAATTTGAAAAAGGACCATCCATTTGAAAAAGGGCAAATCCTGAGTAGGATGCCCCAATCCGAAAATCCATATCTGCACCTGAGCTCATCTGCACCCGCGCTGACGAAAAAAAATCAAAACAAATACTAGAAAAAATAAAATAAAAAACCAAATTTTTTTGTGCGGTAGAAAATTTGATGCGTGAGGTCTGCTACAATTATCAAGTCATTTGGACATATGAGGAGCTCTCAGCAAAAAAAAATTGGGGGTTTGTAAAAATGTTTACTGTTCATGTACTGTTTTGGCCCGATTTGTCTTTTTTGCTGAGAGCTGCTCAGTTGTCCAAATGATTTGAAATTTGCAGTGGGCCTCGCGCATCAAAGTTCTACCGTACATTTTTTTTGGAATTTTCTGATTTTTTTTTGAATTTTTTACGAATTGTTTTCTAACAGGGTGCAGATGAGCCTGGGCATCGAAACACCCTACTCCAATCCGAAAATCCATATCTGCACCCGAGCTCATTTGCACCTGCATTGATGAAAAAAAACAAATACTAGAAAAATTCATAACGTCCAATCGCCCTATTTTATGAAAAAATATTTGAAAAGGTCCACAAATATAGAAAGTTCATGATATTTTTTTGAACCCGTTGAATTTTCAGAAAAATGGGACAATTTCAGAAAAGAAAACAAGAATATTAAAAAATTGTTCATAGATTTATGAATGTTCTTGGATTCCAAAAATTCAAGTGTTCAAAAAAAGTTTGTGGATATGAGAAAAATTCATGAACTCAAAAACTTGACAAGTTCAACAAAAGTTCATACAATTTGAATTTTTTTGTCAAATTGAAAAAAGCATGCGAGTTCAAAAAGATATTGCAAACTTTAAAAAGTTCATGAGCTCAAAAATAGTTCAGGGATTTGAAAAAATTTCACGAGTTGAAATAAAAATCACTGGTATTCTAATACATTTCGTGAATTTGGAAAAACTTTGTGTATTTGAAAAAGATCGTAAATTTTAGAAAGTTCATGAATTTGAAAAATACACACATCTGAATACAAATTTCAAAAAAAGGCAAAATGAAAAATGAAAAAAGGAAGATGAGAAAAGGAAAAAAAAGGAATAGAAAAAAATAGGTCTGACACTTCTAGAAGCTTACCAAAACTGGCCAAAAAGCTTCTGGAAGCTTCCTAAACTGGCTGGGAATAATTCGAAAAGAAACCAGTGCGACCCATTCAAGTAGGATAGAATGCATTGCAGAACGAAGGAAAACCTAAATGGGCTTAGCCCAAGGAGGAGGGGTGTATGTGCGGTTTTTGGAAATGCCTGTAATTGGCGCTGAGGATGCCATATAGGATTTAGGACAAATGTCGACCTACTCGTTGAATAGGAATTGCCCATAAGATGGTGGTTCTACATAGACACCCTTTTGGTTCATTAGGCTTCACTATTCTGGTCTTATATCTGCGAGCCCAACAGTTAAGAGGCGAAGAGTGACAGCGTGGACCATGGTTGTTGTTTTATTGGTATCCTGCCATAGCCCATAGTGTGGGTAGCTCCTATTTAACACCTTCAACGCCCTAACATGTCACTGCCGCTCATGCACTCCCGCTTGTGGGCTGACCAAATAAGTAGGCAAGCGCTCGACTGGGTTCCTTGGTCACTAGATCGTGTTTGAGTGGTCACGGTTGACCAACACTTGACTTTTGGAAAAAAACCAGAAAAGTAATAAAAAATCATGATTTCCAAAATGTTCACGGATTTTAAAAAATCACAAACTTAAAAAAAGTTCATAAATAAGAAAACAGTTCATCAATTTTTAAAATTCATAAAATATGAAAAAAAATCACAAATTTCAAAAAAGTCCAACAATTTCGGCAAAAGGTTCATTGATTTTGAAAAGGATCATCAAATTTAAAAATAAGTTTATCTTTTTTTTTAAATCTCATCAAATTTTAAGAATCATGCATTTTGTAAAAAAGGTAAAATATTTAAAGAAAAAATACAAAAAAGAAAATAGATCAAAGAAAAGAGGAAATAAGGATATAAGCAGTCACAACAAGTTTGTTGTCCTATGGTTAGTGTAGTTTAGACAGAAAGAGTAGGTCACGAGTTTGAATCGGCTGACGGGCAACTTTTTTGGAGGGGAGCAAAAATAAGAAAAACAGGAAAATGTGCCAGTTTGTGAGAAGCAAAGTAAGCGACGTATAGGCAATTCCCATAGGGAGATCGCAAAGGCGGTGAAGCAGGTGGGTCGTGAACGAAATAGTAGATTTCATTGGAGGATGCTGCGGCGTCGACAAAGGCTTGCAGTTGCCGGCCATGTCTGCGGCTGTCGAGCGCGGCTGTGCAGGACGACGTGAGCCGCCGTTTCCAAGGCTGGGCATATGTGACAAACGGCGTCTCTGGTCAAGCACTCTCAGGGCCATGTTGCGCACATGTGGATCCACAATGGCAACCAAGGAGACAATGCTTGAGTTTGGCACTTTAAATAAATTTTACATAAACGCTACGTATACTTGAACCAACAATTGCTATTTACGTGTGACATTGTATTGCATGATCGACGTGCATGTATTTGCATGGATTTGAGAGTTCGGATTTGAGATATGTGGATGCACGGAAGAAAATATGAGGCCCCGTCGGAATATGCCCGCGGGCATGTTTAGACGCGTCCGCGGGCGTTTGAGGGACCGGATTTGCAAATCCGGTTGTAGATGCTCTTACGTAACATTCCTTCACCACATTCTCTTTCCTCCTGACTTCTAGGGGTGGGCCCCTCCTCCCCCTACTCCCAATCACAGTTTGACATCTGGTCATTTACTAAAACTTTGAGATAAGTTTTAGTAGATGTAGCATTGCTTGTCTTTGACCACACATAGATCTCGGTGTTGCTTGGAGCAGCCCCAAAAATGCTACACCTGCGTACAACTTCTACAACTTCACGTAACCTACGTAATTTCTTTCTTCACTAATTAAACTGCC
>NC_041383.1:26341153-26368430 GCF_002162155.2 Triticum dicoccoides
TCCCCAACTAATTGCCAATAGAAATCTACCAAATCACTGGAGCGGCCCGGTATAAAGCCAACTGAGCCAGCTTACTCTTGGTTGACATGGATCTCAAAACCTTGGATTTTTGGATGAACTGGCTGAAGCATGAATCTAATATAATAATAAAACGGTTCGTCCAATGACGATGATCCTAGTATTTTATTTCACCACTTCCACATCTTGCTGCGTGTGTGGAGATTAATCACCTCTACTAGATGTGTGGCATCCGATCTGATCAACGACTAGATCGGTTTCATAGGTTAGCTTAGATATATTTCTCAATTTTTGAAATTCTATCAGGTCAACTTTTTCCTTCAGCTACCGATTGATCTCACGAACCCTCTACCCTATGATAAAATAACCCAGATGATAAAGCAATCCCGTCGTGACATTTTCTATAACTAAAGTTGTCATCCGAAAAGACAAAAAACAAATAAAAAAACTAAAACTTGTCATCCAAAAAGTAAGTTGCCATCCTCGTGTCACTAAACTTGCCACAAAAAACATTCAAAGTTGTCATGTGTTCATGCCATGTGGCACTTCTCAGTGCCCTAAAATAAAATCTGGAAAGATTGGTGCAGATCATGACGCCAGCATCGAGCTCCGCCGGATGCATCAGATCTATGGAGACTAGATCAAAAAGGAGTGAAATCAGTTTTCTGAAACGAGTGAAATGTGTTTTTTGAAATGAGTGAAATCTATTTTTTAAATTAATGAAATTTATTTGTTAGGATAAGTAAAATAAGTTTTCCGAAATGTGTGGAATCTGTTTGTTGAAAATAATGAAATCTGTTTTTGAAATGAGTGAAATGGGTGTTTTGAATTTGAGTGAAATGCGGTTCTTGAATTGAGTGAAATTAGTTTCTTTAACCAAGAAAATTTATTTCGGTGTGTGAGACTGACGTAAGCAAGTTCACAAATGCCCAATCTCGATTTGTGAAATAAACAAATTTATTGCAAAAATAACTGAAACTGAAATATGATTGAAACAATAAATTTAAACTAGTCAAAATGTATCCAAATCTGGCCTTATTTGAAAGATCATATCGCCTAAAATTCAAATATGTAAAAAGTTAAAAAAATGGTTATAAAGTTACGAGACATTCATAGTGTCACAAGGAAAATAAATGTAAGTCTTTGGTTGGAGAGAGAGAATCATGTGTGCATGTAGCCATTCGTCCTTCTCTTCTCTCTCACTCTCTTATTAAACACAATACGACTCTTTGGGCGTGTTCGGCAATCACCACCTGGCGCCGCTTGACTCCCACTTCCAATTCCCAAGGCCCATTTCACGGACAAAAATGAGACCTAGGGAACCCTTGCCTCAAGGGCAGCGCGAGATGTGCAGGTCCAGGTGTGCTGGAGGCCACAACCTTGTTATTTATTTTTTCCCTTTTCTTACTTTTATTTGTACTTCCAAATATTCTAAATAAAATATATTACAAAAAATAATTTACATAAAATATTTTAAAATATGATAACCAAGCATTTTCAGAAAGTTAAATGTGTAAAGAGAAAATGTTTCTCATGTATAAGAAATAATAAGCAATGTGCTTGAAATTTGATCATGTATTTAAAAATGTTAATCAAGAAATAGGAAAAAAAATGTTAAACTAACATTTAAAGTTTTTTAATCAAGCTTTTAAAAATGTTAAAATGTATATAAAAAAATTTCACCATGTATTAAAAATTAATCTTGTAGTTGCAAAATCTTAACCAAACATTTTGCGAAATGTTAAACGAGTATAGAAAAAATGTTAACCAAGTATTAATTTTTTAATCTTGTATTTAGAAAATGTTAATCAAGCATTTTAAAAAGTTAAAATATGTATAGAAAAAATGTTGACCATGTATTAAAAAAATCTTAATCATGCACTTGAAAAAATTAAAAATATGTATAGAAAGAGTGTTGACCGTGTACTTCAAAAATGTTGAACTTGTATTTGAAATGAGAGAGGCCCATTGAGGACCAAAAATGTTGAACTTGTACTCCCAAAATATGTATAGAAAGAGTCATGAGAGAGGCCCATTGGTTCGTTGAGCGTCACCATCTCGGATATAGTTGAGATGTGTGAGTGCTCCTTTGTGACACTCTCTGTGTCGGTTTGCTCTCTTTCGCACGACCATGCATGACTGTAGCGGTCCGCCACCGTAGCGACCCGGTCCATTGTAGCTGTTCGGTTACTGTAGCAACCCGGGCCACTGCAGCTGCCTGGCTACTGTAGCGACCCGTTCACTGTAATGAACCGGACACTATAGTGAATCGGTTTTTGGTATTTTTTAAAATTTTGAACAGTTTTTCAAAAGTGCAAACAAAATTTAGATTTCCCAAAAATGCAAATTCTTTTTTGAATTTTTCAACAAAATATGAAAATATGAACAATTTTTGCTTTTAGAATATTTTTGGGAAAGACAAACAATTTTATAAAAACTCATGAATATTTTCTGAACTTGTGAAGAAAATTTCAAAATAGGAACATTTTTCGAAGGCATCAACATTTTTTGAATTTTTGAACAAATATAGAACATGAGAGCATTTTCTGAAATTCCGATTTTGAAAAATATGAACATTTTTTAAATTTGAAACAATATTTGAAATTTCCGAACGCGCCTCGTAATCATAGGCACAGCGTGTCTTAACAAACACGTAGATGCCATTCGAGGACCTTCGGCAAAAAAAGGAGATGCTATTGGAGGATGCTGCCGTGACGCCGAATGACCGAACCAGCATGATGATGTGTACTGTACAACTGTAGATATCACTTCGCGTCCAAATGAAGCATGGGGGCGGCCAGTTGACTCTGATCGAGAGCCGGCTGCAGCCGGCGCCAAGATTGCAAATTCATAATCCTACGTTAAACGCTGGCATCGCGATCTCGTGCATCCAAAGCAAGCAGTGCACGCCACTTGATGTATGGATCCGTATCTACAACAAATTACAGAAAACTCCGTATGAATCCAAAGCAGTTGCATGCATGGGTACGTACGCACGCCATGATAAAGCATTGCCATTTTTCTTCTTTTGCGCGGGTGCCATAAGCCATTGACTTGACATGATAAGGCACACCCTGCTGGATCATATGTGTCTATAAATATCGTCCGTCATCTTTGTTCATGGAGAAAACAGGAAAGCAGCCATAGCCTTCCCTGCAAAGACCTAGCTACCACACAAACATTCTCCCAACTAGCTACGTACACATCCCTCTCAAAACAAGATGTCGACGGTGAAGGTTGGCATGTTTGGCGGGTCCAAAGGTGATGTCTGCGACATCACCGGATTGTCAAGTTTTGCGCCGTCGAGCCTGAGGAGCATGGAGATTTGGAGCACACCGGGTCACGAAGGGGTCATAAACGCCATACGCTTCACGTTCGTCGACAACAAAAACAATGTGATCCCGGTTGGTCCATGGGGCACCCCGCTCCGTGGTCAGAAAAGCCAGGTACTCCATCCATGTCAAAATACACTTCTCCGTCATAATTAATACTTCATGAATGTACATCCCGGGATTAACATCTTCATTCATGTATGCATTATGCCTTGTGATCATGCGTGCAGACTATTCACTTGACAAATGTGCGTGTCGTCGAGCTCTCCGGCTACACCAATGGCCAATACATCACCTCACTCTCCTTCCGCACCACCGACGCCCCAAGGCATCATGGACCATTCGGAAAAGTGAGGCCAGCAACTGGGTCCGACACTTATTTCCGCGTCCCTCTCATGCATGGCTCTATCGTGGCCTTCTGCGCCCAAGCCGACGACTACCTCAGTGCCATTGGTGCCTATATCAAGAACTGAGCCCTCATATGCGTATATACCCAGCCTGGCTGGTCACTCTCTCTATATGTGTGTGTGTACATGTGTGCCGTTGTTCAATAACACGGTGGCCCCGTCGGTCAAAACGTGCAAGCTACCCAGCCTAGCTGGTAACTATATGTGTGTGTGTGTGCATGTGTTTGGTCATGTGATGTTTAATATGATGTGTGTGATGTATTGGTTAAGAGTTTTCTTATCGTAGCTTTGGTTCAGGGTTTCTGGCATATATAACTGGGGCACCAAAATCCTGCTGCGCCCAATGTGCCATTGACGGTGCAGTGGTGAGACAGATAATAGGTCGCTGGCAGAGAAAAAAAAGTGATTGAATTGTATAAAAAAGGCTACTACATCGTCCTAAAAAATGTTGCTTGATAATGCATGTAGATTCTAAAGGTACATGCTAAAACAATTTATGTGGGACCACTAGAATATGTTGTTATCCGTTGCGACGCACGGGCGGTTACCTATAGATATTAAAAATTGAAAGTAACATGAAAGAGCTTTCTTCTCGTAGCTTTGGTTGATGGCATCTAGCATATATAATTGGGGCACCACAATCCTTCTATGTCCTTCATATTTGTTGTTTACTTTGACTCCGAACTTCAGTATTGCCGTTGGACAAGTCCATCTCCAAGTTATGTTCTCTATCTATAGTGAGTGCTGAGAAAAGTCCAATGAGAGGTGCAAATTTCTGCTGACAGCGCCGACATCGCACTCACAATTACTTGTGGACGAGTCAGGCCAGACACGATACATAAAACCTCACCGGTCAAGAACTGAGTCCTCATATGCGTATATACCCAGCCTGGCTGGTCACTGAATATATATATGTGTGTGTACATGTGTGTCGTTGTTCAATAACACGGTGGCCCCGTCGGTCAAAACGTGCAAGCTACCCAGCCTAGCTGGTAACTATACGTGTGTGTGTATCTGCTTGGTCGTGTGATGTTGAATATGATGTGTGTGATGTTTGATGTATTGGTTAAGCTTGTAATAAAAAGATTCGGAAACTAAGTAACTTCCGGACAATAAGGAATCCCGCTAGTATTGCATATGCAACTTTTCTTAGAACCTAGAATTGCACCCGTCTAGCATGAATGGAGATCCGAAACTAAGTAACTTCCGGACAACAAGGAATCCCTCTCATGCATGGCTCTATCGTGGCCTTCTGTGCCCAAGCCGATGACTACCTCAGCGCCATTGGTGCCTATCTCAACAACTGATCCCTCAAATGTTTATATACCCAGCCTAGCTGGTTACTCTATATGTGTGTGTACATGTTTGTTGTTGTTCAATAAAATGGTGACCCGTCTGTCTACGTGCAAGCTACCCAGCCGAGCTGGTAACTATATGTGTGTGTGTGTGTGTGTGCATGTGTTTGGTCATGTGATGTTTAATATGATGTGTGTGATGTATTGGTTAAGAGTTTTCTTATTGTAGCTTTGGTTCAGGGTTTCTGGCATATATAACTGGGGCACCAAAATCCTGCTGCGCCCAATGTGCCATGGACGGTGCAGTGGTGAGACAGATAATAGGTCGCTGGCAGAGAAAAAAAAGTGATTGAATTGTATAAAAAAGGCTACTACATCGTCCTAAAAAATGTTGCTTGATAATGCATGTAGATTCTAAAGGTACATGCTAACACAATTTGTGTGGGACCACTAGAATATGTTGCTATCCGTTGCGACGCACGGGCGGTTACCTATAGATATTAAAAATTGAAAGTAACATGAAAGAGCTTCTCCTAGCTTTGGTTGATGGCATCTAGCATATATAATTGGGGCACGACAATCCTGCTATTTCCTTCGTATTTGTTGTTTTACTTTGACTCCGGACTTCAGTATTGCGGTTGGACAAGTCCATCTCCAAGTTATGTTCTCTATCTATAGTGAGTGCTGAGAAAAGTCCAATGAGAGGTGCAAATTTCTGCTGGCATCGCCGACATCGCACTCACTATACATAAAACCTTGTGGACAAGTCAGGCCAGACACGATACATAAAACCTCACTGATCATCCTTTTCACCCCTCACATGCATCAAACGCCCGAGCAGAGGCTACCACCACGATTGTCCTCGGTGCCCCTTGCTCGATGGAACTATTATCACCATTGTCGCCTTGGGCATCCCTTCGCGCCACCAAGGCCGGCCAAGAAATGATGGAAGCCCTGATCATCCTGGTAATCTCTCTCCTCTTTAAGTTTAATTAACAAATCAACAACTAGAATTGATATACACATGTAGTTAATCATATTCAGGTTTTGGCCTTTGTGATTTACGTACATTAATAAGATAGAACATGAGCTTTAGTACAGATGCTATCATCAGTTTAGACTGCGGCTAAAACTAGCATGTTAGTGTGGCTACTATTTTTCAAGAAATTTGACTTAGTCATGGTGCGAAAGTTTTATATTTTTCTTGTGAGTATTATTATATTAATGCAAACGGTAGCACGTAACATAAGATAAAAGGCATGATTTTTCGACCTAGCGGCATCACCATCGATCTGTGTTCCACTTTGCCACCATGGAGCTCTGATTTGGAGTGACCTGGGATTCTGCGTTTGGGAGATTTGCCGGCGTGCTGTGTTTTTGGAGGAAAACAAAGTGATGAAGAGTCAAGGAATTGGGGGTCAGTTCAGGACAGTTCACTTGTGTTTTGATCCGAGGGACCCAAAACTCGAGGCTAACAAAAATATGTGTTGCAATATTTTCTGTTTATTTGTAATATATTCATCTGTCTCCAACACGGAAGACAAAGGAATCTTGGCACACGATGCACCAGGGTGTTCAGTAAAGCCCATGCTCTCAAGCAACTCAAGCAGAGGGGGGCACGTGGGAAAGGGATGGCTCTCTCTCCCACCCCCACCCCCGCGATCTCCACCCCCCTCCGGCGATCTCCACCACTAGCCACCAAATTTTAGTTTCTCTCCACTAGATCTCACCGGCGTCTCGAGATCTACATGTTCCTACCCATCTTCTATGGGTTCTAATGATGGTTCCACCCTTGGCTTGGATTTCTCCAAGGGTTTGGTTTTTGCTGAGAGGGTTTTTCAATCTACGGGCTTTTTGGTGCATCCCATGGAGAACTCGTATATCTTCACCATGGTGGTCTCCTTTGGACGTCATAATTTTCGTTTGAATGAAGATTCCGTGGCAGCGGCTCTTGAGGCGGCGATTGGCGGCTCGGGCATTGATCTCATGGTTTTCTTGATCAAGGATAAGGTATTTGGCTTCCAGGTTTCTTGCAAGGCAGTCGCCATGATCATTCTTAGTCTTAGATCTTTTGCTTGTGATCATTTCAAATGTTACTTTCATCTTTGGAGTAATGGTGGCCCTAATTGGAGTCGTGAGTTTAAGGTCTGAAAATTGGAATGTGATGCCGAGTGGATCCTCGTTAGTCCATCTAAACGGCGTGCTGCTCTTGGGGTTTTGGCCATGCATTCTAGGCCATCCAAATCTTTGTTGAAATCATCTAGCTCTGTTGGCAAGAAATTATCCTTTGTTGTCTTTCGAAATTATAATGCTTGTCGGGGTTATCGTTATCCAGCTACGGAAAATTGCATTCGAACTACTGAAGATGCAGGCTATTCTATTCCTCCCCATGAGAGGGTTGTCATCCGTCCTGCTCCGCCGGCAAACCTCTGGTGGACGTCGGCAAGGCCCTCCATCTCGTTTCGTACGGTTCAGGATCTCTTGTCGTTGGCTGATCGCTCGCCGCCTATCTCGGGCGGGAATTCGGGTTCTTTGAATGTGGACGTGACAAACAATGCTGGGCCAGATTTTGCATGTGCCATAGGCCCTAGTCTGCTTTCTTCTTTGGTTGGGTCGGACCGGGCTGAACCGGTGTCCTCTAGGGAGCATTTGGATATTCCTTCTTCTCACCAAGCCAGGGAAGATTTTGATGTTGGGGAACGTTGCAGAAAATTAAAAAATTTCCTACGGTTTCACCAAGATCCATCTATGAGTTCATCTAAGCAACGAGTCATGGGAGAGTGATTGCATCTACATACCACTTTGTAGATCGCGCGGAAGCGTTCAAAAGAACGGGGTTGAAGTAGTCGTTCTCGTCGTGATCCTATCACCGGAGATCCTAGCGCCGAACGGATGGCACCTCCATGTTCAACACACGTACGGTCAGCGTGACGTCTCCTCCGTCTTGATCCAGCAAGGGGGAAGGAGAGGTTGATGATGAAACCTCCAGCAGCAGCACAACGGCGTGGTGATGGTGGAACAGCAGCACTCCGACAGGGCTTCACCAAGCACGTGACGGAGGAGGAAGAGGTGTAGCAGGGGGAGGGAGGCGCCAGAACTTCAGGGTGCGGCTGCCCCCTTCCCCCCTCCCTTTATATAGGCCCCCAAGGGGGGGGGCGCCGGCCCTGGGAGATCCAATCTCCCAAGGGGGCGGTGGCCAAGGGGGGTGGAGTACCCCCCAAGCCAAGTGCCCCCCCCACCCTAGGGTTTCAACCCTAGGCGCAGGGGGTGGGCCAAGGGGGGCGCACCAGCCCACTATGGGCTGGTTCCCCTCCCCACTTCGGCCCTTGGGGCCCTCCGGGATGGGTGGCCCCACCCGGTGGACCCCCGGGACCCTTCCGGTGGTCCCGGTATAATACCGGGTGACCCCGAAACTTTCCCAATGGCCGAAACATCACTTCCTATATAGTTTTCTTTACCTCCGGACCATTCCGGAACTCCTCATGACGTCCGGGATCTCATCCGGGACTCCGAACAACATTCGGTATGCTGCATACTCATATTCATACAACCCTAGCGTCACCAAACCTTAAGTGTGTAGACCCTACGGGTTCGGGAGACATGCAGACATGACCGAGACGACTCTCCGGTCAATAACCAACAGCGGGATCTGGATACCCATGTTGGTTCCCACATACTCCTCGATGATCTCATCGGATGAACCACGATGTCGAGGGTTCATGCAACCCCATATACTATTCCCTTTGTCAGACGGTATGTTACTTGCCCGAGACTCGATCGTCGGTATCCCAATACCTCATTCAGTCTCGTTACCGGCAAGTCACTTTACTCGTGCCGTAATGCATGATCCCGTGACCAGACACTTGGTCACTTTGAGCTCATTATGATGATGCATTACCGATTGGGCCCAGAGATACCTCTCCGTTATACGGAGTGACAAATCCCAGTCTCGATCCGTGTCAACCCAACAGACACTTTTGGAGATACCTGTAGTGCACCTTTATAGTCACCCAGTTACATTGTGACGTTTGGTACACCCAAAGCACTCCTACGGTATCCGGGAGTTACACGATCTCATGGTCTAAGGAAGAGATACTTGACATAGGAAAAGCTCTAGCAAAACGAACTACACGATCTTGTGCTATGCTTAGGATTGGGTCTTGTCCATCACGTCATTCTCCTAATGACGTGATCCCGTTGTCAATGATATCTAATGTCCATAGTCAGGAAACCATGACTATCTGTTGACCAACGAGCTAGTCAACTAGAGGCTTACTAGGGACGTATTGTGATCTATGTATTCACACGTGTATTACGATTTCCGGATAATACAATTGTAGCATGAATAAAAGACAATTATCATGAACAAGGAAATATAATAATAATCCTTTTATTATTGCCTCTAGGGCATATTTCCAACAGTCTCCCACTTGCACTAGAGTCAATAATCTAGTTACATTGTGATGAATCGAACACCCATAGAGTTCTGGTGCTGATCATGTTTTGCTCGCGAGAGAGGTTTAGTCAACGGATCTGCGACATTCAGATCCGTATGTACTTTGCAAATATCTATGTCTCCATCTTGAACATTTTCACGGATGGAGTTGAAACGACGCTTGATGTGCCTGGTCTTCTTGTGAAACCTGGGCTCCTTGGCAAGGGCAATAGCTCCAGTGTTGTCACAGAAGAGTTTGATCGGCCCCGATGCATTGTGTATGACTCCTAGGTCGGTGATGAACTCCTTCACCCAAATAGCTTCATGCGCTGCCTCCGAGGCTGCCATGTACTCCGCTTCACATGTAGATCCCGCCACGACGCTCTGCTTGCAGCTGCACCAGCTTACTGCTCCACCATTCAACATATACACGTATCCGGTTTGTGACTTAGAGTCATCTAGATCTGTGTCGAAGCTAGCGTCGACGTAACCCTTTATGACGAGCTCTTCGTCACCTCCATAAATGAGAAACATGTCCTTTGTCCTTTTCAGGTACTTCAGGATATTCTTGACCGCTGTCCAGTGTTCCTTGCCGGGATTACTTTGGTACCTTCCTACCAAACTCACGGCAAGGTTTACATCAGGTCTGGTACATAGCATGGCATACATAATAGATCCTATGGCTGAGGCATAGGGGATGACGCTCATCTCTTCTTTATCTTTTGCCGTGGTCGGGCATTGAGCCGAGCTCAATCTCACAACTTGCAGTATAGGCAAGAACCCTTTCTTGGACTGATCCATTTTGAACTTCTTCAAAATCTTATCAAGGTATGTGCTTTGTGAAATACCTATGAGGCGTCTCGATCTATCCCTATAGATCTTGATGCCTAATATATAAGCAGCTTCTCCAAGGTCCTTCATTGAAAAACACTTATTCAAGTAGGCCTTAATGTTGTCCAAGAACTCTATATCATTTCCCATCAAAAGTATGTCATCTACATATAATATGAGAAATGCTACAGAGCTCCCACTCACTTTCTTGTAAACACAGGCTTCTCCATAAGTCTGCGTAAACCCAAACGCTTTGATCATCTCATCAAAGCGAATGTTCCAACTCCGAGATGCTTGCACCAGCCCATAAATGGATCGCTGGAGCTTGCATACTTTGTTAGCATTCTTAGGATCGACAAAACCCTCCGGCTGCATCATATACAGTTCTTCCTTAAGATGCCCGTTAAGGAATGCCGTTTTGACGTCCATCTGCCATATCTCATAATCATAGTATGCGGCAATTGCTAACATGATTTAGATGGACTTAAGCTTTGCTACGGGAGAGAAAGTCTCATCGTAGTCAATCCCTTGAACTTGCCGATAACTCTTAGCGACAAGTCGAGTTTTATAGATGGTGACATTACCATCCGCGTCCGTCTTCTTCTTAAAGATCCATTTGTTTTCAATCGCTCGCCGATCATCGGGCAAGTCAGTCAAAGTCCATACTTTGTTTTCATACATGGATTCTATCTCGGATTTCATGGCTTCTAGCCATTTGTTGGAATCTGGGCCCGCCATCGCTTCTTCATAGTTCGAAGGTTCACCGTTGTCTAACAACATGATTTCCAGGACAGGGTTGCCATACCACTCTGGTGTGGAACGTGTCCTTGTGGACCTACGAAGTTCAGTAGCAACTTGATCGGAAGTACCTTGATCATCATCATCATTAATTTCCTCTCCATTCGATGTAGGCACCACATGAACGTTTTCTCGAGCTGCACTACTTTCCGGTTCAAGAGGTAGTACTTCATCGAGTTCTACTTTCCTCCCACTTACTCCTTTCGAGAGAAACTCTTTTTCCAGAAAGGATCCGTTCTTGGCAACAAAGATCTTGCCTTTGGATCTTAAGTAGAAGGTATACCCAATGGTTTTCTTAGGGTATCCTATGAAGACGCATTTTTCCGACTTGGGTTCGAGCTTTTCAGGTTGAAGTTTCTTGACATAAGCATCGCATCCCCAAACTTTTAGAAACGACAGCTTAGGTTTCTTCCCAAACCATAATTCATACAGTGTCGTCTCAACGGATTTAGACGGTGCCCTATTTAAAGTGAATGTAGCTGTCTCTAGAGCGTATCCCCAAAATGATAGCAGTAATCGGTAAGAGACATCATAGATCGCACCATATCCAATAGAGTGCGATTACGATGTTCGGACACACCGTTACGCTGAGGTGTTCCAGGCGGCGTGAGTTGTGAAATGATTCCACATTTTCTTAAGTGTGTACCAAATTCGTGACTTAAATATTCTCCTCCACGATCCGATCGTAACAACTTTATCTTTCGGTCACGTTGACTCTCTACTTCATTCTGAAATTCCTTGAACTTTTCAAAGGTCTCAGACTTGTGTTTCATCAAGTAGACATACCAATATCTACTCAAGTCATCAGTGAGAGTGAGAACATAACGATATCCTCCGCGAGCCTCAACGCTCATTGGACCGCACACATCCATATGTATGATTTCCAATAAGTTGGTTGCTCACTCCATTGTTCCGGAGAACGGAGTCTTAGTCATTTTACCCATGAGGCATGGTTCGCACGTGTCAAATGATTCATAATCGAGAGACTCTAAAAGTCCATCAGTATGGAGCTTCTTCATGCGCTTGACACCTATGTGACCAAGGCGGCAGTGCCACAAGTATGTGGGACTATCGTTATCAACTTTACATCTTTTGGTATTCACACTATGAATATGTGTAACATTACGCTCGAGATTCATTAAGAATAAACCATTGACCATCGGGGCATGACCATAAAACATATCTCTCATATAAATAGAACAACCATTATTCTTGGATTTAAATGAGTAGCCATCTCGTATCAAACGAGATCCAGATACAATGTTCATGCTCAAACTTGGTACTAAATAACAATTATTGAGGTTTAAAACTAATCCCGTGGGTAAATGTAGAGGTAGCGTGCCGACGGCGATCACATCGACCTTGGAACCATTCCCGACGCGCATCGTCACCTCGTCCTTCGCCAGTCTCCGCTTATTCCGTAGCTCCTGCTGTGAGTTACAAATGTGAGCAACGGCACCGGTATCGAATACCCAGGAGTTACTACGAGTACTGGTAAGGTACACATCAATTACATGTATATAAAATATACCTTTAGTGTTGCCGGCCTTCTTGTCCGCTAAGTATTTGGGGCAGTTCCGCTTCCAGTGACCCTTCCCCTTGCAATAAAAGCACTCAGTCTCAGGCTTGGGTCCATTCTTTGACTTCTTCCCGGCAACTGGCTTACCGGGCGCGGCAACATCTTTGCCGTCCTTCTTGAAGTTCTTCTTACCCTTGCCCTTCTTGAACTTAGTGGTCTTACTGACCATCAACACTTGATGTTCTTTCTTGATTTCAACCTCTGCTGGCTTCAGCATTGAGAATACTTCAGGAATGGTCTTCACCATCCCCTGCATATTGTAGTTCAGCACAAAGCTCTTGTAGCTTGGTGGGAGCGACTGAAGGATTCTGTCAATGACCGCCTCGTCCGGGAGGTTGATCTCCAACTGGGACAGGCAGTTGTGCAACCCAGACATTTTGAGTATGTGCTCACTGACAAAACTGTTTTCCTCCATCTTACAACTATAGAACTTGTCGGAGACTTCATATCTCTCGACCCGGTCTTGAGCTTGGAAAACCATTTTCAGCTCCTCGAACATCTCATATGCTCCGTGCTTCTCAAAACGCTTTTGGAGCCCCGGTTCTAAGCTGTAAAGCATGCCGCACTGAACGAGGGAGTAATCATCAGCATGTGATTGCCAAGTGTTCATAACGTCTTGGTTCTCTGGGATGGGTGCTTCACCTAGCGGTGCATCTAGGGCATAATCTTTCTTGGCTGCTATGAGGATGATCCTCAGGTTCCGGACCCAGTCCGAATAGTTGCTGCCATCATCTTTCAGCTTGGTTTTCTCTAGGAACGCGTTGAAGTTCATGTTGACATGAGCGTTGGCCATTTGATCTACAAGACATATTTTGCAAAAGTTTTAGACTAAGTTCATGATAATTAAGTTCATCTAATCAAATTATTTAATGAACTCCCACTCAGATTAGACATCCCTCTAGTCATCTAAGTGTTACACGATCCGAGTCGACTAGGCCGTGTCCGATCATCACGTGAGACGGACTAGTCATCATCGGTGAACATCTCCATGTTGATCGTATCTTCCATACGACTCATGTTCGACCTTTCGGTCTCTTGTGTTCCGAGGCCATGTCTGTACATGCTAGGCTCGTCAAGTTAACCCTAAGTGTTTCTGCGTGTGTAAATCTGTCTTACACCCGTTGTATGTGAACGTAAGGATCTATCACACCCGATCATCACGTGGTGCTTCGAAACGACGAACTTTAGCAACGGTGCACAGTTAGGGGGAACACTTTCTTGAAATTTTTATAAGGGATCATCTTATTTACTACCGTCGTTCTAAGTAAACAAGATGCATAAAACATAATAAACATCACATGCAATTATATAGTAGTGACATGATATGGCCAATATCATATAGCTCCTTCGATCTCCATCTTCGGGGCTCCATGATCATCTTAGTCACCAGCATGACACCATGATCTCCATCATCATGATCTCCATCATTGTGTCTTCATGCAGTTGTCACGCCAACGACTACTTCTTCTTCTATGGCTAACGCGTTTAGCAATAAAGTAAAGTAATTTACATGGCGTTCTTCAATGACACGCAGGTCATACAAAAATAAAGACAACTCCTATGGCTCCTGCCGGTTGTCATACTCATCGACATGCAAGTCGTGATTCCTATTACAAGAACATGATCTCATATATCACAATATGTCATTCATCATTCATCACAACTTCTGGCCATATCACATCACATGACAATTGCTGCAAAAACAAGTTAGACGTCCTCTAATTGTTGTTGCATCTTTTACGTGGCTACAATTGGGTTCTAGCAAGAACGTTTTCTTACCTACGAATAATCACAACGTGATTTTGTCAACTTCTATTTACCCTTCATAAGGACCCTTTTCATCGAATCCGCTCCAACTAAAGTGGGAGAGACAGACACCCGCCAGCCACCTTATGCAACTAGTGCATGTCAGTCGGTGGAACCGGTCTCACGTAAGTGTACGTGTAAGGTTGGTCCGGGCCGCTTCATCCCACAATACCGCTGAAGCAAGATAAGACTAGTAGCGGCAAGCAAGTTGACAAGATCTACGCCCACAACAAAATTGTGTTCTACTCGTGCAATAGAGAACTACGCATAGACCTAGCTCATGATGCCACTGTTGGGGAACGTTGCAGAAAATTAAAAAATTTCCTACAGTTTCACCAAGATCCATCTATGAGTTCATCTAAGCAACGAGTCATGGGAGAGTGATTGCATCTACATACCACTTTGTAGATCGCGTGGAAGCGTTCAAAAGAACGGGGTTGAAGTAGTCGTTCTCGTCGTGATCCTATCACCGGAGATCCTAGCGCCGAACGGACGGCACCTCCACGTTCAACACACGTACGGTCAGCGTGACGTCTCCTCCGTCTTGATCCAGCAAGGGGGAAGGAGAGGTTGATGATGAAAGCTCCAGCAGCAGCACAACGGCGTGGTGATGGTGGAACAACAGCACTCCGGCAGGGCTTCACCAAGCACGTGACGGAGGAGGAAGAGGTGTAGCAGGGGGAGGGAAGCGCCAGAACTTCAGGGTACGGCTGCCCCCTCCCCCTCCCTTTATATAGGCCCCCAAGGGGGGGCGCCGGCCCTGGGAGATCCAATCTCCCAAGGGGGCGGCGGCCAAGGGGGGTGGAGTACCCCCCAAGCCAAGTGGGGCGCCCCCCCACCCTAGGGTTTCAACCCTAGGCGCAGGGGGTGGGCCAAGGGGGCGCACCAGCCCACTATGGGCTGGTTCCCCTCCCCACTTTGGCCCTTGGGGACCTCCGGGATGGGTGGCCCCACCCGGTGGACCCCCGGGACCCTTCTGGTGGTCCCGGTATAATACCGGGTGACCCCGAAACTTTCCCGATGGCCGAAACATCACTTCCTATATAGTTTTCTTTACCTCCGGACCATTCCGGAACTCCTCGTGACGTCTGCATACTCATATTCATACAACCCTAGCGTCACCGAACCTTAAGTGTGTAGACCCTACGGGTTCGGGAGACATGCAGACATGACCGAGACGGCTCTCCGGTCAATAACCAACAGCGGGATCTGGATACCCATGTTGGTTCCCACATACTCCTCGATGATCTCATCGGATGAACCACGATGTCGAGGGTTCATGCAACCCCGTATACTATTCCCTTTGTCAGACGGTATGTTACTTGCCTGAGACTCGATCGTCGGTATCCCAATACCTCGTTTAGTCTCGTTACCGGCAAGTCACTTTACTCGTGCTGTAATGCATGATCCCATGACCAGACACTTGGTCACTTTGAGCTCATTATGATGATGCATTACCGAGTGGGCCAAGAGATACCTCTCCGTTATACGGAGTGACAAATCCCAGTCTCGATCCGTGTCAACCCAACAGACACTTTCGGAGATACCTGTAGTGCACCTTTATAGTCACCCAGTTACGTTGTGACGTTTGGTACACCCAAAGCACTCCTACGGTATACGGGAGTTACACGATCTCATGCTCGAAGGAAGAGATACTTGACATTGGAAAAGCTCTAGCAAAACGAACTACACGATCTTGTGCTGTGCTTAGGATTGGGTCTTGTCCATCACGTCATTCTCCTAATGACGTGATCCCGTTGTCAATGACATCTAATGTCCATAGTCAGGAAACCATGACTATCTGTTGACCAACGAGCTAGTCAACTAGAGGCTTACTAGGGACGTATTGTGGTCTATGTATTCACACGTGTATTACGATTTCCGGATAATACAATTGTAGCATGAATAAAAGACAATTATCATGAACAAGGAAATATAATAATAATCCTTTTATTATTGCCTCTAGGGCATATTTCCAACATTTGATTCTTTAATTTCCGATATGGTTGAGGAGGTTCTCATGTGAAAACACTTTTACCAAACTTGGACCTCCCTTCCACTTCCGCATTAACCCCCTCGTCCAGTTTCATCAGCCCTGGCCCCAAGAATCCATCAACCTCGCCGCCTGAAACCCCTCCTCCGTCGTTGCACTCACCGTCGTTGGAGGCTGAGCCCTCGGTTCCGATGGCCAACTTTCATTTGGATCCTCTGTTGTATGTCCCAGCTGGCCACCACATCATCGATGGTGGACAAGATCGCCTCCCAAGAACTTTTGTGACGCCGCATACCCCAATTGTGCGCCGCCATGAGGAGTTCATGCTTGCTGAGTTAATTCCTATCCCCCAGCCTGATGAGATTGGCGCTGATAGAGAGGAAGTGGTTCAGTGGTTCCAAGCACATGGAGTGTTCGTCAGATCGGCTCAGCCTTGGATTCACTCAGTGGGTCTTTTTGAGCTTCGCGGTGCTGCTGTTAGATTCTCTTTGCTGCAGCTCCCGCCGCAGCCTCTGGGTAATGACCGCTTTGTGCGTTTTATGAAGCATGATGAGGGTGAATCTTTCCATGGCGTGCAGGGTTTTCGTCAGGGGCTCCTCATGTTTTTTGGCATTCTGTTGGATCTTCGTAATACTGAATGCATCAGAGCTGCTGTCAACACTTTTGGTAAATTCCACCATTGGGTCAGCGAGGATCCTTACTTGGTTAGATATCTGGTTTTCGCTTCTTTCCCCGAGGATATTCTGGTGCCACGTGATGTGGTGTTCATGGATTTTGCACCTTATGGAGGTGCTAGGGTTTCTTGGACTGCACCTCTGTACATCTTGGGTGCAAAGTTTGCTGAGAAAATGCCTTAGGATGAAGACTGGATGCCCATTAATGGCAATCCGCATCCTGTGCCTGGCGTTCCTTTCCTAGAGCTGCCTCCTTTCAACCTGCTTGATTTTCCTTCTTTGGGATGGAATGCAGTGCCCCCTCCTCCTCCTGAGCCTGTGATCAATGAGGTGGCCGATGATAACTGGGGAAATTGGAATGACAATGTGGACCCTGAACCTGCACAAGACCAGGAATCAATGGTGGTTGATCTATCTGCCCAGCCCAGCTCTGCTGCTGAAGTCCATGAACCACCTGCTGATGTTGTAATTCTTGATAATGATCTGACAGAATCCCCTGTTCCTCCTCCAAATAATGAGGAGGATGCTCTTAATCACTGGGCCATTGTGGTTTACCAGCCTCCTGCGGCCAGGGAGGAAGTTGTTTTGCCTGTTGTGCCTTATGGGCCTCCTCTGCCTCCTGACATGGCATGGAGAAGATCTTTTGAAAGTTTGATGCAAGCTCTTGTTGTTTTCTCTGTTCCCAGGCATGTTCTGTTGTAGCCTCTGTCCCCTGTTATCCTGTCAAAGAGAAGCTGGGATCTTGTGTTTTCTGATTTGGACCTGCCACGGCTTACTTGGAAGGACCAGGAGGCGTCCAGGCTAGTTTCCAGGGCTCTATTTGTTGATGCTGATCCTGTGCAGGTGACCCCTCCTGTGGCTGTGGTGGCTAAAGCTAGAAGGCCACGGAAAACTTTGGCGCCAACCCCAGTTGTCAACACTTCAGTTAGGCGTTGCACCAGGAGTTCAATCCAGCGAGATGGTTTCAAGCCCACCTTTCATGAGCTCACTATTCAGCCCAAGAGGAAGAAGCCCAGAGCAAAGCCTTTCACGGCCCAGAGGACTGATGAGCCCGCTTCTGAAGGTATCCCTCTGGCGACGCCTATTGCTCGACTTCAGGAGATTGGAAGAGAGCTGGAAATTGATGCCTCTCTCATTTCTGTGGATGCACTTATGGTGGACCCACCAGCTTCTTCCCCAATTACCCCTGATGTTTAGTATGCCCTTGGTCTGTTGGGTGTGGCAGACCCTTAACCATGCTTGTTTTATGTTTTTAGTCACTCAGTTGTGTCATGAACTCTTTTATATCCTTGTGCTGGGTCAGACTATGCTATCCTATTTTGGACATGTGGCATTGTGTGTCATGTGGTTTTATGATTACCAGTTTGTGCCTTAATGAGTAATCTTTGTAGAAACTGGATTGTGTTGTGCTGGAATGTAAGAGGTTTGAATTCCGACGCTAGGCAGAGAGCTGTCAGGTAGAAAATTGAGGAAAGCCAATGCTCTATAGCCTATTTACAAGAAACTAAGTGCTCTTCCTTTGACTCCAGGTCAATCAAAAGTTTCTGCCCTAAAAGATTTGACTCTTTTGCTTGCTCCCCTTCCATGGGAGCTTCTGGTGGTATCCTTGTGGTTTGGAATTCCTCTGTTTTTATAGGCACTTTGATTGAAGTTCAGCAGTTTGCTGTTGTCATTCAGTTTACCTCGAGGCAGAACAATGAAAGATGGACTTTAGTTGTTGTTTATGGCCCTTGTCAGGGTGAAGCCAGGGATAATTTTGTTAATTGGTTATATAACCTATGTATCCCTCTTGATGAGCACTGGTTGCTGCTAGGTGATTTTAATTTCCTCAGATCAGTGGATAATAGAAACTTACCTGGTGGTGACATAAATGACATGTTTATCTTCAATGAGATTATTGGGCACTTGGGCCTTCTTGAGCTACCAATTAAAGGTAGATCCTACACTTGGTATAATATGCAAGATATCCCTCTTCTTGAGCAGTTAGATTGGTTCTTCACCTCAGTGGACTGGATTACTTACTATCCCATGACTGAGGTTCTGCCCCTAGCCAGGACTACCTCTAACCATATCCCATGCTTGGTTTCAATCAAGACTTCCATCCCAAAGTCAAACCTTTTTAGGTTTGAAAATTATTGGATGGAGCTAGAGGGCTTTATGGACTGTGTTGAATCTTCTTGGCTAATCCCATCTAGGAAAGTGCATATTACTGCTAGGATTGCAGACAAGCTAAAGCATTTGAGAATGTGCCTTAAGAGATGGAAAATGAATGTCTCCAAGTTAAAATTGTTGATTAGCAAATGCAATCATGTTATCTTCCTTCTTGATGAGTTGGAGGAGTGGAGGCCCCTGTTTAGGCAGGAATTCAACTTCAGAAGAATTGTTAAGGTCCACTTGGAAAAGCTCCTGCACTTGTAGTGCCTGTACTGAAAAAAGAGATGCACTATCAGGTATATTAAGGTTGGGGGAGAGAACACCAAATTTTTTCATGCCATGGCAACTGAGAGACACAGGAGAAATTCCATAGCTGGTCTTAAACTACTTGATGGTTCTGTGGTCTCTGACCATTCTCAAATGGCTGGAGTTATTTGGAACTGCTTCAAGAGCAGAATGGGCACTTCTAGAGGGATTGTCATGGATTTGATTTATCTTCTCTAATCACTCCAGTAGCTGGCCTGGAGGTGCTCACTAAGCCTTTTGAAAAGGAGGAAATGGATAATGTGGTCAAGCATATGCCTGTGGATAAAGCACCTGGACCTGATGGTTTTAATGGCCTGTTCTTCAAGAAGTGCTGGCACATAATCTCCAAAGATTTATATGATCTGGCTCAGGCTTTCCATGAGGGAACTGTAGTCTTGGAAAATATCAATAGTTCCTTCATTACCCTGGTGCCTAAGAAGCTTTCACCTGAGGAAGTAGGAGACTATAGACCTATCTCTCTCACTAGCATGGGGTTGAAGTTCCTTTCCAAAATGGCTGCCAATAGGTTCCAGAAACTGATCATGCAATGTGTTCATAAAAATCAGTATGGTTTCATTAAGAGCAGAACAATCCAGGATTGTATTGGTTGGACCTTTGAATATTTACACCAGTGCCATCAGTCCAAGAGGCCAATTGTGATCCTTAAGTTGGATTTTGAGAAGGCCTTTGATTCTATGGAGCATGAAGCCATCTTCCAAATACTCAGGCACAAAGGCTTTAATGAGAAGTGGATCCTTTGGATGAAGCAGCTGCTTGCCACTGGTCCTTCTTCTATTCTTCTTAATGGTGTCCCTGGGAGGAAATTCATTTGTAAAAAAGGAGTCAGGCAGGGTGACCCTGTATCTCCTCTGCTTTTTGTTATTGCTGCTGATCTTTTGCAAACTATGATTAATGATATGTTCAGGAAGGGTATCCTTAGTCTACCTATTCCTTGCCATGATAAGGACTGCCCCGTCATACAATATGCTGATGATACATTGATCATCCTACCCGCTGACAGGGAACAACTTCTTGCCCTAAAGGATATGATGAAGGTGTTCTCCCAATCCACAGGTCTTGATGTCAACTACCATAAATCCTTCATTATTCCTATAAATGTTGACCATGCAGTGATGGTGGACCTTGCTGCTGCTTTTGGATGCCAAATTGGCAAGATGCCTTTTACATATCTTGGTTTACCTGTGGGAACTACAAGGCCAAAAATGGTGGACTTTATTCCTCTTGTGGACTGCATGGAGAGGAGAATGACTGCCAGCTCCTCCTTCCTTAATCAAGGTGAAAGATTGTAGTTCCTAAACTCTGCTTTGTCCTCCATGCCAATTTTCTTTTTGGGTAGCCTAGC
Source organism: Triticum dicoccoides (assembly GCF_002162155.2). Classification (NCBI taxonomy): domain Eukaryota; kingdom Viridiplantae; phylum Streptophyta; class Magnoliopsida; order Poales; family Poaceae; genus Triticum; species Triticum dicoccoides. Next base: position 26,362,145 of record NC_041383.1, read on the forward strand.
TGTTCTTGCTGGTATCCTTAAGCAACTGGAAAGAATCCAAAGACAATGCATGTGGAGGAAACATAGAGATAAGCCTGCACCATCTCTTGCTGCCTGTGATCTGATTTGCAAACCAAAAAACAAGGGTGGTCTTGGTATTCTAAACTTGGGAGTTCAGAATGTGGCATTGCTTCTCAAGCATGCTAGTAATTTCCTTAACTGGAGAGATATTCCTTGGGTGTCCTTAATCTGGGATTCATATTATTATGTTGGAGTGCCACAGGGAACAAATTTTTGTGGCTCCTTTTGGTGGAGGGATATTTGCAAGGTAATGCAAAATTTTAGGGATTGCTCCTGGGTGCAGATTAATGCTGGAGACACTGCTCTTTTCTGGTCTGACAATTGGAATCTTGGCAATGAAGTTTCTGGCCTGCAGTCTAGATTTCCAAGATTATTCTCTTTTGCCAAGGATCCCTGGATTTCAGTTAAGGAAATCTTCAATACCTTGGACTTGTACCAGCTTTTCCACCTCTCTTTGTCTGCTCAAGCGTTTGCTAAGTTAAATCTAATCAAAGATATGCTGGGCTCCCACAGTAGAGATGCTACTTCCAAGGATCTGTGGTTTTGGCAGGGTTCTTCAAAGGTCTTCAAGCCCAAGTTGTTTTACTGCCATACGTTTGTGTCTGAAGCTTTCAACCCCTTGCTTTGCTGGATTTGGAAATCCTCTTCCACTTTAAAGATCAAGGTATTTGCTTGGATGCTTATCATGGACAGACTGAACACCAAGGATATGGTTGATAGGAGACACTGGCACATGAATGATGGTGTTTATTGTAAGCTCTGCCCACTTCAAACTAGAGAAACCAGAGACCATCTGTTTTTTAACTGCAACTTCAGTGTTAGGGTTTGGAATTATTTGCAGATTGATTGGTCTGCTGACAACTCCATGCCTGACTTGGTTATTCAGGCAAGGAGAAGCTCTGATAAGCCTTTTTTCACTGAAATAGTGTTCATTGCCTGCTGGAATATCTGGATCATCAGGAATGCCAAGGTTTTCAGAGGTGAGAGGGCAAGTTTCAATAAATGGAGATGTGCTTTCAGGCATGACATGACTCTTATGCAGCACAGAATCAAATCTGTTTACAAGGATGACTTGTTGAAATGGATCTCCTTCCTGCCCCCTTAAGTTTAGCTTGCTGTTTAGTTTTTCCTTTCTTCTTGGTTACCTCTTGTAATCATGCTGTTGTAACTGTTACCTTTTATTAATAAATTTTTTGAAATGCTGTGGGGGTTTGCCCCACAGTTCACAGTCAAAAAAAAACTAGCAGAGGGGCATGCAATTTTTTTTGCCGTTGCAACGCACGGGCATGTTTCCTAGTATATTTTAATATAAATTTGATCAAACTTTGCGTAGTTTGACTTCAGACAAGTCTTATGTTTGATTTTGTGACATTCACTCCGCAAAAAATGAGTGAAGCAAGTTGAAAATATAAGAAATAGAAAATGGCCGAACTTTCTAATGATGGCACTTGCTTGGCTGGATCGACGGAACCATTATCAAGACTTGACCCATTAGCTGCTGCCCTACTTCATCCAAAGGCTAGGTGTGGGTGTGACTAAATCCCCTCCTTCCTTACTTAATAGTTATTTTAGTTTCCTTGGGCTCCGAGGTCAAAGAAATTCGACAAGTTCCTCGTCGATCGATACCTTTCCATTCCGGGGCAGATCTCCAGATCCGATACGAGTGTGGATAAGACGGAAATCTTCCTTCTTCCTAGGGACAAGACGGAAATCTTCTACCGATGCCAACTGCGGCCCATTGGTTCTTTGGGCTTCACTATTTCGGCCTCATATCCGCGGCCGAAAAAGAGTTTGAATCTTCCTTTATCTTGCTTTACCAGCTCCATCCCGAGAAGGCCCATGACATTTTTTTTTAATTTAATCAAGACACACCTGTTTCTAAGAGCTCCTAGGTGACGCTCCTTGTGGCACTTTGGTCATTTGGTGTCGTTCCACACAGACAAGCCATCGACTGGGCTGGTCCATTGTACCGCAGTGTAGCGACAATACCATACATGGACTATAGCGGTTCGCTACCGTAGCTGTTCAGCTATAGTAGCAGCCTGGTTCAATGCAGCGGTCTAGTTGGTGTAGCAACCTGGTTCACTACAGTTGTGTGGTTACTGTAGTGACCTGGTTCACTGTAATGAACCAGACAACATAGTGAACTGGGGTTTGCTATTTTTTATTTTTGACTAATTTTAGAAATTTTGACACATTTAAAAAAACGCAACTATTTTAATAAATTCTGCACATAATTTGGAAAGGGAACATGTTTCCAAATTTAGATCATTTTTAAAACATGCGAACATGTTTTTTAATTCATTTTACAGAATGCAAACACTTTTTGAATTTATTAACAAAATTTTCAAATGGAAACATTTTTTGCATTTAAACAAATTTAACAACATGAACATTTTGTAAAATTCTGTAACTTTTTGGAAAAAACACAACCATTTCTAATTTCTGAACATAATTTGAAAACATGATTTTTTTCAATAACATATACTTTTTTGAATTTGTGAAGAAAATATAAAATCAGGTAAATTTTATTAAGTTCTGATCAATTTATAAAAATTGCTAGACCCTCCGATCCATATTATTTGTCATGCAAACATGAACATTTATTGAAATTTGAAATAATATTTCAAATTCCCGAACATTTTTGTGAAAAAATAGAAAACTAAATAGGATAAAAAGTTAAAATAAAAAAAAAGAGAAAGAAAAAAGAAACACTAGTTAAGGAACTTTCTAGAAAGTTCTCAAAACTGATATAATCGGACAAAACTTGCTAATAGAAGCTTCCCAAAACCGGAACGAATGAGAATAGGTTAAATGCGCTTTGCTGTTGAGACCTCTTGCGTTTGGTCGACTGTTCGTGCTTGGAACATGATTCTCTCATGTTTCTTCCTTGCCTGCCATATAGGGAGGAAGGGAGATCGCACGGGTAGCGGAGCAGGTCGGCCATGAGCCTAGTCTTAGCCAGCCGGTGGGTGTTCAGAGCGGCTCAGCGAACAAGATGGACGGGACGGCGACGATGTTGGAGAGCAGACCCGGCGGATGGACCGTGGCTCTGTGGGTGTGCCTCCCACCGTAGGTTCTCGCGAGGCTCGTCGCAGACGAGGAGTTTTATGAGCGTTGTAAGCATGGCCACAACATGACCAAGCAAGCTGATTCTTACCGTGCATGTCTTTTTTTCCTTTTAAAAAGGTTGTGGACTATATCCGAATATTTTGTGATTTTATGATATTCACTCTGCAAGAAATGGGTGAAGCAAATGGAAAATATTAAAAAATTGATTTAGTAGATTTTTTAGAACTATTTTTCCTGAGGTTGTTTTTAGAATGTCTTAGAACTATTCGTTCTAAATTTATTCTATAGTCCCGAGAGAGGCCCATTTGTTTGTTGGCCTTTACTATCTCGGCGCCATATCCGCGAGCCAAAAAATGGCATTTCCTAAACGGCGTCCTCAGCGCCCGTTATAGGCTGATTCCCAAACGGGCGCACACCCCCCCTCCCTTCATGGGCCAGGCCCGTTTTACTTCTTCTTTTTCATTCCTTTAATGATCCAAAAAAATAGTCGAACTCTAGACCCACGGCTTTTGTTCAAGTGCAGCTAGCCACCCGGGACAACTTATGGTTGTGATTAGTTTTCTGCTTTTATGATTTTTGTATAGTAAATATAACGGTACCACGTTTCCAGTCTGTTTTTTTTGTTTGGTCGTATTAAGAAAATGTTCATCATATATTTATGAAATAGTTCACCTTTGAATTTATAAAAATGTTCATCATGTATTACAATTCATCGTATATTATGAAATTGTTCAACGTATATTAAAAAATGTTCATTGTGTACTTAAAATTTGTTCATCATACATTAAACAATTGTTCAATGCATACCACAAAATGTTTCATTTGTGTATTTGAATTTATTTTCGATGTTTTCTTATAAAAAAGTTCACTGTATTTTAAAAATTGTTCAACGTATATTACAAAAAAGATTATTTTTTTGCAAAAAATGATTTGCCGCTGTCTACTTTTAGACTAGCGTTGCACTAAAACCGTTGTAGGATGCTATTTCGGCTGGCTATGCACGCTAGAATCCATCGGAAGGTCTGGAGTTCGATCCACAGGTGCGTTTCTTTTTTTGCCGCTCGACATATTAGGACGTCCCGAGCGAGCGGGGGCGAAGGAGGGAATCCAAAGTGGGCCGGCCCATGAAGGGGGCGCGCGTGGGCGCCGGTTGCTCCGAGTGGCGCTTAAGGCGCCACTTAGGAGCTCCCCCAAAAAATAGTGTAAATCTTCCTTTATCTCACTTTTACCCGCTCGACCCAGAGGAGGACCATGGCATTTTTTTAGATGAGACACGCCTGTTTCTGAGAGCTCCTGTGTGCCACTCTCTGCGTCAGTTTGGTGTCGTTTCGCACGGGCAAGCCATCGACTGCGCCGATCCATTGCAGCGCAGTGTAGGGACACGACCATAGATGGAATGTAACAGTCTTTTACAATAGCGACCCGGTTTGTTGTAGCTGACCGGCTACTGTAGCAACCCGGTTCACCGCAGCGGTCTGGTTGTTGCAGTGACCCATTCATGGTCCCGAACCAGACACAATAAATAATCCGTTTTTCTATTTTGGTCAAATTTTCAAAAGCACGCACATTTTTTAGATTTTTCCAAAATCCAAATATTTTTTGAATTTGTGATTTTTATTTGAAATTTAGAACAATTTTTTAAAATGAATTTTATTTAATCCCAAAAATAATTTTGATTTCATGAATAAAATGTGGAAATGGTGAATTTCTTTAAAACATGAACACTTTTTTAATTTTCAAAGAAAATTTAATAACATGAACATTTTCTGAAATTCTGAACAATTTTTGAAAAACATGAACATTCTTTAAAATCCCTGAACATTTATTGAAAGAGGAAATTAAACTTGGAAAATAAAAGGAGAAAATTAAAAAGTTAAAAATTAAGAGAAAATGAAAAATAAATAGGAAAAATATGAAAAAGAATTTTCCCAAAACCGAACCGAACAGGAACAGTTTAAATGGGCCGGCTCTATGCGCTCTGGCGGTTGAGACCCTGTGCGTTTGGTCGACTGTTCGACCTAGTGAGCATAGGATAGTATTCTCCGGTTCTCCCCTGTTTCTTCCTTGCCTGCCATAGTAGGCAAAGTGGGTAAAGTTTTTTCTAAAAACCCTAAAAAGCTCTGGCGATTAGGGTTTGGCGGACCTGACGGCGCCCGCAGATCGGATCAGCGGGGCACACCGGAGTTCTACCGAAGGATGGCGACACCGTCGGGAGCAGCAGCGGGGCGGCGGCAGAGGCGTTGTCGCCGTAGATTGCTAGGGTACGCCTGGAGAAACAACTTGGGAAGCTTGACATATCGGAGAAGGAGGTGACGCCCTTGGTGCTAGATGATCGCGTTGAGGGGGCGCCGGAGAAGTGGACGGTGGCAGGGAAGATCTTACATTGCAATACGCTCCACATCAACACCATCTCGAACGCAATACGCTCCACATCAACAGCCTGCATGGGGAAACCCTAAGGGGCTAGTTTTCCGTATCACTGGAGAAAACATGTTTGTTGTGAAATTCGCAACGCAGCGGGACAGGGATCGTGTATGGAACAGATCCCCATGGAACATTAGCAAGAACGCAGTCATACCCTCTGAATTTGACGACTGCATGTGTCTGTCGGAGCTCAAATTCGACAAGCTGAAGGTCTTGGCCCGTGTTGTTAATCTTCCTTTCAATCTGCGTGATGACTCATGGTGCAAGGCTAAAGCAAAATAGATTGACAAGGAGGCTAGCTCGATCCACTTTGATCATGGGGGAGGCTACCTGCGCGCGCGTGTTACTCTGGACATAGCCAAACCGCTGAGAATATGGATCCTGATCAATTCTGCAAGGCGAGTACAGACCCCTATAACATACAGTACGAAAATATACCTCACTTTTGCTTTTCCTGTGGCCGGTTAGGTCACTCCGATCTGGTATGCCTGACTCCTGGCACGAGAGATGAGAATGGTGATTTGCCGTTTGGTAAAGGCTTGCGGCCACCTGAAGAGAAAAGGAGAGTGGCTTCATCTGAGGGTTCCTCGAAACCTCATCAAGCTAAACCGAGAAAGAATGACACCAGGAACTCTAGCACTGTTGGCGATGGAGGTGTCGAGGTGAACTCCCCAGTAAAACGCAACCCAGCCCCAAAACACAAGAGGGGGGGGGGCAACTCAAGTCTACC
>NC_041383.1:26368929-26373311 GCF_002162155.2 Triticum dicoccoides
ATGACTCTGTCCAAGGATGAAGAAGACATTGAGGACGATGGCGCTGTTAGAAAACCGAAGAAAAGAAGCCCACACCCACAAACTCAAACAATCAGGCAGAGGCTGCTCAGCAGCCCTGCCCGTCCCAATGAGATGCTTAAGCTGGAATTGCCCGGGGCTTGGGAACCCCGAGGCAGTTCACGAGCTTCGCAGTGTTGTGAAGCAAGAAGGACCTGCTCTAGTGTTTGTTATGAAAATGAAGATCAGAGGGAAGCGTGTTGAAAGACTGCAGCAGACCTTAGGATTTGCTGGTTGTTTCGCTATTGATTGTGTTGGACTAAGTGGAGGCCTTGGTCTCTTCTAGTCTAAAGATGTTTTGGTTCAACTTAAGAACTAATGCTCGGCCCACATTGATGTTTGATGACCCACAATTGTAGGGGATCTATCATAGTCTTTTCGATAAGTAAGAGTGTCGAACCCAACGAGGAGCAGAAGGAAATGACAAGCGATTTTCGGTAAGGTATTCTCTGCAAGCACTGAAATTGTAGGTAACAGATAGTTTTGTGATAAGATAATTTGTAACGGGTAACAAGCAATGAAAGTAAATAAGGTGCAGCAAGGTGGCCCAATCCTTTTTGTAGCAAAGGACAAGCCTGGACAAGTTCTTATAATGAGAAAAGCGCTCCCGAGGACACATGTGAATTATCGTCAAGCTAGTTTTCATCATGTTTATATGATTCGCGTTCGTTACTTTGATAATTTGATATGTGGGTGGACCGGTGCTTGGGTACTGCCCTTTCTTGGGCAAGCATCCCACTTATGATTAACCCATACTGCAAGCATCCGCAACTACAAAATAAGTATTAAGGTAAACCTAACCATAGCATGAAACATATGGATCCAAATCAGCCCCTTACGAAGCAACGCATAAACTAGGGTTTAAGCTTCTGTCACTCTAGCAACCCACCATCTACTTATTACTTCCCAATGCCTTCCTCTAGGCCCAAATAATGGTGAAGTGTCATGTAGTCGACGTTCACATAACACCACTAGAGGAGAGACAACATACATCTCATCAAAATATCGAACGAATACCAAATTCACATGACTACTAACAGCAAGACTTCATCCATGTCCTCAGGAACAAACATAACTACTCACAAAGCATATTCATGTTCATAATCAGAGGAGTATTGATATGCATTAAGGATCTGAACATATGATCTTCCACCAAATAAACCAACTAGTATCAACTACAAGGAGTAATCAACACTACTAGCAACCCCACAGGTACCAATCTGAGGTTTCGGTACAAAGATTGGAAACAAGAGATGAACTAGGGTTTGAGAGGAGATTGCGCTGGTGAAGATGTTGATGGAGATTGACCCCCTCCCGATGAGAGGATCGTTGGTGATGACGATGATGATTATTTCCCCCTCCCGGAGGGATGTTTCCCCGGCAGAACAGGTCCGCCAGAGCCCTAGATTGGTTCCGCCAAGGTTCCGCCTCGTGGCGGCGGAGTTTCGTCCCGTAAGCTCGCTTATGATTTTTTTCAGGGTAAAAGACTTCATATAGCAGAAGATGGGCACCGGAGGGCTGCCAGGTGGCCCACGAGGCAGGGGGGCACGCCCAGGGGGTAGGGCGCGCCCCCACCCTCGTGGGTGGTGGGTGGCCCCTCAGGTATTTCTTCCGCTGAATATTTTTTATTAATTCCCAAAATGACTTCCGTGGAGTTTCAGGACTTTTGGAGCTGTGCAAAATAGGTCTCTAATATTTGCTCCTTTTCCAGCCTAGAATCCCAGCTGTCGGCATTCTCCCTCTTCATGTAAACCTTGTAAAATAAGAGAGAATAGCCATAAGTATTGTTACATAACGTGAAATAACAGCCCATAATGCAATAAATATCGATATAAAATCATGACGCAAAACGGACGTATCAATGTTGTGGTGCGCGATGCTTTCGATACGGTGAGTTGGCGATTCACTGGGTTTTATGGAGCGCCTAGAGCTGAGAACAAACATCATCGCCGGCGGTTCCTCTATATGCTACATGGCCTTGCACATGAGGAGTGGTTGTGTATGGGTGATTTTAATGAAACCATCCATGGGGATGAACATTTCAGTTGGACAGCTAGGCTGGAATGGCAAATGAGAGCATTCTGTGAGGTTGCTGACGACTGCGGGTTCCAGGATTTAGGTTGGTCTAGAGTACCCTACACATGGGAGAACCGACAATCTGGCAACTCTAATTTAAAAGCTCGCCTAGACCGAGTATTTGCTAATGAGGAATTTAGGCACATGTTCAAGGATGTAAAAGTGCGCCATATCTGTTCAGTCGAGTCGGATCATTGCTTTGTACTGTCAGAAGTGCGGCAACAACACCCAAATAGCAACTCACATACTTCGAAAGCTTTTCGCTATGAGAACATATGGCAATCTCATAATGAATATGACCACTTGGTTACTGAGACTTGGCGTGCACAGGCTAGGCAGCCGGGCCTGCACGGTGTAATGGACTCCCACGCGGCTCTCTGCTATTTCTTGAGCTTGCGTTAGTTTTCCTTGAAGAGGAAAGGGTGATGCAGCAAAGTAGCGTAAGTATTTCCCTTAGTTTTTGAGAACCAAGGTATCAATCCAGTAGGAGGCTCCTCAGAAGTCCCACGCACCTACACAAACAAACAAGAACCTCACAACCAACACAATAAAGGGGTTGTCAATCCCTTCAGGCCACTTGCAAAAGTGAGATATGATAGAGATAATATGATAATATAAATATTTTTGTTATTTTTATGATATAGATTGGAAAGTAAAAGATGCAAATAAAAGTAGATGGTAAACTTATATGATAAAAAATAGACCTGGGGGCCATAGGTTTCACTAGTGGCTTCTCTCAAGATAGCATAAGTATTACGGTGGGTGAACAAATTACTGTCGAGCAATTGATAGAAAAGCGCATAGTTATGAGATTATCTAGGCATGATCATGTATATAGGCATCACGTCCGTCACAAGTAGATCGAAATGATTCTGCATCTACTACTATTACTCCACACATCGACTGACTCCTGCCTGCATCTAGAGTATTAAGTTCATAAGTACAGAGTAACGCATTAACAAAGATGACATGATGTAGAGGGATAAACTCATGCAATATGATATAAACCCCATCTTTTCATCCTCAATGGCAACAATACAATATGTGCATTGCTGCCCCTGCTGTCACTGGGAAAGGAGACCACAAGATTGAACCCAAAGCTAAGCACTTCTCCCATTGCGAGAAAGATCAATCTAGTCGGCCAAACCAAACTAATAATTCGAAGAGACTTGCAGAGATAACTTAATCACACATAAAAGAATTTAGAGGAGATTCAAATATTTCTCATAGATAAACTTGATCATAAACCCATAATTCATCGGATCTCGACAAACACACCGCAAAAAGAGTTACATCGAATAGATCTCCAAGAAGATCGAGGAGAACTTTGTATTGAGATTAAAAGAGAGAGAAGAAGCCATCTAGCTAATAACTATGGACCCGAAGGTCTGTGGTAAACTACTCAGAACTCATCGGAGAGGCCTTGGAGATGATGTAGAGGCCCTCCGTGGTCGATTCCCCCTCCGGCGGAGCGCCGACGAAGGCTACAAGATGGGATCTCACGGATACAGAAGGTTGCGGCGGTGGAAATAGGTTTTCGTGGTCCTCCTGGATGTTTTCGGGGTACGTGGATATATATAGGAGGAAGAAGTAGGTCGCTGGATGCTCGAGGGGCCCACGAGGGCACTACTAGGGAGAACCCTATACACAGAATTTTAGCAGTAGCGTGGGTCAGAAAAGCACGCTGGTGCTAATTAGCAGTAGCGCGCCAGAGGAAACCGCGCTACAGATAAAGATCTAGCAGTAGCGCGTCTTGCTGGACACACGTTACTACTAAAATTCCCAAGGCTTAGCCCATAGGCTACACATAGTAGTAGGGATCTATGACGAACCGCGCTACCGCTACGTCGTTTGTAGCAGCGCGTTTTAATATAAACTCGTTGCTACTAAAGGTTATAAATTAAATGGAAAGAGAATGGAAAGGTAATTGAAAATGAAAGAAATAGAATAAGGTGAAAGGAAACAAATAAAATGTGAAGAAAACTAAATGGAAAAGGGAAAGAAGAGAAAGGAGTAGCAGTAGCGTGTATCAGAGAACGCGTTGTAGCTAAGATAGCAGTAGCGCTTTTCCCGGAACGCGCTACTGCTACTTCTGACTTAACCACGGAGTTCGTCCTTCCCCACGCCACTTTCCCCCAAATCCAACTCTCTCCACTCTCGCCGCCGCACGCTCTCTGCACCCTCTACGCCGCCCCGACCCCCGACCTCAACGCCGCCCCCGCCCCCGACCTCAACGCCGCCCCGGACGC
>NC_041383.1:26373887-26394558 GCF_002162155.2 Triticum dicoccoides
GCCCCGGACGCCGCCCGACCTCGACGCCGCCCTGCCCCTCCCTCGTCGCAGTCACCCGAGGTGAGCACGCCCGCTCCTCCCTCTCCCCTACCTCTGCCTAGGGTTTCTTTATATTTTAGTTGCATATTAAGTTTATTTTTATTTATAGTAAGTTTATTTTAGTTGCATATTAAGAACTAGGTACTAATTAGGTAGTAGAATATTTTTATTTATATTAAGTTTATTTTTAGTAAGAACTAGTTGAATTAATAGAACTAATTAGTAAGAACTTGTTTATATTTTTTAGTTAAAGCAATTTTTCCCGCCTCGACGTCGACAATGCCTATCCCGCATCCTCGTCGTCGAGTCGGCGGAGGACGACACCTGCTTGACCAGATCGGCCATGTCTGGGACTGGGCTCCGCCGGGGTGGTACTGGGAGGCGCTACCTACCGGGGGGCGCAGGTTGGTGAGGAGCCAGCCTGTCATTGACCCGAACCTTCTTTGGTGGCGGTCGCGTGGGCCAGTGACAATTGAGAGGCTCGAGGACTCCACGGAGGTGGTGCGTCACCGTGTCAGTGAGGAGGACGCGCACGTCCGTCGCTACTTGTTTGCGTTGGAGCACAGGCCGTTCTCCAATACCTGGCAGGTTCTCCGGGGATCTCACTAGAGCTATGATCCCGTGATGGTTCCTTCTCTGTGGGTGTCCACCGCCTGCGCCGATACCCGTCGTGTGCTAGGGTTTTAGTTGTATTAGTGATGTTATATGTATGACACTATTCGTGATGTATTAGTGATAATATTCGACGATGTACGGACGTATGAGATGATTTACTTTTGCTTATTGAATGCATGCTAATTTGAGTCCTATAAGATATTTTGAAATGTATATCTTGTGTTGCTCAATATCCAAGTGGCCCGTCATGTTTGCAGGTTACACCTCCGAGTGGCCTATGTTTTGCCGGAGTGTTGATTCATTTCCGTTCCGGCAAATTTCAGGCGCTCGATATGTCCTATTTTAGCAAAGGTCATGCCGGATTTTTCCGTGAATTTTGGCATGACTTGTGCCAGAATATGTAGGAAATATCGAGTGCCCCGGATTTGTGTGTTGAGTATCTTGGTAGTTGTCTTCGATCATTTTCAATTAATGTTTTAACTATAAACATAGGAAATGTCTGACGACAAAAAGGATTTCGGTATTTGCAAATACTGCGAAGACGAGCGCGGCCTGTGCGACGGAATCTTCCTAGATGATGATAGGCGCTTCAGCATCAAGCTGGACGAGAACTTCGAAGTGGATACAGTAAGTCACAGCGACAAGTCTTTTTTCGTAATTAAGCATGACATCTGCTTTATTTGCTTCCACTTATATTTTTTTTTACTATTCTACTAGCGTATCGTCTGCCATGCAAGAGTTTTTGTATTGGATAAGATAGGTTTCAGTCATAGTATGGAGGAAAAGAAAGTTTACTTGAAGACCGAGCATGGTTATATTTTCCGTGCAAAATTGTACAATTCAGACGACTACACCAGTTTGGATGCAAAACATGGCGAGCACTATGCAAGACTTATGCATTTGAGCCTGATATGGTTATCACCTTTGATATTCATCCGGAAGATGATATTGAAGGTAATACCGACATCTGGGTCGATGTGCAGACGCCTTCAGTTATACCATTATGTAAGTTTCTCAGCCATATTTATGTCTTTGATCGATATTGTTTATTCAAAAATAGTTGACAACTAATTTGTATTGTCAGCTTATTTCGGTGCAAGCAAACATGTCCAGCGCTTGGTAGACAGGACCGTATACTGTCCTGGGGCTGAACTTAACTGCGAGGAGCTCAGTCATTATGTTTCATGGCTTGAGGATCTTGATACTGTCAAGACAAATTTTCTTCCTGCATTTAGAAATGTTAGTACTGAAAATGTGCGACCAATAGTGTTCGTAATGAACTACGGTCACATCTATTTAGGAAGGATGGTAAGTTTTTTACTATTTGTCATCAGTGCATCTTTTCCATACATTATTTTTGAAACTAAACTTTATTGCTAAGTATGTTAACATATGATGTTCTTCAATATGGACTCCCGATGAATGTTGTGCCTTATGGGATCGAGACTAAAGGTACCATGAGTATTATTAGCTTACGGCCAAGATATCCTACAGATTACTTTAGTGCATTCAAGATTAGCGACGGATGCTTAATAGTGCAAGACTGGACCAAATATGTGATGGGGGAGCGCAGAGAAGTACTAGGGGGCAGCAAACAGATGTGCTACCCACGATTAGGAGACAGGTTCATCTGCATGCTCCAGCTTGATCAAGGAGGAGAGCTATACATGTTTTATGTTATTTTACCTAAGAGAGAGCAGCAAGAGTGATTAGCTAGCTAGAAATGAGTTTCAGGATGATGATGTGCTACACTTATTACTATGATGATAAAATAGCTAGTGTTGGTGGTAATGACTATGATGATTATTATTAGCTAGTGTTAGTGGTGATTAAATAAATACTATTTTTTTTGAGACAGAAATAAATACTGTCGGTGGTAATGACTATGAGGATGATTAAATAGCTTGTGCTGGCGGATTAGATTCAAGTGGAGGCAACATGTGGTGCACATCGAAAGTACTACTAGTCCAAACTAGATCAAGTTTGGATTAGTAGTATACTTTTGACATGCACCACATATTGCCTCCACTTGAACCTAATCCACCTTAATTTGACACACTGTTATGGACATAATGATGTAAACCTCATAACTGTTATTGTATCAATATTTGTATGATGGCGCATAAATACACTAGAAATAAAAAAGTAAAAAAAAGTACTAGTAGCGATGGACAGAAAACACGCTGCAAGTAGTTACCTTAGCAGCAGCGTGGTACCGAACAAACGCTGCAGCTATTCGTCCTAGCAGTAGCGCGGGCATGCACGCGCTGCTGCTAAGCAATAGCTGTAGCGCCTTATTAGTAGTGCGCCCTCCCGCGCTACTAGTGAGCACAAAACCCGCGTTGCTGCTAGGGTTTTCCCTAGTAGTGGGGTGGGGGGCGCGCTGGGCACCCTCGTGGCCGCCTCGGTTGTTGCTTGACTTCCACTCCAAGTCCCATGGATTGCGTTCGTTATAAAAAGATCGCTCCCGAAGGTTTGTTTCCGCTTGGACTTCGTTTGATATTCCTTTTCTTCGAAACACTGAAATAGGCAAAAAAACAACAATTCGGGCTGGGCCTCCGGTTAGTAGGTTAGTCCCAAAATGATATAAAAGTGTAAAGTAAAGCCCATAAACATCCAAAACAAGTAATATAATAGCATGGAACAATCAAAAATTATAGATGCCTTGGAGACGTATCAAGCATCCCCAAGCTTAATTCCTGCTCGTCCTCGAGTAGGTAAATGATAAAAACAGAATTTTTGATGTGGAATGCTACCTAGCATAATTCTCAATGTAATTTTCTTTATTGTGGCATGAATGTTCAGATCCAAATGATTCAAAATAAAAGTTCATATTGACACAAGAAATAGTAATACTTCAAGCATACTAATCAAAGCAATCATGTCTTCTCAAAATAACATGGCTAAAGAAAGTTTATCCCTACAAAATCATATAGTTTGGTCATGCTCCATTTTCGTCACACAAGAATGCTCTCATCTTGCACACCCCCGATGACAAGCCAAGCAATTGTTTCATACTTTAGTAATCTCAAACTTTTTTCAACTTTCACGCAATACATGAGTGTGAGCCATGGATATAGCACTATGGGTGGAATAGAATATGATGGAGGTTGTGTGGAGAAGACAAAAAATAAGAAAGTCTCATGTTAACGAGGCTAATCAATGGGCTATGGAGATGCCCATCAATGGATGTCAACATGAGGAGTAGGGATTTCCTTGCAACGGATGCACTAGAGCTATAAATGTATGAAAGCTCAACAAAAGAAACTAGTGGGTGTGCATCCAACTTGCTTGCTCACGAAGACCTAGGGTATTTTTAGGAAGCCCATCGTTGGAATATACAAGCCAAGTTCTATAATGAAAAATTCCCACTAGTATATGAAAGTGACAACAAATGAGACTCTCTATATGAAGAGCATGGTGCTACTTTGAAGCACAAGTGTGGAAAAAGATAGTAGCATTGTCCCCTTTTTTGGGCCTTCCTTTTTTTATTTGACCTTTCTATTTTTTTATTTGGCCTTTCTTTTTTTATTTAGGGACAATTCTCTAATAATGATGATCATCACACTTCTATTTATTTATAACTCATGAGTTACAACGCAAAACTAGAACAAGATATGACTCTATATGAATGCCTCTGGTGGAGTACCGGGATGGGCAATGAATCAAGAGTGACATGTATGAAAAATTATGAAGGGGGCTTTGCCACTATACGATGTCAACTACATGATCATGCAAGGCAATATGACAATGATGATGCGTGTCATGATGAACGGAACATTGGAAAGTTGCATGGCAATATATCTCGGAATGGCTATGGAAATGCCATAATAGGTAGGTATGGTGGCTCTTTTGAGGAAGATATAAGGAGGTTTATGTGTGATAGAGCATATCGTATCACGGGGTTTGGATTCACCGGCGAAGTTTGCACCAACTCTCAAGGTGAGAAAGGGCAATGCACGGTACCGAAGCGGCTAGCAATGATGGAAGGGTAAGAGTGCGTATAATCCATGGACTCAACATTAGTCATAAAGAACTCATATACTTATAGCAAAAATCTACAAGTCATCAAAAACCAAGCACTACGCGCATGCTCCTAGGGGGATAGATTGGTAATAAAAGACCATCGCTCGTCCCCGACCGCCACTCATAAGAATGACAATCTAAGAACACCTCATATTTCAAATTTGTTACACAACGGTTACCATACGTGCATGCTACGGGAATTGCCAACTTCAACACAAGCATTCTTTAAATTCACAATTACCCAACTAGCATGACTCTAATATCACCACCTCCATATCTCAAAACAATTATCAAGTATCAAATTGATCATAGCATCCAATTCACTTCCTATGATAGTTTTTATTATACCCAACTTGGATGCCCATCATTCTAGGACCAATTTTATAACCATAGAAAATACCATGTTGTTCTAAAAGACTCTCAAAATAATATAAGTTAAGCATGTGAGGTAAACAATTTGTACAAAATAAAGCCACCGCCGTGCTCTAAAAGATTATAAGTGAAGCACATAGAGCAAAACTATCTAGCTCAAAAGATATAAGTGAAGCACATAGAGTATTCTAATAAATTCTAAATCATGTGGGTTTCTCCCAAAAGGTGTGTACAGCAAGGATGATTGTGGTAATCTAAAAAGCAAATACTAATATCATACGAGACGCTCCAAGCAAAACACATATCATGTGGCGAGAAAATATAGCTCTAAGTAAAATTACCGATAGACGAAGACGAAAGAGGGGATGCCTTCCGGGGCATCCCCAAGCTTAGGCTTTTGGTTATCCTTGAATATCTTGGGGTGCCATGGGCATACCCAAGCTTAGGCTCTTGCCGCTCCTTATTCCATAGTCGATCAAATCTTTTACCCAAAACTTGAAAACTTCACAACACAAAACTCAACAGGAAATCTCATAAGCTTCGTTAGTGCCAGAAAAAAACCCACCACATAAGATACTATAATGAACTCATTCTTTATTTATATTGGTGTTAAACCTACTGTATTCCAACTTCGCTATGGTTCATACCCCCCAATACTATCCATAGATGCATCAAAATAAGCAAACAACACACAAAAAACAGAATCTGTCAAAAACAGAACAGTCTGTAGCAATCTGTAACTCTTGAATACTTCAGGAACTCTAAAACTCCTACCAAAATAGGAAGTCCTGAGAAATTTGTCTATTGATCTACAGCAAAAAGAATCAATGCAAAATCACGTTTCATCGCGTTTTACGATACGGAGCCGCCGCTAAGCCCTAATCTCTCTCGGGAGGGCTGATTTGGACTCCGTTCAGGGCTCCGGAGAGGGGGATTCGTCGCCATCATCATCATCAACCATCCTCCATCACCAATTTCATGATGCTCACCGCCGTGCGTGAGTAATTCCATCGTAGGCTTGCTGGACGGTGATGGGTTGGATGAGATTTACCTTGTAATCAAGTTAGTTTTGTTAGGGTTTGATCCCTAGTATCCACTATGTTCCGAGATTGATGTTGCTATGACTTTGCTATGCTTAATGCTTGTCACTAGGGCCCGAGTGCCATGATTTCAGATCTGAACCTATTATGTTTTCATGAATATATGTGTGTTCTTGATCCTATCTTGCAAGTCTATAGTCACCTATTATGTGTTATGATCCGACAACCCCGAAGTGACATTAATCGGGATACTTCTCGGTGATGACCGTAGTTTGAGGAGTTCATTTATTCACTATGTGCTAATGCTTTGTTTCGGTTCTTTATTAAAAGGAGGCCTTAATATCCCTTAGTTTCCATTAGGACCCCGCTGCCACGGGAGGGTAGGACAAAAGATGTCATGCAAGTTCTTTTCCATAAGCACGTATGACTATATACGGAATACATGCCTACATTACATTGATGAACTGGAGCTAGTTCTATGTCACCCTATGTTATAGCTATTACATGAGGAATCACATCCGACATAATTATCCATCACTGATCCAATGCCTACGAGCTTTTCACATCTTGTGTTTCGCTTATTTACTTTTCCGTTGCTATTGTTACAATCACTACAAAACCCAAAAATATTACTTTTGCTATCGTTACCTTTATTATCATACTACTTTGCTACTAAATACTTTGTTGCAGATACTAAGTTATCCAGGTGTGGTTGAATTGACAACTCAACTGCTAATACTCAAGAATATTCTTTGGCTCCCCTTGTGTCGAATCAATAAATTTGGGTTGAGTACTTTACCCTCAAAAGTTGTTGCGATCCCCTACACTTGTGGGTTATCACCTGACAGCTGAATAGCCTCCAGACATATGAGTAATTCATTCCATGCTGCCAGACGAGGTCCTAAAAGGTCCCTATGAAAAGAAATATCAGGGTTTTCTTGTCCCAAAACTTGTTTGATCGTCACAAATTTATGTCTTACGATCCTGTACAAGCTAGGGTATTGCACCATCAGAGGGGTGGTCCCTAGCCAGGTGTCTTCCCAGAATCGAACCTGAGAACCGTCCCTAACCGAGAATGTTCCAAATTGGAAAAATAATTCCTTTGCCTTCATTACCCCACTCTAGAAATGTGAATCACGAGGTTTCCAATAGACCTGAGAAATAGCTTTGGATCTCACGTACTTGCTACGAATGATTTCCTGCCATACTTCATTCTTAGTGAGTAGTTTGTACACCCATTTGCTAAGAAGAGCAATGTTTTTAATCTCAAGGTCTTGAATTCCCAGTCCCCCTCGACTTTTAGGTCGACATAATACAATCCACCGAGCTAGTCGATATTTCTTGGATTCGTTATCACACTACCAAAAAATCTAGATGTAAAGTAATTGAGACGCTGAAGAACCCCTTTTGGGAGGTGAAAGAATGACAACATGTATAAAACCATGTTCTTGTGGACAGAGTTGATCAAGATTAATCGCCCCCCATAAGACAAGAGCTTCGCCTTCCAGCTGGCTAATCGATTATGAAGTCTCTCTTCCACATGCTTCCACTCAGAGATAGTTAAACGTCGATATTGTATGGGGATCCCCAGGTACCGAATCAGGAATTGGCCAAGCTGGCAGCCAAAAATCTCAGCATAGTCGGGTGCCGATTCTGTGGCATCACAAAAGAAAAACAGTTCACTCTTATGAAAATTAATTTTGAGTCCAAAAAGTTCCTCAAAATCACATAATAGCAACTTGAGATGTCTTGCTTTCTCTAGATCATGATCCAAAAACAAAATAGTGTCATCCACGCATTGTAGAATAGACATACCATCTTCTACCAAATGAGGAATGACACCACTGACTTGACCGGCCAACTTAGCCCGCTCAACAAGGGTAACTAACATGCCGGCCACCATGTTAAACAAAATAGGGGATGCGGGGTCACCTTGGCGAAGCCCCTTCCCAGTCTGAAAATAGTTGCCAACGTCATCATTAACCTTGATGGCCACACTACCTCCAGACACGAAACTCTCTACCCATCGACATCATTTTTGCGAAAACCCCTTCATGCGTAAAGTTTGCAACATAAATGGCCATTTAACTTTATCATAGGCTTTTTCAAAATCTATTTTAAAGATGACTCCATTCAACTTTTTATGATGAAGCTCCTGAACAGTCTCATGCAGCACAACAACTCCATCTAGTATGTTGCGTCTTTGCATAAATGTTGTTTGGGTGGGTTTGACAACATTGTCAGCCACCCCATTCAACCGATTAGTTATAACCTTTGTAAAGATTTTAAAACTTACGTTTAGGAGGCAAATCGGCCGATATTGTTGAATAGGACTAGCCTCCTTAGACTTGGGTAGTAGGATAATTTCCCCAAAGTTTAAGCGAGAAATATTAAGGTCCTCAGCATGCAGTTCGTTAAGCAACTAAACCAAGTCTGCCTTAATCACGTCCAAAAACATTGATAAAACTCTGCCGTAAAACCATCTGGACCCGGTGCCTTGTTGTGTTCCATCTGAAACAGCGCAGTTCGAATTTCCTCCTCGGAGAACTGGGAGGTTAGGAATTCATTTTCCGCTTCCGGAACTTGAGGGATGTCATGAGTAATAGACTCGTCCATCTCAAAGTTTGTTACACTGAAAAGCTCTTTGTAATACTTAGTAATAAATTTTTTGAGTGGTGCCTCCCCCTCGATACGGCCTTCCTCCTGGTCTAGAGAAAATATACATTTCTTTCTATGTCTGCCATTCGCCAGCATTTGAAAGTATTTCGTATTATCATCTCGTAGAACGGGCGAGTCTGCCTTGCAGCGTTGGTACCATTTAATCTCTTCCTCGCGTAATAGGCGGGCAATCTGCTCGTTTAGATGGCTTTTTGCTCAATCTCCGCAACCTAAAGGGGCCTCACCTCCGTGATTTTATCAATGGAATTAATTAATATAGATAGACGCAACTTTTCTTTTTTGTATATGCTAGCGGTATGCTTAGCCTGTCCACGAACGAATCGGCGCAAGGCACGGATTTGATTGTTCCATCGTTGGATGGGCGTGTTACCACGAGGTTGACGCGCCCACACTTTCTTGACCAGGTCATGGAATCCCTCTCTAGTGAGCCATCCTAGTTCAAATTTAAACTGATGACGGTTAGAACTTGGAGTTGTTTGTCCAAAATCGGTAAGCAAAGGAGCGTGATCCGATAAGGCCTCAATTCTTTCTAGTGCACATACCGAGGCTAGGGGGTACTTATATTCCCAGTCGGTGGTAACTAGCGCCCGATCAAGTTTTTCAAAGGTTGGAGTTGATCGGTTATTGGCCCGGGTATACTGTCGACCCGACATAGAGAGTTCCCTCAAGTCTAGGCTGTCAATAATAGCATTGAAGAGGAATGGCCACCTAGTGTCAAACCGATCATTTTTTTTCTGCTGATATCTAATAATATTGGAATCCCTCCCGATTAACATGGGATGGTGATTTTCTCGGCAGGTATTAACAAGTTCTTTAATTAAGAAAGGCTGACTTAAACTCCTCCTGAGCGGCGCCATATACAGCCACCTGGCTCCAAAGGAAGTTGTCGGACTTATTTTGAAGGTGAAATTTAATGTGATATTCCCACTTTGACGTGGACAAAAGTTCCAAGTATGTGGTGTGGATACCTAGCAAAATACCCCCGACCTCCCAGACGGCGGTAAGATGTGTCATTCATAATTGTAACCACATGAAAAGTGGTCAAGATCACGTGTTGGGAAGTCACGTTTGCCAGACTCAGAGATGGCCACGAAGTGCAACACATGATCCTTTACACAATCGGCGATGTGTTTGTGTTTAGCCAAGTCATCAAGACCTCTGCTATTCCAAAACATGCCTCTCATGCTGAACCATTTTTTTTATTAGAGACCTTTCCTTTCTTTGATGGGCGCCCTCTTTTCTTCACTGAATTAGACTTGTTCTTTCGTACCGATGCGACAAGCTCATATAAAATAGTGCCACTTGTAGTAACCTAGGAGTTTCCCTTTTTTCGTAGATTCGTTTATTCGAAATGTTTTATCTCTTAAACCGTGCGTCCAAATCTCGAACCGTTTTCACCGTTGGATTCCTCGCGCCGAGATCTTTAAAACTAGATCCCATGTTGATAGGTTTTGATGAACTTTTTTTCACGAAACAAACGAATCGGGAGCACGGGTTTTTTCCCTTTCCGAAAGAGGCACGCCCGTGCCTCTCGTGAAACCACAACCATGCCTCTCGTGGAAGCAAAACCGTACCTCTCATAGAAGAAAAAAACATGTTTTTTTATTTCCGAGGAGGCACGGCCGTGCCTCTCGTGAAAGCACATCCATGCCTAAGCGGAAGCAAAACCGTGCCTCCTGTGAAAAAAATAGAAAACGTGTTTTTTCGTTTCCGAGAGGCACGGCCATGCCTCTCGTGAAAGCACAACAGTGCCTTTCGCGGAAGGAAAAAAATAGAAAACAAATTTTTCCCGTTTCCGAGAGGTAGTGCCGTGACTCTCGTGAAAGTACAACCGTGCCTCTCTCGGAAGCAAAACTGTGCCTTTCGCGGAAGGAAAAAAAATAGAAAACTCGTTCTTTTCATTTCCGAGAGGCACCGCCGTGACTTCCACGAAAGCAAAACCGTGCCTCTTGCGGAGCAAAACCATGACTCTCGCGAAAGGAAAAAGGAAAAAAAACACATTGTTTTCGCGGAGAAAATTTTTTGAATTATTTTTTTGTCAAAAAGTTCAGGAAGACCGGTGGAAAACCGAAACGCCGAAAAAATCTGGAAAACCCATTTAAAAAGCTGAAAACGCGTGTAAAAAATAAAGAAACGAAATCCTAAGGGAGCGTCCAGAGCGCGACACGTGGCGGGCGGCTGGGAGCGCACCAAGTAGCGCCGATCGTTGCGAGGCTCCCGAAGGAGCGCTCGTTAATTAGTTGCTCCCGCCATGAGCCTAGTCTCGAAGTCCTAAGCAAAGTGCGTCTTTCCCTAAAAAAAAGAAGAAAAAAAAAAGGCAAAGTGCGTCTTAACGAACGAGTAGAAGCCATTGGAGGATGCTGCCGTGGCGCCGAATGCCCGAACCAGCATGATATTATGTGTACAACTGTAGATATCACTTTCGCGTCCAACTGAAGCAGGGGGGAGGCCAGTTGAGTCTGATGGAGAGAACAGCAGCCTGTACATACCAGCCGGCGCCAGGATTACAAATTCATAATCCGACGTTAAGCGCTGGCATCGCGATCTCGTGCATCCAAAGCAGTGCGCGCCACTTGATGCATGGATCCCTATCTACGACAAATTACACGAAATTCCGTATGAATCCAAAGCAGTTGCATGCATGGGTACGTACGCACGCCATGATAAGGCATTGCCATTTTTCTTCTTTTGCGCGGGTGCCATAAGCCATTGACTTTGACATGATAAGGCACACCCTGTTGGATTGTATGTGTCTATAAATATCGTCCGTCGTCTCTGTTCATGGAGAAAACAGGAAAGCAGCCATAGCCTTGCCTGCAAAGACCTACCACACAAACATACTCCCAACTAGCTACGTATACCCATCCCTCTCAAAACAATGTCGACGGTGAAGGTTGGCATGTTTGGCGGGTCCAACGGTGATGTCTGCGACATCACAGGATTGTCAAGTTTTGCGCCGTCAAGCCTGAGGAGCATGGAGATTTGGAGCACACCGGGTCATGAAGGGGTCATCAACGCCATACGCTTCACCTTCGTGGACAGCAAAAACAATGCGATCCTGGTTGGTCCATGGGGCACCCCGCTTCGTGGTTAGAAAAGCCAGGTACTCCATCCATGTCAAAATACAGTGCATGTTATTATCACTATTACTATGCATCTCTTCTCAACCATAATTTATACTTCACAAATGTAAATCCCGGAGTTAATCTATCTATTCATGCGTGAATTATTTCTTGTGATCATAAGTGCAGACTATTCACTTGACAAATGTGCGTGTCATCGAGCTCTCCGGCTACACCAATGGACAATACATCACCTCACTCACCTTCCGTACCACCGACGCCCCGAGGCATCATGGACCATTTGGAAAAGTGAGGCCAGCAACCGGGTCCGACACTTATTTCCGCATCCCTCTCATGCATGGCTCTATCGTAGCCTTCTGCGCCCAAGCCGACGACTACCTCAGCGCCATTGGTGCCTATCTCAAGAATTGATCTCTCATATGTTTACATACCCAGCCTAGCTGGTTACTCTATATGTGTGTGTACATGTGTGTTGTTTTTCAATAATACGGTGACCCCGTCGGTGTACGTGCAAGCTACCCAGCCTAGCTGGTAACTATAGGTGTGTGCGCATGTGCTTGGTCGTGTGATGTTTAATATGATGTGTGTGATGTTTGATGTATTGGTTAAGCTTGTAATAAAAAGTTTGGGAACTAAGTAACTTCCGGACAACAAGGAATCCCGCTAGTATTGCATATGCAACTTTTCTTAGAACCTAGAATTACACCCGTCTAGCATGAATGGAAATCCGACTACACTGTAGAAAGTTGGGCCGCCTATGTACTTACTTAATCTTCTCGGAGACTTCATAAGCTCACATTGACGCAAGTTATGTGGGCCTAGTTGGACAGCTAGATTACCTTTGGCACACTTGTGCCATCAAGCATGCGTGACACTGTGTAGCGTGACATTTGCATGCTATAGCTAGGGAAATCCTATTTTATACTCGTAAAGGCAAATAAGAACATCTACACGGGTTGATAAGACTCTCTTTTCTTACGTATTTGTACATCATCTAGAAAAGTCAGCAAGACATATTATAGAATGGATAACATCTAAATGATATCTATACCATTAGTGTTACAACATCCTAAAATTATGTGTCAACTAAAATTATAATAAGAAAATGGTTGAATAGGAAATGACATATGGTACAAAATGAAGAAATTATCATATTTTTATTTCTAGGAGATTACCTCTTAGCTAAGGGAATACAATGCTTTTTCTTCAAGATGAACATATTTACTTCGAACATATAAATAATTAAATTTACTAAGTAAAAGCACATTTCACGTATTTTTCAAGACTCAGGGCCCGCATTGGCAGCCGACACATCTAGAATTGCTTCATGTGGAGCATACCATAGTTGAAAAGGAATAAATACAAGATGGAAAATAGAATTTGGATGGTATGCTGTAGACAAAAAGGAAATCAATCAGAAAATCATTTAGATGATAAGGTATGCATAGAGATATAGAGGACCGTTCTCAGATGATCAGCTGAGCAATAGATAACGCTAATGCCGGTGTTTTTTTTTAGACATCTGAATAAGCGTCACATACATTACATACATACATACATATTAGTACTTAAGCGAAGGAAAGGGCCTGATTAGTTGTGCGGATATAAGAAACGGATTGCTATTAGTTGTGGTTGTGCCTCTACAAAAGCAGCTCGCGAATCAACAGATCCGCTACAGATCGGATCGGATGAAGTGAATGAGAAGGGTTATTTGCAGCGAGAAGACAGATAAATCACATATGCACCAAGCAAAGCTAAAGGAGCAAACGAATCCGCGCTACACGCGGAAATCCCAGAACAAATTAATGGAGCAAGTTAGGTCTGCTCACCAGTCCAGTGGAGCGGGCGGGTGGAGGAGACAGGTCAAACCACGCCGGCCGGGACGACGAACAGAGCAGCAGGAGCAGAGAGGGGAAAGGGGTTGTATGTTTGCCTAGTCTTATTCAGCTCTCTTAGTAGTACATAATGGCTACAGCGGTCGGTCTTTCACTGCCTGAAAACTGCAGCATTTGACGCAGAGCTCCCAAGTCCAGCTGCCAGGGCTATAACTTGCTTAGAGCATCTTCATCCGCGCCCCCAACACACCCCTCGCCCCAACACACCCCTCTAGGTGATTTTTTCGCGCCGGCGCCGAAAAAACGGTCCAGTCGTGCCCCAGGAACCCGTTTTTCGCCGGCTTGGGCCGAAATCAGCGCCGGCTGATCCAGGCCGAACCAGGCGTGCTGGGGCGCCCCGGGGCGCCGGGGCAAGCTGTTTTGGCGCGAAAGAGCCGCTGGTCCACCGAGTCAGCGACGCGCGCCTCATCGCCAGCGGAACACCTTGGTTTCCCGCGTGGAACCGGCGGCAGTCTTGCCATTGATTCCTCATCACGGACGCCGCATCACGGGCGACGCGGCAACGCCTCCCCTCCCGCCACGCGTACACACGGCGCGGGCTATATAAACCGGTGGCCTCCCTCGCCTTTGGCCACACAAGCCCACAGCCGCCCACCGACCGCCGCCGAGCTCTCCCTCTCTCCCCGTGCGCAACTGCTCGCCGACGCTTCTTCCCTTCCCTCTCCCTCTCTCCCAAGCCCGATGGCCGCGCGATTCCTAGGCGACGCGGCGGCGGCCAACGGCTTCAGCCGCCACTCGCTCCACGAGTGGGAGGCCTGGCTACTCTTCGAGGCGAACATCTCGGCGCCACTGGACATGCGTGTCGGGCCGACGGGGTGGAGGCTCAGCAATGGGGGTGTCCCCATTCCCCCGGTGCTCGACGTCGAGGCGCGCCCCGCCTTCTTCCCGCCGAGGTCGACCGCGTGCGAGCCTCCCTGACAGAGGAGCAGCGCGCCCTCCCCCAGTACGCCGCTGACAACCACGCATCAAGGGCGGCATACTTTCAGCACGGCCAAGAGCAGAGGCTGGCATCCACCAACGGGGCGCCGGTGGTGGACAGCATCAAGAACAGCGAGGGGCGCCGCGTATGGTGGGGCGCCCCCGGCCGCACGCTCCAGGACGTGCTGGAGTACCTCGAGGGTGGCAACGCCCGCCACTGGCATACCCTTCCGCGGCGGCCGCCTCGGTCCACCGCCGGAGCGCCGGGCAATGGATGCCCAGGAGGTTCGGCTCCTCCTCAACTTCCTCCTCTCACTCCTCCTTGCGCTCCTCTTCCCATTCCTCCGGCTCGCCGGCGGTGTTCGGCGTCAAGGCCGAGCCCGGAGCGGAGACGTCGCTTGGCCAGCGCACTCGCAGCGCCGGCATCGTCATCAATGAGGGTGGCCGGCGTGCCTCCTCCTCGGCTCCTCCGTGCTTCGTCGAACCGAAGACGGAGCCGGGGCTCCCCTTGAAGACGGAGCACGGTGCCGAGGAGCTCGAAGATGCGGCGGCTCTAAAATGGGCGCGCGATGACTGGGTGCACATGGAGATGGAGCGCCAACGCCGCGCCCTAGAGCAGTTCGAAGCTCGGCGCCGGGGTGACGACGAGGGAGGCATCGTCGTCCTCGACAACAGCGACGACGACGACGCGCCGCCACCGCCACCGGTCCATCATGGCGACGCCAGGCAGGGGTCCAGCAGGGGCGGCCGCTTCAAGGAGGAGAAGGCCGACGATGATGACGGCAAGGATGGCGGCGACGGTGGCGACTTCACCACGCTCAGCGACTTCTTCGGCCCGTAGTTGTAGTTTCGGCCTTTTTTAATAACTTCGCAGTGTAAAATGTCGAACATGTCTAATATATGCCCAGTTTGCCGAATTTCAGCCGAACTTTGCCGAATACTCTTTTTTTAACATAAACGGCGTCTGGGGGGCGGCCCTGGGATCGGTGGCTTGGAACCCACTCGCCCCCAGGCCGATTTTTTGTGCCGGCTCGCCCCCAGGCGGCGATTTTACGCGCCCCCTGGGGCTAACGGCTGGAGATGCTCTTATTGTGAGATATAGCCTGGCCTCGCTCTGGCGCGCCGGAAATGCGCTCGGCCCAACACAGCAGCCCCTCGGAAATGGGCTGTTTGTAACGTTTCTTCACCGGTTTTTCTTTGAGTTTGTACTTTTTTTCCTTTGTTTCTTCACCTGTTTTCTTCGTTTTTTTTCTGTTTTTCCTTCATCAGGTTTCTTTGTTTTTGGGTTTTTTATGCCTTTTTCTCACTGTTTTTCTTTGTTTTTTTCCTTTCTTTCTTTGGTCACAAACTTTTTATCAAAGCTGAAGTAGTAATTGTTTCTGGCATATATGTATTGGAATATTTCGAAAATACTCACTTCGTTCCAAAATACTTGTTGTGGTTTCAGTTGAAATCAAATTGAAACCATGAGAAGTATTTAGGAACGGATAAACCAAAGTAATAATGGAAAAGAGAAAAGAAAAAAAAGAAACTGAGTGAAGAAATGAACAATCCTATAAAATTTAATGTCATGACATATTAATTCAAAAATTTAAAATTGTAGGACACACATTTAAAATACACATCAAATTTAAACCATTCAAATTCAAACACGAGATGCAGTCCAAATGGAGTAATAATCCAAATAATCCAAATTCGAAGTCAACGACATGGTGTTGCCACCATTTTTTTGGCGGTCCTAGCAGCTGCATGCACTCCCATTGCTACACAACCATACTCTCTGCATCACGCCACTATCCATAGATTGCATCTCACCGTCGAAGGAAAACTGACCGATGCGAGTGAAGGAAATATGCCCTAGAGGCAATAATAAAGTTGTTATTTTGTATATTTCTTTATTTCATGATAAATGTTTATTATTCATGCTAGAATTGTATTAACCGGAAACTTGATACATGTGTGGATACATAGACAAAACACCGTGTCCCTAGTAAGCCTCTACTAGACTAGCTCATTAATCAAAGATGGTTAAGTTTCCTAACCATAGACATGTGTTATCATTTGATGAACGGGATCACATCACTAGGATAATGATGTGATGGACAAGACTCATCCGTTAGCTTAGCATATTGATCATTCAGATTATTGCTATCCCTTTCTTGATGTCAAATACATATTCCTTTGACTATGAGATTATACAACTCCCGAATACCGGAGGAATACCTTATGTGCTATCAAATGTCATGACGTAACTGGGTGATCATAAAGATGCTCTACAGGTATCTCCGAAGTTGTTTGTTTGGTTGGCATAGATCGAGATTAGGATTTGTCACTCCGAGTATCGGAGAGGTATCTCTGGGCCCTCTCGGTAATACACATCATAAGAAGCCTTGCAAGCAAAGTGACTAATGAGTTAGTTGCAGGATGATGTATTACGGAACGAGTAAACATACTTGCCAGTAATGAGATTAAACTAGGTATTAAGATAGCGACGATCGAATCTCGGGCAAGTAACATACCGATGGACAAAGGGAATAATGTATGTTGTCATAATGGTTTGACCGATAAAGATCTTCGTAGAATATGTGAGAGTCAATATGAGCATCCAGGTTCCGCTATTGGTTATTGACCGGAGAAGTGTCTCTGTCATGCCTACATAGTTCTCGAACCCGTAGGGTCCGCACGCTTAACGTTCGTTTACGATATAGTGTTATTTGAGTTATATGATTTGGTGACCGAATGTTGTTAGGATCTCGGATGTGATCATGGACATGACGAGGAGTCTCGAATTGGTCCAGAAGTAAAGATTGATATATAGGATGATAGTATTCGGACACCGGAAGTGTCCCATAGGGTATCGAGTATTTATCGGAGTACCGGAGGGGTTACTGGACACCCCGGGAGTTTAATGGGCCACATGAGCCAAAGGGGAAGGGGCACACCAGCCCACAAGGCACTGACGCACTCCTCCTAGGCCATCGGCCAAGTGGGAGAAGGAAAGGGGGGAGTCGACATCCCGCTTCCTTTCCTCTCCCCTCTCTTCCTTTTCCCTTCCAGTAACCATGGTAGGGTGGGGGGCAAATTGGGGAGGGACCCCAAGTAGGATTCGGCCTACTTGGGGGCGCCTCTTGTCTGGTCCCTCCTCCCCCCACCTATATATATATATGTGGGAGGGGGGGGGGGCTAGCATTACTACAACATAATCTTAGCCGTGTGCGGAGCCCCCCTCCACTGTTTACTCTGACGAGCATATTTTCGTAGTGCTTAGGAAAAGCCCTGCGGAGATCACTTCACCATCACTGTCACCACACCGTCGTGCTGCTGGAACTCATCCACTACCTCGCTGACTTGCTAGATCGAGAAGGAGATGATGTCACTAGGCTGAACGTGAGTTGAACGCGGAGGTGGCGTACGTTCGGTACTCAATCAGCTGGATGAAAAAGAAAGTTCGACTACATCAACCGAGTTGTTAAACGCTTATGCTTACTGTGTACGAGGGTAGGTAGACACACTCTCCCCCATCATTGCTAAGCATCTCCAAGATAGATCTTGCGTGAGCGTAGGAAACTTTTTAAAATTGCATGCTACATTCTCCAACAGCGAGAACCGCC
Source organism: Triticum dicoccoides (assembly GCF_002162155.2). Classification (NCBI taxonomy): domain Eukaryota; kingdom Viridiplantae; phylum Streptophyta; class Magnoliopsida; order Poales; family Poaceae; genus Triticum; species Triticum dicoccoides. The sequence continues at coordinate 26,392,166 of NC_041383.1, forward strand.
AGAACCATAGTGGAGCCTTCCGGCTGCATCCTGCAACCTTGCCATTGTGATATGCCGGCAGCAACCACTAGATCTAGAGAGGAGAAGACGAACCGGCGCTAAAGTGCCACCACGTGGCAGAAGCCAGGTCCGGGTGTGTGTAGAACACAAGTACCAACCGGTACTAAATGTTTGGGTGTGTTTTGTTTTTTTACTTTAGTTTTGTGTTTTCAATTTAATTTAGTGATTGTTTTACATTATAATGAGTTGTTAAATCATTAGGTGAAAGTACCACAGATTAGTTTCGACTGGATGCATGTGGATCCTAGCTAAGTGATCAAGTATATGCCATATATCCATATTATACTTGATCACCTAATAGGTGATCAAGTATAATATGGATATATGGCATATAGTTGATCACTTAGCTAGGATCCATCCAACTGAAACTAATTTGCGGTTTCTTTCATAAATGATATAATAACTCATCATTATCATCATCATATTAATATAAAAACTCTTGCATCATATCATCAACATCAGTATACTAGCTAGCTAAAAATCATCATAGTCGTCATTACCACTATTTAATCATCATAGTCATTACCGCTATCTAATCACCACCAACACTAGCTTAAAGAAGAAACATTCACTTGTACCAGAAGCAAAAATATCATCGAGTTCAACATGGTCATGATATTATAAGCGTTCATAACACCACAAAAGCAAATCACTCTTTAATATTAAGTTCAGGACGAAGAACACGGACATGAGAGGACAAGTACTAAGAGCATGAACTAGCTAAATCACTCCTGCTGCTCTCTCACGGGTAAAATAGCATATAACATGTATAACTCTCCTGATTCATCATACTGGAGCATGCAGATGAACCTCTCTCCTAATTGTGGGCTACGCTTCTCATTGTTGCCCCCTAGTACTTCTCTGGGATCGTTAACAATTTTCCTCCAATCTTTCACTATTAAGCATTCATCGCTTCTAGAAATCCTGAATGCACTCATGTGCAATGCAGGATATCTTGGCCGTAAGCTAACAATTGACATGCGACTTTTAGTCTCGACCCACTAAGGCACAACTGTCATCGGGAGTCCCTGTTGAAGAACATCATATAGTAATTAATATACTTAGCAATGAAAGTTTAGCAAAAAAATATGTATGCAAAAGATGCACTGAGGACAAATAGTAAAAATCTTACCATCATTCCTAAATAGATGTGACCGTAGTTCAATACGATCACTATTGGTCGCACGTTTTGAGTACTAACATTTCTAAGTGCAGGAAGAAAATTTGTCTTGACAGTATGAAGATCCTCAAACATGAAACATAATGACTTATCTTCTCGCAGTTTAGTTCAGCTCCGGGACAGTAGTAGGTCCTGTCTACCAAGCACCGGACATGTTTGCTTGAATGGGAATAAGCTGTCAATAGAAATTACTGTCAACTATTTTTGAATAAACAATATCAAAGACATAAATATGGTTGAGAAGAACTCACATAATGGTAGAACTGGAGGCGTCTGCACATCGACCCAGATGTCTCTATTACCTTCAATGTCATCTTCCGGACAAATATCAAAGGTGATAACCATATCAGGCTCAAATGCATAAGCCTTGCATAGTGCTTGCCAAGTTTTGCATTTAAAATAGGTGTACGTGTCTGCATTGTATACTTTGACATTGAAAGTATAACCATGCTCAGTTTTCAGATAAACTCTCTTTACCTCCATAGTTTCCATAGCATTGAAACCTATCTTATCCAAGAAAAAAATGCTTGCATGGCAGGGGATGCGCTAGTAGAATAGTGAAAATTAAAAATTATAAGTTGAAGCAAATGAAGCATATATAAGTCATGCTTAATTATGAAAAGAGACTTGTCGTTGTGACTTACTGTATCGAATTCGAAGGTCTCATGCAGCTTGATGCTGAATTGCCTATCATCAACAAGGAAATTTTTGTCGCACAGGTCGTGCTGGTCTTCACAGTATTCACACATAATGAAATCTTTTTCATCGTCAGACGTCATTTCCTATGTTCATATAGGTGAAATATTAAACACTTACTAATTCTATTAATTCAACTAATTCAACTAGTTCTGTTAATTCAACTAATTCAACTAAGCATTTACTAAAAATAAACTTGTTCTATTATTTTTCTTACTAAAATAAACTAGTTCTATTAATTCAACTAATTCAACTAGGAATTTACTAAAACAAACTACTTCTATTAATTACTTACTAAAATATATAAAGTAGCTATATATAGTAATATTTTAATTAAATCATCAAATATCATATACCTAAATTTACTTACTAAAAATAAACTAGTTCTATTAATTCAACTAGTTCAATTAAGAATTTACTAAAAATAAACTAGTTATATTAATTCAACTAGTTCAAA
>NC_041383.1:26395415-26449237 GCF_002162155.2 Triticum dicoccoides
ACGGGGACGGCGCGATGACGGGCGACGGGCCGGGGGCGATCGACGGCGCGATCGAGACGGCGACGTAGTACGGGGCGGCGGCGCGAGATGGCGACCACGGGCGGCGGGGGCGACGGCACGCGGCGGGGCGATGGCGCGGTGGCGATGGCGCAAGAAATTGGAGAAGAAGTGCTCGATGAAACTGATTTTTCGTAAGTGTCATATATATGGGAGGGGCCTTTAGTACCGGTTGGAGCCACCAATCGGTACTAAAGGCCAATTTTGGCCAGGGCAAGCGGCGGGAAACGCTGCCTTTAGTACCGATGCGTTACCACAACCGGTACTAAAGGCCCACCCAATAGTACCGGTTGGAGCCACCAACCGGTACTAATGATTGTGCGCTGCCACCCGTGATGCACTATGTTTAGTCCCACCTCTCCGAGCGAAGGGCAGCCGCACTGGTTTATAAACCTAGCCGCGGCTGCTCCTTTGAACTCCTTTATATAGCAGGCTTCTGGGCCTAACTAGGGCGCACTGCCCTGTGAGCCTGCCGGCCATTCTGGGCCTGAATTTGCACACCCTAGGTCTGGCAGGCCCACTGGACAGCACCCCAACTATTTTGATATAGTTTTTTTTTCTTTTCTGCATTATTTATTTTCTTCTATTTATTTTTGAGTAATTTTTATATAGTTTTCTTTTCTGCCTTATATTTTTTCTTTTATTTATTTCTAAGTAGTTTTTTGCTGTATTTAGTTTCTTTGTGAATATTTTTGCTTTAGTTGCTTCGAATGCTGCATAATGCTTCATTTTGCAGTGATTTTCAATTTCATGGTCATTTAGCTCTCTAAACAAATTGATGACGTCGCTTCGAATGCTGCATAATGCTGGCTCGAAAAAAGTATGGAGTTCAAATAAGTTAAAAAAAATGAAATGGCCGTGTAACAGATGAGTTCTCGTCCAAAACCCTGATATATACTCTGAAAGAGATTGTCCAGTTTGTACACGAAGTGCGTCCAATTTTTGCCTTGACACTCTCTACTCTTTCACACATGCTATGCGGGTGAAATTATGATACCTTTAACATTTTCAGAGTTCGTTTTGTAGTGATTTTCAATTTCACGATCATTTAGCTCTGATCTAAACAAATCGGTGACTGAAAAACAACAAATGATGTCAGAACGTGTTGGAAATTGATGATGTCGCTTCGAATGCTGCATAATGTCGGCTCAAATAAAGTCTGGAGTTCAAATAAGTTTAAAAAAATGAAGTGCGCGTGTAACAGATGAGTTCTCGTCCGAAATCCTAATACTCCGAAAGAGATTGTCCAGTTTGTACACGAAGTGCGTCCAGTTTTTCCCGTGACCCTCTCTACTCTTTCGCACATGCTATGCGGGTGAAATGATGATACCATGCCAAGTTTCAACATTTTCAGAGTTCATTTTGTTGTGATTTACTGTTTCACGGTCATTTAGCTCTCTAAATAAATTGGTAAATGACTGGAAAACAACAAATGATGTCAGAACGTGTTAGAAATTGATGACGTCGCTTCGAATGCTGCATAATGCCGGCTCAAAAAAAGTCCGGAGTTCAAATAATTTTAAAAAAATGAAGTGCCTATGTAACAGATGAGTTCTCGTCCGAAACCCTGATATATACTCCGAAAGAGATCGTCCAGTTTGTACATGAAGTGCATCCAGTTTTTGCCGTGACCCTCTCTAGTCTTTCGCACATGCTATGCGGGTGAAATGATGATACCTTCAACATTTTCAGAGTTCGTTTTGTAGTGATTTTCAATTTCACGGTCATTTAGCTCTGATCTAAAAAAATGGGTGACTGAAAAATAGCAAATGATGTCAGAACGTGTTGGAAATTGATGACGTCGCTTCAAATGCTGCATAATGCCGGCTCAAAAAAAGTATGAAGTTCAAATAAGTTAAAAAAATGAAGTGCTTGTGTAACAGATGAGTTCTCGTCCGAAACCCTGATACTCCGAAAGAGATTGTCCAGTTTGTACACGAAGTGCGTCCAGTTTTGAAGTGAGTGGCGGCCGACGGGGGAGGACCGGCGCGAGGGATTGAGGGGGAGACCGAGTGAGTGGAGAGAGTGAGGGCGTAAACATGTAAAAATATACATAAAAAATACATTGATTATCAATGATCTTTTTGTGTACAATCTGAATTGTCAATATGAGTCCTCAACGGTTTAGAAACCAGTGAAGACTCATATTGAGTCCACAAATTATACACATAGAGTTCAATGAAGACCAAATGCTTGTGATAGTTTGGCAAGTAACATATTTAAGGTGGTAAAAATCTTGCTAGAGGAGCGAGGTGGGACTAAAAATAGCCTGCCACAACCTATTTACTACCGGTTCGATCCACGAACCGGTACTAAAGGTGCATGCCGGGCCCCAGCATCTTTAGTACCGGTTCGTGTGCCACGAACCGGTACTAAAGGTTTGCAATGAACCGGTACTAAAGATCTCCTCCCGCCTAGCCATTTGAACCGGCACTAATGGACACATTAGTGCCGACTTAAATGCGAACAGGGACTAATGTGTCTCACATTTGACCCTTTTTCTACTAGTGGGTATCCACCTCAATACACAGCTTGAGTGGATGGGCGGTGATTCCATGATCAAATCAGAAGTGGAAATCCTCCCAAATCTAAAATATGATGGAGACATTGGCCCATCTAATAGGATGCCATCACCTGTGATGAAGGGAGCGACCAGCCCCAACCCTCACGGGAATTCACCATCGAGAGAGCCTCCTACACCCTAGCATGACCCAGGCCAACGTGGCTTTGGTGGCGGTGCCACTGCATAGCAGCACAAGGTCCCCAACTAGCATGACACACAGTAGAGGCCGAGCCGCACCATGTCATGAGGGAGTGCTGGAGAATCGGAGGGCGGCAACAACAGTGGAACACGACCGGGGTGGAGTGGAAGGAAGCACCTCGCAGGCGACGAACAGGTGCCCTGCCGCTGCCTTCCTTGGAGCTGGCCCGAGCATTTGATAGAAATGGCGACCATTCCCTTGCACGTGGATCTCCTGTTCGTGCGCATCAGCGACGCCCCCTCCCACACATAGATCTCCTCTTCCTGCGCAGCAACAATTTCCAATGTATAATGTGTCATCACTCGACTTTGGTATCCTCGTCATTTGTGCCATGTTCTATCCCACTAAAGCTCTGGCAGCATGTTGTATACAAAATAGAAGTTGGCACAAAGCAATAACAGATAGATCTTTACTTTAAAATGCAAGTCCAATAGAATGATTAGGTCATCGAGAAGTGAGAACATGATTGAGCCATCTATTCTCATCAAGGGTACATTTGACCACACATATATATTCTAATTATATATAGCGACTACTTGTCAAAAAAGGAAACATGTAAATAAATTTTTTACCCTATCTTTTGAATATTTATAAAAGAAACTCATAATGGATGTATTTTATTTTGCTTTAGGCACCTAATTTCCATGCATGGCTTCCATATATAGGAATTCCTTATTATTAGATAACATTTTACAAAATGCTGGAAACTGCAAGTGTGCTTTTGGATGTCCGGGCGCACACAAAAAGAAGCCATGGATCTCCCCTCATGGGATAAGTATCATGTAGTAACCACATACAAACAAGACAGATGATTTTAGTGACATGCAAACATGTTACGGAATTTGAAAAACAAGTGACGTTCAATAGAGTGTCCAATTCAATTTTCGTTTTCACCGTTGACTTCCTCATAACAAGATCTTTGAAACTAAACCACACATGGTCATATTTCAACAAGTATTTTTGAAATGCAATTTTATATCACGAAAAGCAAGTAAAAATCAAGTTTTAGCTGCAAACATGCTTTTTCACCGGAAACCGATAGGCCTATCATATGTCACTTTTGTATGTGTGTATGTGTGGGGCGGGGTAAAAATCAATTTTCATGTATATATCTTCTTCCATATCATTATACTGTATCCATAGACTTTTAGCACATGTACTAGTTCATGGAAGTATCAATGCAGCCTATAAAAGTTTTATAAAATATCTTTAACAATGTTTCAGTTATTATATACTTGAAAAACTTTTGGTTTGCATACATATGATTCGTAAAAATGGCCAATTTATAGGGTTGTGAGAGAAAAGTAGGTACTGTAAACTTGCGCTTCACCATAGTAAGTTGTTTTTCCAAAATTTTAAAACTTTGCTTTGATCATTGCTTTCCCCATGGTGAGTTTGTCAAAAGCTAGACCCAACAAAAGCATGTTTTCAAAAATATTTTTGTTAAGTTGTTTCATGCCACAATGTTTTTCTTGTATTTTCTTAATGTTCCTTGTCACGAGACCTTTAAACCTTGATTTTACATGGACATGGTGGATATATTGAAAAATCAACCTACTTTATCAAAAAGCAAGTGTTTAGTATAAACTTTTTAACACAAACCGGCAGGTAATCCATCTTTTGTTATGAATTGTATGCACTAAAAGCAAATTTGAAGGTTTTTAAATATGTTTAATAAAATATTAAGAGTAGGCCTGTTATATTGGAAGGTAAATTAGCAGGACATCCATTAACTTGCAATGCAAACTTGTATTTTAATTTTATTACATTGCTTCAAATAAACTAGTGCATGCCCTAGAAACTACACATGCACAACTTTATAGATAAATAGGAAACTATTTCTCAGAAACGTGATTTTCATCAATGAACAATGTATAACAAATGATTGACTAGAAGATCAATCTGATCTAGAAAAACATATTTCGATCATAAAACTGGCTTGTCATGACATGAAGTTTCTGTTCAGAAATATTCGCCGGATTATGACCGTGAGGGATCGTAGTTTGGAAGATCTTGCCGTGAGGAATACAACGGTGAAAATGGATTTTGATTTGAACACTCAGTTTGTAGACAATGCATTTTGTAGTGTTAGAAACACATGGATATGAAAAGCGCATAAGGGCTCAGCCTAACATTTTCCCCTTTTCTATCAATCACAAGATTTCGTGAGTAGAGACTTTTGCACTAATCATGTATCATTATTATAAAATATACATACCAGCACATACAATGTAGCATTTTTTTAAAGCACAACACAATCATATATGCTCACATACACTCATCTCTATGAAAGCACACACGCACATCCTACGCCTACGGGCACCTCCAAACAGTTAAGCCGGTATAACATGTTAAGATTGACAAAATCACGATACACACCTTCCTAGTCTACCATGTAGCATTTCTCTTAGTTGCGTAGAAAACAATATAATCTCCCGGAAATCGAAAATTGCAGTCTAAGTTAAACCTTATCCAATTTCTTTGAGAAACACAGTACAGATGCGTACACTCATAACCTGCATGCACACTGTTCCCTTTGAAAGCGCGCACGTACATCCTCAATTCCTCATGCTTCCTTGAAGAAGACACGAGGGTAGAAGTGAGGTGAGTTGGTCGTTTGTGATTTGGAGAATATGCATCTGCTTCTACCTGGTCAGGTTCCAAATTTGCTCTACTTCTAGTTCTTCCTAGTTGGTCCCTCTGTATCTGTTCCTATTAGCGTTAGATTTTGTTTGTTTTTCATATGTATCAACATATGATTAATTAAGAGATCTGGTGCCCAACCATGTATTGTGGATGTGTTTGGAGCTATTTTTCTCATGTGTTTGGCGCGCAGGGTTGTTTGAGGGTTATCCGATTAGGTGTATTATTAGGTGGGAGAGGAGGTGCGTGACCCTTTTTTGGCTGGAACAAGCACGCGCGCTGGCATGGAAGAAATAGACACGTGAGTCCAATATAAGGACTGGATATGAAGAAGACCAGCTTACTCTCAAATCTAACCGTTTAACCATGCATATCCATATCGGTAATTTTGGGAAGGCAAACCCCCCTATTTATATAAACTCGGCGACGACCCCAAACAAACCACAGCCAACCTTTCTCAGGTGGTTGAATTCCCGGCGACCTGAGCACCATGGTTTCGGCCGACGCAGCTCGCAACGTCGTCGGAATCATGGGCAATTGCATCTCCTTTTGCCTCTTCCTCTCCCCTGCGTAATTAAGCCGCCCTCCTCTCCTCCTCTTGCCTGGTGATCTGTATATGGAAGGTGGCTGTTGGTAACCAGGACATGAATCTGAGCTTGTTTTCTTTCTGCATGCCGCATGCAGGCAGACATTTGACCGGATTTGCAAGAACAAGGACGTGGAGCAGTTCACGCCGGACCCCTACCTGGCGACGCTCATGAACTGCCTGCTCTGGTTCTTCTACGGCCTCCCCATCGTCCACCCCAACAGCCTCCTCGTCATCACAATCAACAGCATCGGCATCATCATCGAGACAATCTACCTCTCCATCTTCTTCCTCTACTCGCCCCCAAAGAAGCGGGTACATACATCCCTGATCCCCCTATTGCCCGCCCGGAAGAACAATTAATTTCCCAGTATTTTTTCGCCGCTAGTTTCTGGCCCCTACGTCCCTAACCCATGCCCGTGCGTGCGTGCAGCTAAAGATACTTCTCGTTGTTGGCTTTGAGGTGGCGTTCGTGGCGTCCGTGGTGGTCGGAGTGCTCCTCAGCGCCCACACCTACGAGGACCGCTCCAGGATCGTCGGCATCATCTGCATCGTCTTCGGCACGATTATGTATGCCGCCCCGCTCACAGTCATGGTACGTACACGCGCACACCTACCCACATGCATGGATCCACGCTTTGATTCGCTAGCCTTGGTTTCAAACTCTATCGGTTGCGTGTTAATACCGCACATGTGGCCGTTGTGGACGTAGAGCGTGATATTGATGCCTTATTTAGGAAGATCAGCCTAGTTAATCTGCATGAACCTACAGTTTATTAAAAGATGCAACACCCAGGTTATTTTAAAAGATGCAAGTTGCCACTGTATATGTTTGGTAAAAAATAAAACCTACTGTTTATTTCTACATCAATAGGTAATGCAACCCCCTAGCTCTGTTCTGCTTAAGTATATCCATCCATTGGCTGTGTGCATCCTAGCTATGCAGAGGCCGGGTGTATGCTCATTTTGTTTGTATCCTCCTGATGCTCCATTTTAAGCCAACAAAATTCACCCTTTTTAGAAAAAAAGTATAGCCATCCAACCAAAAAACTTTCTATTTTAGCTATATGTAACTTGCCTGTTTTTATATGTGGGCAAGGCGATTTCCGACCTATGATTCTTTTATGCAGATTCATCTTCTCTCTCTCTCTCTCTCTCTCTCTCTCTCTCTCTCTCTCTCTCTCTCTCTCTTATGTTGTTTCATGGCTTCTTGGGTTAAAATTTTGACATGCCCTTGTTCGGGGTCACTCCATTTTCTTATTGGGCTTGAAGCCCATTACCCATTGCCTGTTTTAGTTTCCTTCGATTTTACATGTTTTTGCTTTTTTTTCTTTACCGTTTTGCTTTTTTTGTATTGGTATTTTTGCGATGTTGGATGAGTGTAAATGGATACGCGTAAGTACTATACAATATGTGTTTAAATTGTTTAGAGTATGGAAATTTCACTATTACATATTTATTCTTTGCATATATAAAGAGTGCAATTTCAGTGTAAACTTGTGTGCAAGTTTTTAAAGTCATTTTCATTTCCTTTCTTCTTATGGGGTAATACCGATGCCATTAATTTAGTCATCCTAAGAAAATTTCATTATTTTGAATTTTTAGTCTTCATTTAATCTTCCTTCTTCCTTTAAGGGTAATATCAATGCCACTAATTCTTCTCTTCTAAGAAAAGTTATTTTTTTTTGCAGAAAATCACTATTATATGTTTATTTTTTCCATCTTATAAAAAGCGTAATTATATGTAAACTGTATGCAAATTTGGTCTTTGTTTTCATTTTATTTCTTGTCAGATGTTAATACTAATGCCACTAATTCATTGTTTCCTTAGAAAACATCATATTTTAAAGTGTGTAAGTATAAATGCAAGTACTATACAATATGTGTGTAAACTACATTAGAGTGCGAAAATTACACTAGTATATGTTTATTCTTTGCATACTACAAATGTGGAAAGTTGTGTGCAAGTTTTTTTGAAGGGTAATACCAATGTCGCTAATATATTCCTCCTTGGAATACTTCATTATATTGGTTTTGTTATTTTTATTTCATTTCCTTTCTTCTTTAAGGGTAATACCAATGATTATTCTACACAATATTTCAAAACTATCAACGCTTAGGGTATCATCTACTCTCTCCGTCCCATAATATGAGTATAGTGTCAAAAACGCTCTTATATTATGGGACGGAGGGAGTAGTTATGTATAATAATATAGCCTTTGTAAATTACCTATGAACACTTTTACTTGCAAATGGAAATACTAAAACAATTCAAGAAAGGAAAAAAGAGGAAAGCAATAATATTTTACTGCCTGCTTGCAGGGCAAAGTTATCAAGACAAAGAGCGTGGAGTATATGCCATTCACCGTGTCTCTGGTGAACACTATCAACGGCTGCTGCTGGCTAGCCTATGGGCTGATAGGGAACGACCCCTACGTGACGGTCAGTACGCCCGCATCTCGAAAAGTCCCAAACCCTGCTAATCGTGTACTCCTCCCCATCGATTTAACCGTGATACCATATTTTTAATTCCGCGCAGATCCCTAATGCCATCGGTACAGTTTTGTGCATCTTCCAGCTGATCCTTTACGTGTGCTACTACAAGTCGACCCCCGTCACGGAGCAGAACGTCGAGTTGCCCGCCGCCGCCACGGAGAACTGACATTGTTGGCAACGTCAACGTTTCCCTTCCCTCGCCGTCGAGAGATAAGCTTGGCTTGCTGCCGTCTGTGGTGCTAGACTGCTTGTCTCTTTGTTAGCTAGTGTCTGACTGTGCCTTTAGTTCCGCGAACCATTGTCGTCTGTCCTAGTACAAAGTAGACCTAATATATGCAGCTGACTTATCGCAGATTATGACACCACGCTTGTCCTCATACTCTCTCAATCCAGTATTTGATGGCAAAATGGATTTGTTGAACCGCAGCGTTTCTGCATTCTTGTTTGGTTGGCATGTAATTTGTGTGGGCAGACACGACTTGGACTTTATTACCGGTTCGCTGGTTTGGCTTGTTGCCGCATCGAGAGGCATGTGCAGGGCAACGAGCAGCTTTCAGCTCAACATATGCACCTTTTGAACCCTATTGATTACGTACACTTGTAACATACGCATGTTAATTGTTCGTTACATACACGTACTGGCAACCTTTTAAATAAGAGTAATTGACAAAAAAAAACTATCACATTTGGGGTTCGCGTTCCACTGAACTATCACTTTTTAAAAAGTGACTGAAAACTATCATTTTTTTAATTTTGTCACTGAAAGCTCCACATTCAGATAATTACCAGTTTAGAAGGTTTAAATACGTTTATGACAAGCAGGACCCACACGTCAGGGCTGATGTGGTGGCAAAGTCAACTTCAGTTATTTTGACCGATAAGTAGACCGTTATGACACGCGGGGTCCCCGGACATGATAGGAGCTTGACCTTGACGGGGACACATTGTGCACGCATGCAAGTAGCACCCGAACAGGATGCATCCTGTGCGAGGAGACCTGCACGGGCGCCCGGGCAACCGTCCACACCCATGGAGCTCATGCATCCATATGGGATGGTAGTGGGCGGGTAGGGTATGGGCAGGATAGAGCAATACCATACCCATATCCATATAGTCAGTAGGTACAAAATTCTACCAATACCCGTACCCATGGATATGAAACTTTACCGATGCCCATACCGACAGGTACCCGTACCCATTGGGTACCCAATGGCTAGAACAAATAATACATAAGTAGTTCACAATCTTACGCTCATTGATGGCACATTCGACGATAAAAGTTCAATTATCTCAGCTCAATAACAGGTAGATGAGTAGATGACCAATATCAAAATTTAGAAATCACAACATACTCTTAAGTTAATAGGAGTAGACGATTCACATGGCAAATTAATGACTAATTGATGACAACTTAACATTAGTTTATAAACTGGCATATGGTATGGGTATAACCGCGGGTACAAGGCTATATCTGGACCATACCCATGACTTAACGGGTAGGGTATGGGTACTACCCATGAAAATAAAAGTGTGCCCATACCGTGCTCATGCGGGTATGGTATCCGTGGGTACCTGCACCCATGGTAAAATTGCCATCTTTAGGCCTCGTCCAGAAAATTGCATCACTGCATGCAGCTAGGTGATGCACATGTGCACGCATGTGAGTTGCACGATAGCTAGTTTGGAGGTGCACGGCGGACGTGCACTAATGAAAAATGCGGCTTTAGTCCCGGTTCGTGAGGGCTTTTAGTGCCGGTTCTACAACCGGCACTAAAGGATGGGGAATAAAGGTCCTCCCTTAATGCCGGTTCATCATGAATCGAGACCAAAGGCCCACCACGTGGCACGAGCCCGCACCGGGGGGCTGGGGACCTTTAGTCCCGGTTGGTTACACCAACCGGGACTAAAATGTTTAGGGGTTTATGGGTTTATGATTTATTTTTTCTTTTTGTGTTTTTCATTTAATTCTTTTTCATTTCAAGCATATTTTACACTGCTACATATTGTACACATTATGCATATATGTATAAATAGAATTTCTCGTAGAACCTCATATATATATCATCGAATTTCTCGCACGACCACACACACACACACACACACACACACACACACACACACACACAATTTGTATATACAATTTCTTCTACAATTTGCAGATCATTACATGGAGGCATTACAGCTTGTAATGGTATTCTTCTTTCGGATCTATAACCTGGTCGAGCAAAAATCCTGCTATTTCCTCTTGAATTACTCATATGCAATCCGTTGGTAGGAGCTTATCCCGCATCTCTTGCATCTTTATTAAAGAAGGAGATCAATATGAATGTAATTAGATATGTGTATATATATATTAGATCATGAAAAAAAGATTTGTGAATTGTGTTCTGGCAAACGTACCCAAAGTGCTCTGTCAGATGTGCTCCTTTCGGACGTCATCATGCGAATGTTCTCGCAAACATAGTACGCACATAAATTATTCCCCGGCGCCTGCCTCATGACCTTTACGAGAATATAATTCAATTAGATAATAATTAATCAAGCATGATACTGGTATTGATCAAAGTAGAATTAAAGAGATGCGCAAACGTAGCTAGTAGTACTTAATTACCTTGGGTCACCCATTTCAACTGTTGTTTCCATTCGCCTTCAACCTCTTTGATGAACATTTGCCAAGCCTTGCCTGCCAGCAAAGAAAATGAATAAAGGAATTATTTATTAGGCACACTATGCTCCAAACACTACAGGAATCAGGAACTTTGCTGCCCGCCACGGCCGACGGCAAAGGCACACATAGCGGACGCCAAAGACCTTTGCCGTCCGCCAGCAGACGGCAAAACGTCCGGCTGAACAGGCTGTGACAAAGGCTTCTTTGCCGTCTGCTGGCGGACGGCAAAGATGCAAAGGCCTTTGCCGTCCGCTGACAGACGGCAAAGGGGCTGGACGACACACGTGTCAGCTTAGATCCGTTAAGGGGTTAACGGCGTGCTTTGCCTATCTGCAGGCAGCGGCAAAGACCTTTGCATATTTGCCGTCTGCCAGCGGATGTCAAAGAAAGTTGCATCTTTGCCGTCTACCAGCGGATGACATAGTTTGGTAGCTTTGCCATCAGCTGGCAGACGACAAAGATGCAACGTTCTTTGCCGTCAGCTGGCTGACGGCAAAGCTACTAAATAGCCAGCCTACTGCCCTAGGTTGCACAGGTAGCTGACACATGGCATGTTTGCCGTCCGCTAGCTGATGGCAAAACTCTTTGCCGTCCGCCGCAGACGGCAAAGAGTCTATACAACCCCTGTTTTTTCTGTTGTTTTCTTGATTTCATTCAATTGAACAGAATTTCACTTATATATACACACATATGAAAATACTTTCGACAAGCATACGAACACATATACATAGCAAATCATAACCCTACCATATGGATATGATCATCCAACACATATACATAGCCAACATATCCAACAACAAGCATACAACAGTTTCATCCATCCATCCATATATAGGTAGCAAGCTTCCTCATATAAAGCAATCAAAACAAGATGGAAGCATAAAGAGAAGAATAGACTCCATCAATGCAAGCTTCTTCCTCATCTAAAGCAAATCTGCAAATTGGGAAAGAAGCAAGTTAGAAGAAGAAGAAGAAGAAGAAGAAGAAGACTAGCTAGAAAAAGAAGAAGAAGAAGAAGAAGAAGAAGAAGAGGGGGAAGAAAAGGAAGAAAAGGAAGAAGAAGAAGAAGATTTTTTTCTTCAATTTCTTTTTCTCCTCTCCTCTTTTTTATCCTTTTCTTCTTCTTCTTCTTCTTCTTCTAACTAAGGTAGGTAAAAACGCTAACTGTAGGTCATTTAAGAGCTAAGCTAGGTAAATAGGTCATTTTGGAGCTAACTAAGGTTATTATTTCATTTTCGAGGAAAGTAAGGTAAGTCTATATCATTTTGGAGATAACAAAGATTATCATGGCATCTTTTGGGAAAGAAAGCTAGGTATAGCTCATTTTTTTGTCTAACTTAGGTAGTTATGCCATTTAGGAGGAAAGTAGCTAAGTATGCATTTGTCAAGCAGAACACTAGAGAAAACTTGCCGTCATCACAACAAATGTGATGAAGATTGCAACTAAGGTAACAATTGATCCAACGGCATAATGATACCAAGCCTCATTATCAATGGCATATTTTCTAATCTTCTTAACCTTCAAGCGCATTGCATCCATATTCAAGCGCATTGCATTCATCTCCATCTTGTGATCATCGACCACATCGGCAACATACAACTCCAATGTCATCTTCTCTTCTTCAATTCTTTTAATTTTTCTTTCAAATACTCATTTTCTTTTTCAACTAAATTTAACTTCTTGACAAGAGGGCCGGTTGCAAATTCCGGTTCACATACCTCCTAGATTAAAATATCTCTATGTCAACTTGATGGCCATAATTGTCATAAATGTGAAATGCAACAAACAGTTATAAAAGAGGATTTACCACATCAGAATCATAAAGCGGGCGAGGACCGATGGGGACGGATATTAAGACCATGTCACTATGTATAACAAACAATCATAGAAAGTAAGAAAATTATACAAGTAACTATATAAATCATACAAGTAACTATACAAATCAAGTACAACATAAAAAATTTAATACCTAGTAATAATCTGGTTCAATAAATGCTTTGGGATCAATAAATGCATCATCATCATCACTATCAATAATGTCGTGCTCATCATCATCATTAATAGATGCATCATCATGTGGAAGGCCACCTCTACGTAATCTGTCAAGTATTGGCAGGTCATCCGCAACAGTAACCTCTTGTAGTTCAGGCTCTTCTTGTTCCGGCTGAGGGGTGAACTCGGGTTCACTGTAGCTGTCAACTTCAATGTTCTGGGGTGAAGTAGAGCGGTTCTTGAAACATTTTTTTGGAAAGACGTGTTTCTTGGAAGAATTCTCCTTCATATGTGTCTTGGTTAATGTGAGGTTGATAATCATCTTCATTGGGGGGAGGTGGTCTCACACGTGGTGGCACTTCATAAACGACATCTCAACCTTTGAGATTAGGATCACTTTGACAGGCCCACAGTAGATAGAAAACTTGGGTTGCCTGTTGAGCCATAATATAGACATCGGGAACATTAAAATGGGTGCTTTGATTGATTTCCACTAGCCCTATATGTTCATGAGTCCTTCTAGTCTCCTTCGGCTGGAACCAATAACATTTGAAGACTACGACTTTTGGTGGGTTTTCACCATAGAATTGAAGTTCATAAATTGCTTCAACTCTTCCATAATAGTCGGTATCTCCTTCGCCGATAGCAGAGCCACAAAAATTTGTATACTTTCGGTCGGCCATAGATAGCTCTGTGCCATAGGTATGAAAGCCATACCCTTTGATGTCGTATTTGTCAAATGAACGGACCTTATAGTCAAAACCATTAGCGACTTGTCTCAATTCGGCGTCCATAAACTCTGAATTAGCCTACAAGTTTAATACGAAAGGGATTGTTGCATTAGCCACAAATTAGACGAAGAAATTAAATGGTCTAATGGAAATTACCGTTTGTTTGAACCAAGAGATGAAACCGGGATAGCCGCCTCCATGCTTTGCCAGAAGCTCATACTCTTCGATGGGATCCTTTTGGATCACTGCTCCATACGAGAATTTGGCGACGTATCGATTGTATCAAATTTATCCGGGAATAAGAGCAGTTCAAAGGAATTAGAAGTTGTGAAACAATGTACCGAGAACTTACTTGATGTACGGCCACACTTCTGTTAGGTTGTTGAAGATATACAACGAAATGGTATGCCATTCTTCGAAATCCAACGTTAAGGAATTAGAAGCACCGGTTGGTGCCAGATCCCCTTTGAATAGGCTGAGGTTGGATCGACCCTTTTTAGGGTCGCTGGCATTGTACCGATGCTTCGGATTATGCAAATGACAATTTTTGGCTTCGTAGTGTGCTGTCACAAAGTTTGCCGCCTCCTCAATAATGAATGCCTCTGCCATCGATGCTTCAATTCTACGTTCATTTTTACATTCTGCTCGAAGCATCTTCTGCATCCTCTCAGTTGCATAGCACCAACGATTCTGCACAGCGCCCCCCCAATCTTGCCTCGGTTGGGAGATGCAAAATCAAGTGTTGCATTGGATTAAAGAAGCCTAGCGGAAATATCCTCTGTAACTTGCAGATCAACTCCGACGCCAACTCTTCCATTTCTTCTACCAGGTCAGGCGATAGTTCTTTAGCACAAAGAACACGGAAGAAATAGCTCAGCTCTGCCAGTACTAGCCATTCATCCTCAGGGATGAATCCACGCAACATCACCAGCATTACCCGCTCAATCCATATGTGCCAATCATGACTCTTGAGATCAAATATCTCCAATTTATCAAGACTCGCTCCCCTCTTTAGATTCGCTGCATACCCATCGGGGAACATCAACTGCATTTTCACCCACAAGATAATTTCCCTCATAGATGGCCTTCGAAGATTGAACCATGCCTTTGGCTTTGTCCAGTTCTTCTTTGCTTTTGGTGGTTGCATGTTTTGTAACGGTCTATGACATAGTGCCTCATGATCGACTCTTGCCTTAGGATTATCCTTTGCCTTCCCATCTATGCCAAACAATGTACCAAAAAGTGCCTCGACGATATTCTTATCAGTGTGCATCACGTTGACATTGTGTGGGCAAAGGAGGTCTTTGAAGTAAGGCAGATCCCACAAGCATATCTTGTGAGTCCAGGGATGTTGCGAATTATACCCCTTGAAATACCCTGGGTGCTCTGGATCTGGCTCGAGAGCGTTTAACTGATCCAGGATCTCTTGGCCTGTCAATGGAGGTCATGCAGAGTCTTTCACAACTCTACCTTTGATGAAGTTTTGCTTGTCTTTCCTGAACTTATGGCGAGGATGCAGGAACGGTATATGCACGTCGAAGCAAGAAAACTTGCGACCGGCCTCAAGCCAACGAAACTGAAGAGCTCCCTTGCATGTGGGGCACTCCTACGTCTTGAGCTTGCGTTGGTTTTCCTTGAAGTGGAAAGGGTGATGCAGCAATAGTAGCGTAAGTATTTCCCTCAGTTTTTGAGAACCAAGGTATCAATCCAGTAGGAGGCTCTGTAGGGGAACGCAGCAGAAAACAAAAAATTTCGACCTACGCACCAGCCCAGGACCACTATGGAGACTGCATACATGGTTTGATCTTTTTCGTTACCGACTCGTAGCGCAGCGGGAAGTAGAGTCGATGACGAAAGGCGGTGCAGATCCCCGCAGCTCGGATTTACAACCTCCCAACCACGAGGATGTATAACCTCATCTGCTCCTTAGACAGCCCTCCGGGAGACGGTCGAACAGTCCCCCGGACGGTGTCGTGGACAGCCCTTCAGGAGGACCTTCGAAACTCAAAGGGTCACTCGGACAGCCCTTCGGGAGGACCTTCGAAACTCGGACGGTCACACGGACAGCCCTTTGAGAGGCACTCACGAACTAAGACCGAAACTACGATCTCTCTACAGAGTTGCACACATACGGTATCATCTATCCGGCAGGGCTTCGCCGTCTAGAACTAGTTCCTGCCGGGACCCAGACAACCTTTCGGCTCTATGAAACTATTTCGCTGGGAGGGAGAGAGAAGCCAGATCATGCATGGCACTTGTATGTGAGAAAGAGTGAGTGTGGAGGGCTGCCCCTCCACCTCTATTTATAGGAAATCTCAAGGGGTAGGGTAGTTTAACACAAAAACCCAAAATGCACATGAATGAAGTCCTTCCTCAAGGGTATAAGAGTGAAACCAAGGAACAAGAGGGGCTCCAAGGTGGAGCCCCAAGTGTGGCCGGCCACACCCCTTGGGGGGCCCCCATGAGGGCCTCCCAATCCATCCATGTCATCCCTAGATCTTTTGAGTAAAGCCCCAAAAGGTGGATTTCCATAAAATATCCCAAAAAGCACTTTCACTATTCACGACGACATTTTTCAGCGTCCGTTCGAACTGAACATATTTATGTGGGCTTAGAACATTTCCAATACCCACCATAATAATTTTCAACACGTTCTGAAACAATTCCATTTTAGTGATTTTCATCTGCGAAACGCATCCGAAGTGGTTCTGGCAGCTCCGGAACATTTCAGAAACTGCCATAAAGCTTCCAGAATGATTCTGGCACCCTCCAAGAATTATCAGGCATGTGCCGAAACCAATTTGACTTAATGGTATATCCCGAAACAAATTTTCGGTATCATCGAAACTTATCCGACGACCTCTCTCTGTGGTACGATTCCGCTGTCCGAAACTTTTCCGGTGTCCGAAACTTTTCCGGTGATTTTCTCTCAGACTCCTTGTCTAGTATTCAACAGATAGATGACCCTTAAGCGTGTGACCCTATAGGTTCGGTGAAGTATAGACATGACCCGGAAGCCCTTCCGATCAATGATCAACATCGAAGCCGTGGACACCCATATTGACCCCTATACCCACACAAATGAATATTCGAGTGAACGTCCAATTGCCGTGTGCTATTCCTGTTGCTTCGCGATATGTTACAAAGACCCGAGGTGAGATTTACTTGCATCCTCGTGGATCAACAACTTGTCCACTATGCTAGTTACCTCGTTACTGGTTTTGTTCTCTTTTCTCATTTCTGTGTTCCGGCATGCCCATGATCAAATCACAAAGTGTCTGGCCAGACGATGATGGATACCGTAACAGCGAGAGGGCCCGAGAATATCTCTCCATCGTCGGAGGAGCAAATCCCAATATTGAGCTATCAAGTTTCTTGACACACTTTTCCATGAACCCATAAGCCGCCGTAATAGCCACCCATTTACGGATGACGTTTAACAAACCCCAAAGTTCATGAAGCAAGCATGAAGAAACTTGATACTCTCGTGGTCTAAGGAATCATGCAAATGTTAACCATCTCTGTGTTATTTACCATTAACTTGTGAAGAATGAATCTCATAGCATAACATCAAACCGGGTCGTTTCAACACAAATGTTCTCTTAACATTGTGCCCTCAAAGTTGCTAGCATAGACATGCCCATGATCAGGAAAACAGACCATCATGCAACACTTGAGCTAGTCTTAGAGGCCAAACTAGGAATACTTCTTACCGTCTATTATTCCACACGTGCATATGAGTCTTCCTCCGAGCCTCGTGGATATTGCAGACTCGAGAATCATTGAAGTTATAGCATGGAACATAAACATAATTATGAACTCGGAGATAAGTAATAGTATTTATTATTGCCTCTAGGGCATATCTCCTACAGACTCCCACTCGCACTAGAGTCAATAATCTAGTTAATGCTAATGCACTTTACACCTATGGCATACCGGTGTAAAAATTTCTTCTCATGTGGTATAGCCTGATGTCCATCGGATCTGACAACTTCAGCTCCGTGTTTATCTCTGCATATCCTCGTGTTTTCACGCTTTCACAAAATTCATATTTTGTGCGGACTTGGCTTTGTATAAATGTGAATCACAGGTTGAACCTGGATTCCTCAGACTGAGTTATGGAGAAACTACCTGCAGTAGTGTCCCATTGACAAAAGCCATCTTGGAACCATACTAAGTTCACGAATGAACTATATGATTCAACATCTTGTTTGTCGCTTCTAAAGCGTCAACATACTTAGTCATTTGTTATAGAATTCGCCACAGTATCCTATTGGGAACAATTTCCAACTACCGTGCCACCATATTGTGTATTACACAAAACCCTTAACTTAAATCGAAAATCGCATGGAGAAAAGATGAAGACTGTATCGATGTAACATTTTACAACGAACTCTTCATGATCTCCGCTTGTGAGAAAACATATCATCAGTACTTACTCTAGTACTCAATGACATCTTCACTGTTGTCCCACGATCAGTACTTTGATCACTTTAGTTTCCATACTCGCAACACCTTGGGAGTATCGGACATATCTAGTTGTTTTACATACCATGGAATACATGATTAATCCAAACACAAAAGTGCGTGGAATCTGCATCATGTATTTTGCTCATTAGTGTTTTGGGACACTGATTCTTGCAAAAACTCTTTCCATGTGACTTCGGCAAGAATCACTCCTTGGCGGTTTTAAATGCTAAAAGCTTTTAGCACCTTGTCAATATGTATTCATTCCTTAGCCCTATTAGGTAAATCTATCGCCATAGATCATTATGCCTAATATTGAGGCTATTTAGCCTAAGCACTTCATCAAAAAACTATTTTCAAATGAAGTCCTAATTCGTGTCAAGAAATTTATTTCCAATTAACTATGTGTCAAGTACACAAGGTTTTTAGAAATATTATTACGCTCCCACTTACTTTCTTGAATTACAAGCATCTTCGTTACCCATTGATGAAGTCAAACCCCTTTGACCATTTCATCCAAGCACGAAGATTCCAACTCCATTTTGCTGTCTTCTGTCCATCGCTGGAACTCTGAAGTTTGCACCCTTACTAGCATCCTCTGGATAGACAAAATGCCTTGGACTGTAACACATGCAAGTCCTTGGTTTCGTTTCCATCAGATGGAAATCCTATTGTCATCCATGTTTCATATCTCATGATTGAAATATGTATTAATTGCTAGTTCAACCCGAACCGACTTTAAGCATCGCTATGATGAAAACAACCTCATCGTAGTCAACTCTTGAACTTGTTATTTCAACAAGTCGAGCTTTATGGATAAAACATTTTTATCCGTATCAATTTTAAGTTCCATAAATATTCGATAGACTCTAAGTCTTCTGAAAGGTGTATCAAGGTTTTAATCTTGAATTATTTATATGGAAACTAACTCGGGTTGTATTGGCATTTAGCCAATTCCGGAGTCAGGGCCCATCAACGCTTCCTTGTGTATCATAGGTATAATGTTGTCTAACAACAATATCTCGTTTGCGCACCTGAGAGGTTTGCACGAGCCTTGCCTACGTGGTTCAGCTGCAAGTTCGACCGAAGTTCATACATTTTATGGTAGAGACTTCCGTATCAGTCACAGTAGGAAACTCTGGAATTACTTCCAAGGTCTCTTTCCTTTGATCTGATGACGAAGATACTATTTATCTCATCGAGTTGCACCATTCTCCCACTCACCTTTTTGAAAGAACCATTCTCTTTAAAAGCACACCGTTTCACGGCAATACTATTTGCCTCGGTATAGTGAGGGAGGAATACCCAACATTTTGGTATAATCTACAAAGTAGCACTTGTCTGATTTGGAATACGTTTGTAACCTTTTAATCAAGCCCCATATTCCAAATGTTAATAAAAGATATAACATGGTTGGGAGTACCATACCATGGCTTCATTTCAACAGACCCGATGTAGCTCTTTTTAGTGTAAAAACCACAGTCTCTAAAGCATCACTTTAAAAGGGATAATGGCAAATTTATTTATGTCTTCTTTGACCTTACCATGTCATAAATGGTTAGATTACATCTCCACGGACTTTTCACTTGCAGTGGTGTTCCGGGATGTGCAAGTTATGAAACCCCTTTCACAACTCATCAGACATTCGCTAAACATGTAACTCAAATATTCCTTTGTGCAATAAAATTGCAGAAACATAATTTTCTTGTTACAATAACTTCTACTTCGTTTTTGAAAACCTTTCGAATGATTTCAAAAGATCCAGACTTACGTCTCATCAAGTAAATATCCATATATCTACTTGAGTCATTTCAGAAGATAAATAAATCCACCAGTTGCAACAACATTTATTGAACTACACACATCAAAATGTATGATCACCAATAAGTTTGTTGCTCGTTCCTTATGGCTTGTGAACGGTATTTCAGTCACTTCACTTTTCGGAGGAAAGTTGCAAGTGTCAGATGATTCAAAATCAAACGACTTCAAAATCCATCATAATGGTATTTTTCCATGCGGGTTTCTCCAATGTGACCAAATGTAGTGCCACACATGTGTGGTATTCTCATAGTATCGCGACATTTAGCGTCAGCGTTATGGATGTATCATATTACCATCAATATTCATAACATACATCCCATCTTGGATGGAAGCATGGCCCTTCATGTTATTCATAATACTTAACAACAATTATTGGTTTTACGAACAACTCTTTTGCAACAAACATTGTGCAATGGGCTAGAGTGTATGAAACTCTAAAATGAATTATGAAAGTAAACCCAGATGTATTTTATTATTATCAATATTCATAACATACATCTCATTCATAATGAAAATATGGCCCTTGTGTTATTCATAACATCGAGGATAAAAGGTTCTCTTATGAACAACCTTCTTGCAAGATACTTGATGCAATGGGCTAGAGTTTGTAAAACTCTAAATGAATTATGAAAATAAATATAGACAACAATACACCGATGGAAGGTATAGTAACATTTACTATGTTCCCTGTGTATACC
Organism: Triticum dicoccoides; assembly: GCF_002162155.2. NCBI lineage: Eukaryota > Viridiplantae > Streptophyta > Magnoliopsida > Poales > Poaceae > Triticum > Triticum dicoccoides. The sequence goes on from NC_041383.1 coordinate 26,416,338, forward strand.
TTAACCTCATTTCTGGCTAGTTTTTTTAGGCCATAGTAGCTCTTACATTGATTCGCAACAGAATGCAATCAAGCGGGTATCTTTGTGATTAACTCACAATACCCAAGAATTAGTGATTAACATGATTAATCATAATTCCCAAGAACTATATCTTTGGCCAGCCTACTTATACATCAAAAACTTGTATGACATTCATACATGAGCTGGATATTCCAGTCATCTTTCTTTCTGCCTTTATACTTCTAACAGTTTAACTTTTAGTATTTCTCCTACTCGCAAAAGAAGCACCCAACTTAAGAGTGGCGTTAGCCCCGGACTTCCTAGGCGTGTAAGTCACAATAACACCCTTTGGACACTTCCTTTCTCTTTAAGTTGTTGTTTTATTCACCTTTCATTATATGACAGGCGTTCTTCCGGATCCCTTTCCCAACAATCAAATGCATAGTAAACACTTTTACTAATACTTGCAAACAAACATTGCTTTGTTTGTATCTGAAAATAATTTTCAGTTCCATGAATATCATATAACTATCCCAAGTTTCGAAGTTTGGGTCTCATGGAAGCAAACATATTCCACTTGACCGTAACAGAATTCTAGCTTTTGGATCGAAGGACGAGAGTCACATGATCCATAGCATTAGCGGGAGGATACAGAAAGCATGCGATAGGACAAAGTCCTTCTCGGCACTTTTGAGGACAATCCTCATATTACGTTACCAATCGTAAAGTTTTAACCAGATATTTAACAACTATTCAATTTTAATAGGGAAAGTGGAAACGCGAGCCATTATTCTACAACTATTTTGCAAGAAACACTTAGACAGTGTTCATAATTAATTGCACTGAGAATTAAGCATGTTAATTCAACAGTGCACTCCCACTCAAATCAATATCTCTCATAATTGATTTAGAGTGATTCAAGATCCATATTTCTATTCGATCCCATTGACGGGTTCATCACTGATAACACGAATTTCAATTAGTAGGCCAACTTGCCGATCACATCTCTATGTTATTCTTGTTCATCTTTCGATGGGTGTGTTCCGAGCTCAGGACTCTCCTGCCTGAACATCAAAGGCAACCAAGTGATCTTGCTGCGAGATCTGACCTCACCCGCCTCATTCCTCTCGATTCGTTCGTTCTCACGTGTACATGGCGCACCCCGAAAAGATACGAATTTCAGACGGTGCTACACTTGGGAGAACACTAACTACTTGATATTTTTGTGAGAGATCACCCTAATAAAAAGCAACTACCGCGCAATCAAGAAGGGTGCATCATAAGGGATAAACATCTCAGGAAATTCATAATAGCATGATATGGTATAGCCCTTTCTGATGGAGAAGTCTTTCATTTCTTCGTCTTCGGCATTTGCGTCGGTGTTCACCTTCGCTAAGATTGCCACCACCTTGTCGATGCACCGGATAATATTGCTATCTCCATAGCGGATAAAATAAATGCATTACTTAAGGTTGACACGCATGTCATTAAAGTGCAATCATATGGCTCCAGCCATCATGCCAAATCATGACACACAGGTCATGTTAATTACATCATATAGTCATCTCATTCATAATCAAATTGAATATGAGCATTGCTATACCACATCACATGCACATGCAAACCCTCCTGCAAAACCAAGTTAGACGTTTCTAATCGGTTCATGCAAAAACTTGTTTTTCGTGGCTTCTAAGGTTTCGACTTAAACCGCAGCTACCAACGTTTTATCATCAAGTATGATTATTCAAGTTGCTAGATTAACATCTCGAGGTGTATGAAACACGAGATAATTAAATCTCGAGCCCCATACTAAACTTCGTCATACGCATGACCCCCGTGCAGATCATATCTGCAATGCCCTTTCATCTGTGAATTTCATCTTTCTTTTGACTACGGCAGAACCCAAAGAACTGATAGCACTTCCATGATCAATCAGGATCACAGATTGCCAGAACTTTGTCAAATTCCACCATGTTGTCTCGAGATTGAGCAAACACAAATTCTAGGGAAGCAACAAGAACGTCGGGTAACATATTTCATCTGTTATCCGCATAAATAATTTTCAGCAATAGATCTCATCTACTCCAAAATTATATTATGCAATACCCATACATCTCCATGTATTCTAGATCATAACCTGCATCTACGCATAGCACGGCTCATGATTCCATTGTAGGGGAATGCAGCAAATTTTTTTTTCCGACCTACGCACCAGCCCAGGACCACTATGGAGACTGCATACATGGTTTGATCTTTTTCGTTACCGACTCGTAGCGCAGCGGGAAGTAGAGTCAATGACGAACGGCGGTGCAGATCCCCGCAGCTAGGATTTACAACCTCCTAACCGCGAGGATGTATAACCTCATCTGCTCCTTAGACAGCCCTCTGGGAGATGGTCGAACAGTCCCCCAGACGGTGTCGCGGACAGCCCTTCGAGAGGACCTTCGAAACTCGAACGGTCACTCGGACAGCCCTTCGGGAGGACCTTCGAAACTCGGACGGTCACACGGACAGCCCATCGGGAGGCACTCACGAACTAAGACCGAAACTACGATCTCTCTACAGAGTTGCACACATATGGTATCATCTATCCAGCAGGGCATCGCCGTCCAGAACTAGTTCCTGCCGGAACCCAGACAACCTTTCGGCTCTATGAAACTATTTCGCTGGGAGGGAGAGAGAAGCCAGATCATGCATGGCACTTGTATGTGAGAAAGAGTGAGTGTGGAGGGCTGCCCCTCCACCTCTATTTATAGGAAATCCCAAGGGGTAGGGTAGTTTAACACAAAAACCCAAAATGCACATGAATGAAGTCCTTCCTCAAGGGTATAAGAGTGAAACCAAGGAACAAGAGGGGCTCCAAGGTGGAGCCCCAAGTGTGGCCGGCCACACCCCTTGGGGGCCCCCCATGAGGGCCTCCCAATCCATCCATGTCATCCCTAGATCTTTTGAGTAAAGCCCCAAAAGGTGGCTTTCCATAAAATATCCCAAAAAGCACTTTCACTATTCACGACGACATTTTTCAGCGTCCGTTCGAACTGAAAATATTTATGTGGGCTTAGAACATTTCCAATACCCACCATAATAATTTTCAACGCGTTCTGGAACAATTCCATTTTAGTGATTTTCATCTGCGAAAAGCATCTGAAGTGGTTCCGGCAGCTCCGAAACATTTCCGGTTTTTATCTCAGAAAATTCCAAAAAGCTTCTAGAATGATTCTGGCACCCTCCAAGAATTATCAGGCATGTGCCGTAACAAATTTGACTTAATGGTATATCCCGAAACAACTTTTCGGTATCATCAAAACTTATCCGATGACCTCTCTCTGCGATACGATTCCGCTGTCCGAAACTTTTCCGGTGTCCGAAACTTTTCCGGTGATTTTCTCTCAGACTCCTTGTCTAGTATTCAACAGATAGATGACCCTTAAGCGTGTGACCCTATAGGTTCGGTGAATTATAGACATGACCCGAAACCCCTTCTGATCAATGATCAACATCGGAGCCGTGGACACCCATATTGACCCCTATACCCACACGAATGAATATTCGAGTGAACCTCCAGTTGCCGTGTGCTATTCCTGTTGCTTCGTGATATGTTACAAAGACCCGAGGTGAGATTTACTTGCATCCCCGTGGATCAACAACTTGTCCACTATGCTAGTTACCTCGTTACTGGTTTTGTTCTCTTTTCTCGTTTCCGTGTTCCGGCATCCCCGTGATCAAATCACAAAGTGTCTGGCCAGATGATGATGGATACCGTAACACCGAGAGGGCCCGAGAATATATCTCCATCGTCGGAGGAGCAAATCCCAATCTTGAGCTATCAAGTTACTTGACACACTTTTCCATGAACCCGTAAGCCGCTGTAATAGCCACCCATTTACGGATGACGTTTAACAAACCCCAAAGTTCATGAAGCAAGCATGAAGAAACTCGATACTCTCATGGTCTAAGGAATCATGCAAACGTTAACCATCTCTGTGTTATTTACCATTAACTTGTGACGAATGAATCTCATAGCATAACATCAAACCGGGTCATTTCAACACAAATGTTCTCTTAACATTGTGCCCTCAAAGTTGCTCGCATAGACATGCCCATGATCAGGAAAACAGAACCATCATGCAACACTTGAGCTAGTCTTAGAGGCCAAACTAGGAATACTTCTTACCGTCGATTATTCCACACGTGCATATGAGTCTTCCTCCGAGCCTCGTGGATATTGCAGACTCGAGAATCATTGCAGTTATAGCATGGAACATAAACATAATTATGAACTCGGAGATAAGTAATAGTATTTATTATTGCCTCTAGGGCATATCTCCTACATGCTCCTCAAAAGTCCACACACCTACACAAACAAACAAACAACTCACAACCAACGCAATAAAGGGGTTGTCAATCCCTTCACGGCCACTTGCGAAAGTGGGATCTAATAGAGATAGTATGATAAGATAAATATATTTTTAGTATTTTATAATATAGATTGGCAAAGTAGAGATGCAAATAAAAGTAGATTGAAAGCTTATATGATAAAATATAGACCCGGGGGCCATAGGTTTCACTAGTGGCTTCTCTCAAGATAGCATAAGTATTACGGTGGGTGAACAAATTACTGTCGAGCAATTGATAGAAAAGCGAATAATTATGAGATTATCTAGGCATGATCATGCATATAGGAATCACGTCCGTGACAAGTAGACCGAATCATGCCTGCATCTACTACTATTACTCCACACATCGACCGCTATCCAGCATGCATCTAGAGTATTAAGTTCATAAGAACAGAGTAACGCATTAAGAAAGATGACATGATGTAGAGGGATAAACTCATGCAATATGATATAAACCCCATATTTTTATCCTTGATGGGAACAATACAATACGTGCCTTTTAACCCCTATTGTCACTGGGTAAGGACACCGCAAGATTGAACCCAAAGCTAAGCACTTCTCCCATTGCAAGAAAGATCAATCTAGTAGGCCAAATCAAACTGATAATTCGAAGAGACTTGCAAAGATAACTCAATCATACATAAAAGAATTCAGAGGAGATTCAAATATTTCTCATAGATATACTTGATCATAAACCCACAATTCATCTGATCTCGACAAACACACCACAAAAAGAGTTACATCGAATAGATCTCCACAAGAGAGGGGGAGAACATGGTATTGAGATCCAAAAAGAGAGAAGAAGCCATCTAGATAATAACTATGGACCCGAAGGTCTGTGGTAAACTACTCACAACTCATCGGAGGGGCTATGGTGTTGATGTACAAGCCCTCCATGGTCGATTCCCCCTACAGCGGAGCGCCGGTGAAGGCTCCAAGATGGGATCTTGCGGATACAGAAGGTTACGGCGGTGGAAATTGTTTTTCGTTGGCTCCCTCGATGTTTTCGGGGTACATGGGTATATATAGGAGGAAGAAGTAGGTCGGTGGCCGCCCGAGGAGCCCACGAGACAGGGGGCGCGCCCTATAGGGGTGGGCGCGCCCTCCACCCTCGTGGCTGCCTCGATCGCTTCTTTACTTGCACTCCAAGTCCTCTGGATCACGTTTGTTCCAAAAATCACACTCCCGAAGGTTTCATTCCGTTTGGACTCCGTTTGATATTCCTTTTCTTCGAAATACTAAAATAGGCAATAAAAAACCCAGCAATATGGGCTGGGCCTCCGGTTAGTAGGTTAGTCCCAAAAATGATATAAATGTGTAAAATAAAGCCCATAAACATCCAAAAGGGGTAATATAATAGCATGGAACAATCAAAATTATAGATACATTGGAGACGTATCAGGCATGGGAACCTTCCATGCATACACCAGCCAACGAATAGCGCATACGCCGACAATTCATGCGTCTAGTACATGTACCACACACGCATTATGAAGTTCTTTTTGCTAAAGGTGTCATATGTCTTGAACCCATTATCCCAGGCTTCTTGCAATTCGTCCTTGAGTGGCTGCATGTACACATTCATATTCTTCCCCAGATAGTTCGGCCCTGGAATTATCAACGTCAGGAAAATGTTCTTTCTTTGCATAATCTGTCCGGGGGAGATTGAGTGGAATGACAAATATGGGCAAACATCTATATTGGGTTGCCATCAGACCAAACACACTGGACCCATCCGTGCTGATGGCGACTCGAGGATGCCTCAGATCTGCCGCTTTTGTTCGAAATATGCCCTAGAGGCAATAATAAAATGGTTATTATTATATTTCCTTGTTCATGATAATTGTCTATTGTTCATGCTATATTTGTATTAACCGGAAACCGTAAGACATGTGTGGATACATAGACCATAATATGTCCCTAGTAAGCCCCTAGTTGACTAGCTCGTTGATCAATAGATGGTTGTGGTTTCCTGACCATGGACATTGGATGTCGTTGATAACGGGATCACATAATTAGGAGAATGATGTGATGTACAAGACCCAATCCTAAGCATGGCACAATATCGTGTAGTTCATTTGCTAAGAGCTTTTCTAATGTCAAGTATCATTTCCTTAGACCATGAGATTGTGAAACTCCCGGATACCGTAGGAATGCTTTCGGTGTACCAAACGTCACAACGTAACTGGGTGGCTATAAAGGAGCACTACAGGTATCTCCGAAAGTTTCTGTTGGGTTGGCACGAATCGAGACTGGGATTTGTCACTCCGTATGATGGAGAGGTATCTCTGGGCCCACTCGATAATGCATCATCATAATGAGCTCAATGTAACTAAGGAGTTAGTCACGGGATCCCGCTGTTGGTTATTGGTTGGAGAGATGTTTCGGTCATGTCTGCATGGTTCTCGAACCTGTAGGGTCTGCACACTTAAGGTTCGGTGACGCTAGAGTTGTTATGGGAAATTGTGTCTGGTTGCCGAAGGTTGTTTAGAGTCCCGGATGAGATCTCGGATGTCAGGAGGAGTTCTGGAATGGTCCGGAGGTAAATATTTATATATGGGAAGTCGAGTTTCAGTCACTGGAATGGTTTCAAGGGTTATCGGTATTGTACCGGGACCACCGAAAGGTGTCCGAGGGTCCACTGGGTGGGGCCACCTGCCACGGGGGACTGATACGTCTCCAACGTATCTACTTTTCCAAACACTTTTGCCCTTGTTTTGGACTCTAACTTGCATGATTTGAATGAAACTCACCCGGACTGACATTCTTTTCAGCAGAACTGCCATGCTGTTGTTTATTATGCAGAAAACAAAAGTTCTCGGAATGACCTGAAAATCCACGGAGATAAGTTTTGGAAAATATAAAAAATACTGGCGAAAGAATCAAGGCCAAGGGGCCCACACCCTATCCACGAGGGTGGCCCCCCTGGGCGCGGCCCCCTGTCTCGTGGGCCCCCTATCCACGAGGGGGATTCGTCGCCGTCGTCATCATCAACCATCCTCCATCAATTCCATCGTAGGCTTGCTAGACGGTGATGGGTTGGATGAGATTTACCATGTAATCAAGTTAGTTTTGTTAGGATTTGATCCCTAGTATCCACTATGTTCTGAGATTGATGTTGCTATGACTTTGCTATGCTTAATGCTTGTCACTAGGGCCCGAGTGCCATGATTTCAGATCTGAACCTATTATGTTTTCAATAATATATGTGAGTTCTTGATCCTATCTTGCAAGTCTATAGTCACCTATTATGTGTTATGATCTGACAACCCCGAAGTGACAATAATCGGGATACTTCTCGGTGATGACCATAGTTTGAGGAGTTCATGTATTCACTATGTGCTAATGCTTTGTTCTGGTTCTCTATTAAAAGGAGGCCTTAATATCCCTTAGTTTCCACTAGGACCCAGCTGCCACGGGAGGGTAGGAAAGAAGATGTCATGCAAGTTCTTTTCCATAAGCACGTATGACTATATTCAGAATACATGCCTACATTACATTGATGAACTGGAGCTAGTTCTGTGTCACCCTATGTTATAGCTATTACACGAGGAATCGCATCCGACATAATTATCCGTCACTGATCCAATGCCTACGAGATTTTTGAAGGAAATATGCCCTAGAGACAATAATAAAGTTATTATTTATTTCCTTATTTCATGATAAATGTTTATTATTCATGCTAGAATTGTATTAACCAGAAACATAATACATGTGTGAATACATAGACAAACATAATGTCACTAGTATGCCTCTACTTGACTAGCTCGTTGATCAAAGATGGTTGAGTTTCCTAGCCATAGACATGAGTTGTCATTTGATTAACGGGATCACATCATTAGGAGAATGATGTGATTCACTTGACCCATTCCGTTAGCTTAGCACCTGATCATTTAGTATGTTGCTATTGCTTTCTTCATGACTTATACATGTTCCTATGACTATGAGATTATGCAACTCCCATTTACCAGAGGAACACTTTCTGTGCTACCAAACATCACAATGTAACTGGGTGATTATAAAGGTGCTCTAAAGGTGTCTCCAAAGGTACTTGTTGGGTTGGCGTATTTCGAGATGAGGATTTGTCACTTCGATTGTCGAAGAGGTATCTCTGGGCCCACTCGGTAATGCACATCACTATAAGCCTTGCAAGCGATGTAGCTAATGAGTTAGTTATGGGATGATGCATTACGCAACGAGTAAAGAGACTTGCCGGTAACGAGATTGAACTAGGTATTGAGATACCGACGATCGAATCTCGGGCAAGTACATACCAATGACAAAGGGAATAACGTATGTTGTTATGCGGTTCGACCGATAAAGATCTTCGTAGAATATGTAGGAGACAATATGGCATCCAGGTTCCTCTATTGGTTATTGACCAAAGAGGTGTCTCGGTCATGTCTACATAGTTCTCGAACCCATAGGGTCTGCATGCTTAACGTTCGTTGACGATATAGTATTATATGAGTTATGTATGTTGGTGACTGAATGTTGTTCGGAGTCTCGGATGAGATCACGGACATGGCGAGGAGCTCCGGAATAGTCCGGAGGTAAAGATTCATATATTGGATGATATGGTTATGCCAAGGGGTCAGGCCCATGGGGCTATAAGTCGGTGCAAAAGGAGTTTTGCGGAGGCCAGGGGGCCAAACGCCGGAGACCCTGGCACCTGGCCCTGGGCCATACGCCGAGGCCCATGGCGTCTGGGTCCACACGCCGGGAACCCTGGCGTATGGCCCCGGAGTCCGAGAAGGACTCTTGCCTTTCGGGTGAAACCGACTTTGTGGAGGCTTTTACTCCAAGTTTCGACACCAGGGCTCAACATATAAATAGAGGGGCGGGGCTAGCACCAAATACATCAAGAAACACCAAGCCGTGTGCCGGCAACCCCGTCCCCTCTAGTTTATCCTCCGTCATAGTTTCCGTAGTGCTTAGGCGAAGCCCTGCAGAGATTGTTCTTCACCAACACCGTCACCACGCCATCGTGCTACCAGACTCATCTACTACTTTGCCCGTCTTGCTGGATCGAGAAGGCGAGGACGTCATGGAGCTGAACGTGTGCAGAACTCGGAGGTGCCGTGCGTTCGGTACTTGGATCGGTCGGATCGTGAAGGTGTACGACTACATCAACCGCGTTGATAAATGCTTCCGCTTAGCGATCTTCAAGGTTATGAAGATACACTCTCCCCTCTCGTTGCTATGCATCACCATGATCTTATGTGTGCGTAGGATTTTTTTTGAAATTACTACGTTCCCCAACAATGGCATCCGAGCCTGGTTTTATGCGTAGATGTTATATGCACGAGTAGAACACAAGTCAGTTATGGGCGATACAAGTCATACTGCTTACCAGCATGTCATACTTTGGTTCGGCGGTATTGTTGGATGAAGCGGCCCGGACCGACATTACGCGTACGCTTGCGTGAGACTGATTCTACCGACGTGCTTTGCACATAGGTGGCTGGCGGGTGTCAGTTTGTCCAACTTTAGTTGAACCGAGTGTGGCTACGCCCGGTCCTTGAGAAGGTTAAAACAACACTAACTTGATGAACTATCATTGTGGTTTTGATGCGTAGGTAAGAACGGTTCTTGCTCAGCCCGTAGCAGCCATGTAAAACTTGCAACAACAAAGTAGAGGACGTCTAACTTGTTTTTGCAGGGCATGTTGTGATGTTATATGGTCAAGGCATGATGCTATATTTTATTGTATGAGATGATCATGTTTTTTAACCAAGTTATCGACAACTGGCAGGAGCCATATGGTTGTCGCTTTATTTTATGCAATGCAATCTCCCTGTAATTGCTTTACTTTATCACTAAGCGGTAGCCATAGTCGTAGAAGCAATAGGTGGCGAAGCGACAACGATGCTACGATGGAGATGAAGGTGTCGCGCCGGTGACGATGGTGATCATGATGGTGCTTCGGTGCTAGAGATCAAAAGCACAAGATGATGATGGCCATATCATATCACTTATATTGATTGCATGTGATGTTTATCCTTTATGCATTTATTTTTCTTTGATTGACGGTAGCATTATAAGATGATCTCTCACTAAATTTCAAGGTATAAGTGTTCTCCCTGAGTATGCATCGTTGCAAAAGTTCTTCATGCTGAGACACCACGTGATGATCGGGTGTGATAGGCTCTACATTCATATACAACGGGTGCAAAACAGTTGCACACGTGGAATACTCAGGTTAAACTTGACGAGCCTAGCATATACAGATATGCCCTCGGAACACTCACACCAAAAGGTCGAGCGTTAATCATATAGTAGATATGATCAACATAGTGATGTTCACCATTGAAAACTACTAGGGAAAAGCCTAGCAGCAGCGCGGGTTTTGGGCCTATTAGTAGCGCGGGGGCCGGCGCTACTAATAAGGCGCTACAGCTAACGTATAGCAGTAGCGCGTGGTCACCGGCGCTACTGGTACACAAGTGTAGCAGCAGCGCGGTTACTGGAAGCTCGCTACTGCTAGTTTCTCTAGCGCGCTTTTCAAAGGCGCGCTACTGCTATCGCGGCACTGTTGCTAACTTTTATACACTCGCTACTGCTAATTTAACAGGTTTTTTGTTTTTTTGGGCATATTTGTTTTGTATTTGAACAGGCTTTATAGAAGAATCTTTAGCACATAGAAATGTCATCATGATACACATACAAATGCCTGCGAGACCACAAATGTAATCATAGCATATACATACAAATAGTCTCATCATAATCATCATCCAACACAAAGTGGTCTCTCGTCATCATATCGAAAATAGCGATACAAGTCCTCGATTGCTTGCAAATACATCGTCATCCATCTAAACAATGGTATACGCGAGAAGAGCTATGACTTTAAGTACATGAGTTCGTATCCCTCTCTCGCATTAGCGTGAACCTAAACTAACTACTGCCTGTCGCTCGGAAACCGAAAACCGGTAACACCTGGGCTTGACACTCCAGCCACTCGTCATATATATACTCCTGACGTAGCACTTCTTCGCCATCGATGATCTATGCACCTGCATCGTCACATGAGTCGATGATATGCAACATATATAGTTGAGCAACAGAAAGAGACAGACTTGGCAAAAATAGAAACAACATATCATAAGCATAAATAAAAAAGTTCATCGTACCCAAAATGCCCTAACTAGAGTGATCTTCGCTAGTCAAGGAGGAGGACGGTTTAGTTACATCACAAATAAAGTTTCACCACACATAACTCAAAGTTTTGTCATACAGAAAGTATGGACTAAACAGACACATTGTCATATATCGACAATCACTCCAACATGCCGTGCCATCCATCGAGGTCAGGGAGATAGTCCTCGAGCTTAGTGAAAGGCTTCATGTCGAGATGCTGAGAGGCTATCCATGTTCGGACGTCTTCCCGCGACATTTGTCCTTCTTCGTAGAACATCCCTGTTTTTCCGACGACCTCCTTCATGATGATTTGGGCAAGTTCGCGCTGGATGTGATAGAACTCAGCTCGAAGTCGATGATCCTCGATATCTCCTACGTTCTTTGCCCATTGCAGAATATGGGCATCACCGGATCTAGGTGACATGCGAAGGTTCTGGTGATCCCGTCTGTACTCCAGCATGTGGTGTAGGACATAGAATCCATCATTAAGAGAATTGTTCGGTTGCTGGATGCAGCAGAAGTCGGTCTTATGGGTGAAGGCGGCCCTGCCGCCCCTTCTCTTCTTGCCCCTGACCTCTCCACCCCTTGCTTGGTAGTAAAACATAGCACTGTCGAGAACATCCTTGATGTGGGTGTAATCCTTTTTGTGAATGTTCTTCGACGAGTCCAAGTAAAGAGCGTGGGAGAATTGGGGGTATAGGATGATGAGGACGGTGCGCCCGCCGCTGCGCAAAATAAGTACACCTCAAATTACTTAGCCTCCACCGTGCAAATGAATGATTCAAATCGAAGGAAGGATAGCAGCGCGGATGACTTACACGGGATGATAAGGCACGAGAATCGCCCCCTTGTCCTTATTGGCGAGCATGAAATTGACGATGTATTCCCTCGCGTATACACGGTGCTCTGCGCAGACTCCCAAGAAGCTCTCGTGTATGTAGTACGGGTCAGCGGCACAGATATGAGATATCTGCTCAATCCCGATGATGTAGTTCATGTGCAAGGCAGAAAGGTGGACAAACGTAAAATCCAGCTTCTTCACGTGAAACATGTCGAATATGTAATTGAATCGGAGTAAGAACTTATCCGCGGGGAAGCTGTCGACATACGACCTTTGCCACGGAACATTAACCACATAGAATGGGTATCCTGGATCTGTCGAGGCGATGAGGCCTTTCTCTACCCGCAGCACATCGTCATGAAGTCTCCTTAGATCGCAGAATCTGGCCTGTAGCGCTGTTGGAGGTAGGATTGGTTGACCGGGGATATGCCATTTATCCGCATCGGGGATATCTATACGGTCCTGAAGCCGAGGCTGCTGAGGCGGCTAGATCATAGAATCAGCTTTTTTGCCTTTCCTCGTTCTCTTCCTAGACTTCTTTACTATCGGAAGGTCGTCCGTAATACGTTGAGATGGCAATTCAGGCACCGACTCATGACGCTCAAACCCTGAGGAGGCGCCAGTATAGACATACTGTTCAGCGCCACCGTCGTCCTCATCCTCATCCATGGCGACATCATCAGCAACTAATGGAGCCTCCTCCTTATCTCGTCCGCTATCACCCAACCCGACACCCGACGCTAATTGGGTAGGTGGGGTGTTGATGTTCATACCTTGCTGAGGCTGCGTGCTCGTGGGTGTGCTCCCGATCGCCTCTAGACGAAGCAGACTCTTTGGCCACAACAGGACCCACCCATTGCAACAATCACCAAGCCACCGCGCTGTATCCTCGTCATCCACCAGTAGTGTTGGAGGAGGCAAATTCTTGTGGCCCAGTTCGACACTGGCCACGGAAACCTTGAAGGCATTCGGGGGGATCGGCCAGCTCTGGAACAATGGTTCCTTCAGCTTCATTATCGTCACCTTCCCCACGTCCACCTTCTGGTCACCATTGGTGTACAATATGGTGCACGGGGTTTCGTCGGCCTGCAAAGAAAAGTCTGCGACATGAGACATCCGAAAGGCAACGAAAACGGGAGACTATACATTTATATTGAAGGGGCCGGTGTGACAGATACCGTGAGGGCGTCGAGCTCAGCCAAAGACGAAGCACCGCCGAGAACGTCCGGTGCGGGAGCCGATGCGGGAGCAGGTGCAGGAGCCAGTGCGGGAGCAGGTGCTCCCAAGAAGTCAGCAAGGGGAAAGTCCTCTGCATTTTTTTCTGGATTTTGCCTTGTCCAATTGATAACGCCCGTCACCAAGGAAGTAGACAAATCTGCAACCACCTGTTTTGCGGCAGCTACCGCTGTTGCGACTGTCTGAGATGATTTCTTCTCAACCGCAATATCGACCTTCTTGTCGATGTTTTCTTCAGTTAACCTCCGTCTTTCCTTTCTCTCCTCCATGGTCTCACGCTAGTACTTCTTCCACATGGCGCCGTCTCCGACACCGTGCACGCGTCCATACGACGGTCGAGTATCCACCGGTTGTTGTTTCAATATGTTCAACGCCCGGTTGAATGGAGTCTCCCACTTGGGCCTCGCCAATGCCTCAGACGGCGAGTCGCTTTCGGCCGCAATCCGGTGCTGCTCTCTCTGCAAAAGGCACAAGGATCGTTTACAAATATGACTAACGTGTGAAGTCGAATTGATCAGAAACTAAAATTACCAGCAGTCTCATGAACTCCCTAATGACCGGTGTTGTCTCGTAAACCTTCTTCACTGGGTCCCAATGGTGCCGGGCCCTAAGGACGTCACGCACCTGCGGGACGATGACCGCCAAGGGGTCTGGGATGCCCAGACTCGCGGCTTCCGCGTCCTCCTTGGTCCATTTGGACCTCTTTCCGCCGTAACCATGGCTTCGGAGGTGGTGGCTCCAAATGTTCCTCTGTTGAAGCCCCTTCATGTACTTAGACTTGTTTTTGGCAGCTTCGGCCTCGGAAGCCTCCTTGAATATTTGAAACTGGTCTTCCGTGATTGTCGGATTATCCTTTACAATCTCGGAGTAGGATTCCTTCTTGTCGATGATCCTTGCTTTCACTCGAGTTTTCCAGGAGGCCAACGCGTCGCTAAACTTGGTCATGGCGTGTTTATTTATCTTCTTCATTGCTGGGTCCTCGTCTGGATCTTCATAATCCTTCTCATTCCGGCCAGGGAACAAGAATATCTGGTGAAACTTCTTTAGGAGGGAGCTCCTCATATTTTCTATCTTCTGTAGTTTCTCATCGTTGATGGTGGCGGTTGTCCGTACGATGCAGCCTATTTGATTGCCGTAGCACGAGCGAGCTTCCTCGGGCGCCTTTGGCTCAAAAATGCCGTCGTCCACCTTCGTGACCACCAGCCTAGTAGTCCCGAGTTTGTTAGGAAGCCTTTGCCTCTTTGCTTTTGGTTCTACATCGGCTCCGCTCCCTGAGGCAGCACCGGTCTCAGTCTCAGCGCCGGTCCCGATGCCGGTCTGAGTCTCAGTGCCGGTCTCAGTCTCAGCACCGGTCTTCATGTCGGTCTCAGTCCCCGATGCCACCGGTGGGCCCAGCAACAACATCGGTTGATCGTCGGTAAGGCTAAAAAATTCATCTGCCGCCCGGTAGCCGTCGACGCAATCACCAGAACCCTGTCCTTTATCGTTGCTAGCCATGTTTCCTATGATTAAATCTAGTCAATTAATTCTAGACCTAATAAAATGAATAATGACATAAAAAAGGCCTATTGTTTTGCAGGAATGTTGACTCCTTCCTGGTGCGGCAAATCCCGGGCACTCGATATGTCCTAGTTTGTAGCACAAGTCATGCCGAAATTCACAGAAAATTTCGGCATGACCATTGCTAAAAAGTGGACAAATCGAGAACCTAAAATTTGCCGGAACAGAAATGAATCAACATTCCTGCGAAACATAGGCCACTTAGTATCATTCCCTGGAAACAACAAAGCCACTTGGGCACAATCGAACCACTTCAATGAAAAGATATAACATGACCACTTCAATGAAAAGATATAATCAACAATAAAAGTCTAGGAAGGGATCATCTTTAAAATAAAATTTGCCTAAATTCTTTTCCTTCACTAAACACTTCTCTACCTAGGACAAAACCCAAATTATGTTGATCTAGCTATTCCTCTCTCACACACAAACACACATTATTATCTCCAACCCTTCTCTGCCTAGGACATAACCCAATTAAATTGCAAAGGAACTCCATTTCTCTAACCGTTCTGACCTAATGCTCTAAAATTACATTTTCCTCTAATCTAGCCAACCTACTTAACCTAGATTGTTAATCCAATGAACCTAATTAACCTACCTATTTAACCTAGTTAGTTAATCTAGTTTACCTACATAATTAACCTAATTAAACTAGTTAACGCAGCTAGTTCTCTGTCAAAGCCCTAAATAAATTTTTGCACTAATTAACCTAGATAATTAACCTAATTAAACTAGTTAACCTGACTAGTTCTCTGTCAAAGCCCTAACTAAATTTTGCACTAACCTAGATAATTAACCTAATTAAACTAGTTAACCTAACTACTTCTCTGTCAAAGCCCTAACTAAAATTTTGCCCTAACCTAGATAATTAAGCTAATTAAACTAGCTAACCTATGCATGAGAGAGAGGAGGGGTGGGGGCTTACAGAGGATGGCTCCGGTGGTGGCGAGGGAGGCAGTGCTGGCGAGGGAGGCAGGGGTGTCTCCGGTAACGGCGAGGGAGGCAGTTGTGGCGAGGGAGGATCCAGTGGCGTCGACGGCGGCTCCGGTGGCGTTGATGAGGCCGTGCGGCTCCGCGCATTGGGGGCGGCTCCGTTGGCACGACGGCGCACGGCTCTGGTGGCCTCGACGTCGGCAAGAGACGGCGGCGAAGTGGGGCGATGGCGAATCGGGGAGACGGCGGCGGGGTGGGTCGAGGGATTTGGGGGAGAAGTGGTGTCCGGGGGGAAACGGTTTTTTGGTTAAGTCAAATTTAGCGGTAGCGCATTTCGCAAAACGCGCTATAGCTAAGATAGCTACAGCGGTTTTCTCAAAACGCGCTGCTGTTATAGCTATGTAATTTTCTTCCATTTTTATTTTCTTTTCTGTTTCTATAGCGGGGGTCTAGGATACGCGCTGCAGCTATGTTAGCTGTAGCGCCTCTTACAAACACACGCTACTGCTATGCCTTCCTCCGTTTTTCGCTTTTTCAATTATTATGCTTTACATTTTATTTTTTCGTTTCTCCTTTTTCTATTTCTTTCATTTTCATTTACTTTTCTATTTGTTTTTCATCTTATTTTATTTCCATTAGTAGTAGCGCTCTTCATAGGAAACGCGCTGCTACTTATACCCTAGCGGTAGCGCGCTTCTTCCAAGCCTGCTACTGCTATGCGTATCCTATCATTCTACCAACGGGAATATTAGTAGTAGCGCTTTTGGAACTAAACGCGCTGCTGCTAAGGGTGTATCTGTAGCGCGGTTTTTCCTCAATCGCTACTGCTATCTAGCACTAGCGCTCTTTTTTAACCCGCGCTATTGCTAAATTTCTGTGTATAGGCTTTTCCCTAGTAGTGTCACGTGATGATCAGACATGGTTTAGTTGATTTGGATCACGTGATCACTTAGATGATTAGAGGGATGTCTATCTAAGTGGGAGTTCTTATGTAATATGATTAATTGAACTTTAATTTATCATGAACTTAGTCCTGGTAGTATTTTGTAAATTATGTTGTAGATCAATAGCCCGCGTTACAGCTTCCCTATGTTTTTTTATATGTTCCTAGAGAAAAACTATGTTGAAAGATGTTAGTAGAAATGATGCGGACTTGGTCCGTGATTTGAGGTTTATCCTCATTGCTGCATAGAAGAATTATGTCATTGATGCACTACTAGGTGACGGACCTATTGCAGGAGCAGATGCAGACGTTATGAACGTTTGGCTAGCTCAATATGATGACTACTTGATAGTTTTGTGCACCATGCTTTATGGCTTAGAACCGGGACTACCAAAACGTTTTTGAAATTTCATGGAACATATGAGATGTTCCATGAGATGAAATTGGTATTTCAGACTCATGCCCGTGTCAAAAGGTATGAGACCTCTGACAAATGCTTCGCCTAAAAGATGGAGGAGAATTGCTCAACTAG
Organism: Triticum dicoccoides; assembly: GCF_002162155.2. NCBI lineage: Eukaryota > Viridiplantae > Streptophyta > Magnoliopsida > Poales > Poaceae > Triticum > Triticum dicoccoides. The sequence continues at coordinate 26,433,923 of NC_041383.1, forward strand.
TGAGCAAGTGCTTAGATTGTCTAAGTACTACAATCGCTTGAATCAAATGGGCATTAATCTTCCTGATAAGATAGTGATTGACAAAGTTCTCTAGTCACCATCACCAAGTTACTGGAACTTCATGATGAACTATAGTATACAAGGGATGACGAAAACGATTCCTGAGCTCTTCGTGATGCTGAAATCGATGAAGGTAGAAATCAAGAAAGAGAATCAAGTGTTCATGATTGACAAGACCACTAGTTTCAAGAAAAAGGGAAAAGGGAAATAAAGGGAACTTCAAACAGAATGACAAGCAAGTTGTCACTCCCATGAAGAAGCCCAAAAGCTGGACCAAAGCTTGAAACTAAGTGCTTCTACTGCAAAGGAAATGGTCACTAGAGGCGGAAATGCCCTGAATATTTGGTGGATAAGAAGGATGGCAAAGTGAACAAGGGTATATTTGATATACAGATTATTGATGTGTACCTTACTAGTGTTTATAGTAGCCCCTGAGTATTTGATACTTGTTCGGTTGCCAAGATTAGTAACTCGAAACAGGAGTTACAGAATAAAAAAGACTAGTTGAGGGTGAAGTAACGATGTGTGTTGGAAGTGGTTCCAAGATTGATATGATCATCATCATACACTCCCTATATTTTCAGATTAGTGTTCAACCTAAATAAATGTTATTTGGTGTTTGCGTTGAGCATAAATTTGATTAGATCATCTTTATTGCGATACGATTATTCATCTAAGACAGAGAATAAATTGTTATTCTGTTTACATGAATAAAACCTTCTATGGTCATACACCCAATGTTGATGGTTTATTGAATCTTGATCGTAGTGATACACATATGCATAATATTGATGCCAAAAGATGCAAAGTTGATAATGATAGTGCAACATATTTGTGGCACTGCCGTTTGGGTCATATCGGTGTAAAGCGCATGAAGAAACTCCATGCTGATGGACTTTTGGAATCACTTGATTATGAATCATTTGATGCTTGTGAACCGTGCCTTATGGGCAAGATGACTAAAACTCCGTTCTCCGGAACAATGGAACGAGCTACTGACTTATTGGAAATAATACATACCGATGTATGCGGTCCAATGAGTGTTGATACTCGTGGTGGGTATCGTTATTTTCTGACCTTCACAAGATGATTTGAGCAGATATGAGTATATCTACTCAATGAAACACAAGTCTGAAACATTTGAAAAGTTCAAAAAAATTCAGAGTGAAGTGGAGAATCATCGTAACAAGAAAATAAAGTTTCTATGATCTAATCATGGAGGAGAATATTTGAGTTACGAGTTTGGCCTTCATATAAAAGAATGTGGAATAGTTTCACAGTTCACACCACCTTGAACACCACAACGTTATGGTGTGTCCGAATGTCCTAACCGTACTTTATTGGATATTGTGCGATCTATGATGTCTCTTATCGGTTTAGCACTATCATTTTGGGGTTATACATTAGAGATAGTTGCATTCACTTTAAAAAGGGCACCAGCAAAATCCGTTGAGATGACGCCTTATGAACTATGGATTGGCAAGAAACCAAAGTTGTCGTTTCTTAAAGTTTGGGGCTGCAATGCTTATGTGAAAAAGTTTCAACCTGATAAGCTCAAACCCAAATCGGAGAAGTGCGTCTTCATAGAATACCCAAAGGAAATTGTTGGGTACACCTTCTATGACAGATCCGAAGGCAAGATATTCGTTGTTAAGATGGATCCTTTGTAGAGAAGGAGTTTCTCTCGAAAGAAGTGAGTGGGAGGAAAGTAGAACTTGATGAGGTAATTGTACCTTCTCCCTTATTGGAAAGTAGTTCATCACAGAAATCAGTTCCAGTGATTCCTACATCAATTAGTGAGAAAGTTAATGCTGATGATCATGAAACTTCAGATCAAGTATCTACCGAACCTCGCAGGTCTTCCAGAGTAAGATCCGGACCAGAGCGGTATGGTAATCCTATTCTAGAAGTCATGTTACTAGACCATGATGAACCTACGAACTATGAGGAAGCAATGATGAGCCCAGATTCCGTGAAATGGCTTGAGGCCATGAAATCTGAGATGGGATCCATGTATGAGAACAAAGTGTGGACTTTGGTGGAGTTGCCCGATGATCGGCAAGCCATATTGTATAAATGGATCTTCAAGAGGAAGATGGACACTGATAGTAGTGTTACTATCTACAAAGCTATACTTGTCGAAAAAGGTTTTTGACAAAGTTCAAGATGTTGAATACTATGAGATTTTCTCACTCATATCGATGCTTAAGTCTGTCCGAATCATATTAACAATTGCCACAATTTATGAAATTTGGCAAATGGATGACAAAACTGGTTTCCTTAATGGATTTATTAAAGAAGAGTTCTATATGATGCAACCAGAAGGTTTTGTCGATCCAAAGGGTGCTAACAAAATGTGCAAGCTCCAGCGATCCATCAATGGACTGGTGCAAGCATCTCGGAGTTGGAATATACGCTTTGATGAGTTGATCAAAGCATATGGTTTTTTATACAGACTTTTGGAGAAGCCTGTATTTACAAGAAAGTGAGTGGGAGCTCTGTAGCATTTCTAATACTATATGTAGATGACATATTGTTGATTGGAAATGATATAGAAATTCTGAATAGCATAAAAGGATACTTGAATAAGAGTTTTTTAATGGAAGACCTCGATGAAGCTGCTTACACATTGAGCATCAAGATCTATAAAGATAGATCAAGATGCTTGATAAGATTTTTCAATGAGTACATACCTTGATAAGATTTCGAAGTAAATCAAAATGGAACAGTCAAAGAAGGAGTTCTTGCCTGTGTTGCAAGGTGTGAAGTTGAGTAAGACTCAAAACCCGACTATGGCAGAAAATAGAAAGAGAATGAAAAGTCATTCCCTATGCCTCAGACATAGGTTCTATTAAGTATTCTATGTTGTGTACAAGACCTATTGTATACCTTGCTCTGAGTTCGGCAAGGGAGTACAATTTTTGATCTAGAAGTAGATCACTAGAGAGCGGTCAACGATATCGTTAGAAAGGACTAAGGAAATATTTCTCGATTATGGAGGTGATAAAAGAGCCCGTCGTAAAGAGTTACATCGATGCAAGCTTTTACACCAATCCAGATGACTCTTAGTCTCAATCTGGATATATATTGAAAGTGGGAGCAATTATCTAGAGTAGCTCTGTGCAGAGTATTGTAGACATAGAATATTTTGCAAAATACATATGGCTCTGAACAGACCGGTTGACTAAACTTCTCTCACGAGAAAAACATGATCGCACCTTAGTACTCTTTGGGTGTTAATCACATATCGATGTGAACTAGATCATTGACTCTAGTAAAACCCTTTGGGTGTTGATCACATGACAATGTGAACTATGCACTACTACAAAAAGGGCTATAGATGGAATGGCCACTAATGGCGCACCTGTGATGTGGTGCGCCATTACTATATTCTAATGGCGCACCATGTCTCGGTGCGCCATTAGTAATATATTACTAATGGCGCACCTAGTGTGTGGTGCGCCATTAGTAGTTTTGAAAAAAAACATAATTTTTTTTGTTACTAATGGCGCACCATTGTATAGTGTGCCATTACTAATTGACATAGTAATGGCGCACCACATCCGTCGTGCGCCATTAGTAGTTTTGAAAAAAAAGTAAAAAACAATTAAAAAATTGTTACTAATGGCGCACCATGTATCGGTGCGCCATTACTAGTTTTAACTAGTAATGGCGCACTGTCCACTGGTGCGCCATTACTAGGTTTTTTTCAAAAAAAATATCAATTTTTTTTATTTTTTTCAAAACTAGTAATGGCGCACCGTGGGTGTGGTGCGCCATTACTAGTTAAACTAGTAATGGCGCACCACCCCACGGTGCGCCATTACTAACTTGCCCCAACACCGAATGCCCCCCCGGTGGATCGCCTTTTCAGTTTTTAAAAAAATAAAGAAAATGGTGGAAATGTCAAAAAAATAAAAGAAAAATATGTTTCCCATGTGATATGTGCTCTAGTTGTTGGGAAAATTTACAAATATGAATTTCGACTTTATTTGCAAAATCTCTCTGGAAATTTGTAAAATGGGCATAACTTTTGCATACGAACTCGGATGAAAAAGTTTTTATATGAAAAATCATCTACTCGAAAAGTTGGACATTTGCATACTTTTGCATACGAACCCCGTTAAACATTTTCAAAATCCCCAAAAACCTAACAGAAAAAAGTTACGGGGCTTTCAAGATCTAGAGGCAAAAAAATTCAAAAAATTTCAAACCACTAGTAACAGAAAAAATTGGTTTTGAACTTTTTTTTGAATTTTTTTTCAAAAAATGATACGTAATATGAGCGGGAAGTTTGAAATATTTTTCAAAATTTCATCATAGTCATGAACATGAACGAAGTCCTAGACATCAACAAGGTATAACAGGATTGATATGCTAGCTATATCAACAAGTGCCTGTGAAGTGAGCTGTTGCGGGAGTTGGATAGAACTCTGAAGTTAAGCGTGCTTGGGCTGGAGTAGTGTGAGGATGGGTGACCTTTCGGGAAGTTTGACCACGGAGTGCGATTTGACCTGAGATTAAGCATATTGACCCGAGATTAAGCCATAGTGAACTGAGATTAAGAAAAAACGAAAAAAAATAATTTTTTTTAAAAAAAATTCTGATAAAATTTTAAAAAAAAATTTGGAAAAAAATGTTACTAATGGCGCACTTCTCTGTGGTGCGCCATTATTATATCAGATACTAATGGCGCACCGTGGGCTATACTAATGGCGCACCGTGGGCTATACTAATGGCGCACTACATGGTACGCCATTAGTATACCAGATACTAATGGCACACCAATGGTGCGCCATTAGTAAAAAATACTAGTGGCGTGCTAGTAATGGCACACCAACGGTGCGCCATTAGTAGGCCTTTTTCTAGTAGTGATGGGTGTTAATCACATGCAGATGTGAATATTAGTGTTAAATCACATGGTGATGTGAACTAGATTATTGACTCTAGTGCAAGTGGGAGACTGAAGGAAATATGCCCTTGAGGCAATAATAAAGTTATTATTTATTTCCTTATTTCATGATAAATGTTTATTATTCATGCTAGAATTGTATTAACCAGAAACATAATACATGTTTGAATACATAGACAAACATAATGTCACTAGTATGCCTCTACTTGACTAGCTCATTGATCAAAGATGGTTGAGTTTCCCAGCCATAGACATCCTAATGATGTGATTGACTTGACCCATTCCGTTAGCCTAGCACCTGATCATTTAGTATGTTGCTATTGCTTTCTTCATGACTTATACATGTTCCTATGACTATGAGATTATGCAACTCCCGTTTACCGGAGGAACACTTTGTGTGCTACGAAATGTCACAACGTAACTGGGTGATTATAAAGGTGCTCTGCAGGTGTCTCCAAAGGTACTTGTTGGGTTGACGTATTTCGAGATTAGGATTTGTCACTCCGATTGTCGGAGAGGTATCTCTGGGCCCACTCGATAATGCACATCACTATAAGCCTTGCAAGCAATGTAGCTAATGATTTAGTTACGGGATGATGCATTACGTAACGAGTAAAGAGACTTGCCGGTAACGAGATTGAACTAGGTATTGAGATACCGACGATCGAATCTCGGGCGAGTAACATGCCGATGACAAAGGGAATAACGTATGTTGTTATGCGGTTCGACCGATAAAGATCTTTGTAGAATATGTAGGAGCAATATGGGCATCCAGGTTCCCCTATTGGTTATTGACCAGAGAGGTGTCTCGGTCATGTCTACATAGTACTCGAACCTGTAGGGTCCGCACGCTTAACGTTCGTTGACGATATAGTATTATATGAGTTATGTATGTTGGTGACTGAGTGTTGTTCGGAGTCCCGGATGAGATCACGGATATGACGAGGAGCTCCGGAATGGTCCGGAGGTAAAGATTCATATATTGGATGATATGGTTATGCCAAGGGGTCAGGCCCATGGGGCTATAAGTCGGTGCAAAAGGAGTTTTGCGGAGGCCAGGGGGCCACACGCCAGAGACCCTGGCGTCTAGCCCTGGGCCATACGCCGAGGCCCATGGCGTCTGGGTCCACACGCCGGGAACCCTGGCGTCTGGCCCTAGAGTCCGAGAAGGACTCTTGCGTTTCGGGTGAAACCGACTTTGTGGAGGCTTTTACTCCAAGTTTCGACACCAGGGCTCAACATATAAATAGAGGGGCGGGGCTAGCACCAAAGACATCAAGAAACACCAAGCCATGTGCCGGCAACCCCGTCCCCTCTAGTTTATCCTCCGTCATAGTTTCCGTAGTGCTTAGGCGAAACCCTGCGGAGATTGTTCTTCACCAACACCGTCACCACGCCATCGTGCTACCGGAACTCATATACTACTTCGCCCATCTTGCTGGATCGAGAAGGCGAGGACGTCATGGAGCTGAACGTGTGCATAACTCAGAGGTGCCGTGCGTTTGTACTTGGATCGGTCGGATCGTGAAGGTGTACGACTACATCAACGGCGTTGATAAACGCTTCCGCTTAGCGATCTTCAAGGGTATGAAGATACACTCTCCCCTCTCGTTGCTATGCATCACCATGATCTTGCGTATGCGTAGGATTTTTTTTGAAATTACTACGTTCCCCAACACTTTTCACATCTTGTGTTTCGCTTATTTACTTTTCCGTTTCTACTGTTACAACTACTACAAAACTATTATCTTTATTTTTGCCACTGTCACCATTACTATCATACTACTTTGCTACTAAATACTTTGCTGCAGATACTAAGTTATCCAGGTGTGGTTGAATTAACAACTCAACTGCTAATACTTAAGAATATTCTTTGGCTCCCCTTGTGTCGAATCAATAAATTTGGTTTCAATACTCTACCCTGAAAAGCTGTTGCGATCCCCTACACTTGTGGGTTATCAAGACTAATTTCTGGCGCCATTGTCGGGAGACATAGCTCTATTCTTTGAGTCATTTGGGATTTATATCTGTTGATCACTACGAGGAACTTGAAAGACGAAAGAACTAAGATTTTGCCCTCAACTACGAGGGGAGGTAAGGAACTGCCATCTAGCTCTACACTAGATTCTCCTTCTGTTATTAGTAAGCTTGCGACACCTAAACCTGCTACTGCTATGAATTCTGATATGTCGCATGTTATTGATGATGCCACTTCTGCTATGCATGATACTTATGATGAAACTACTTCTGTGCGTGATAATACTGTGCCATTAGGTGAATTTCTTGATGAACAACTTGCTAGGGTTAGAGAGAATGAAATTATTGAAGATGCTATTATTGATGATAGTGATGATGAAAGTTCTCCCCCTGATTATGAATTGCCTGTTGTTCCTGAGGGTTATGTTATGAATGAGGAAGCTGCTAGAGCTATCTTTGCTTGCAAAGATAGATATGATCTTAAGAAGTTATTAGCTAAATGGAAGCAACAATCTCTTAATGCTAGAATGAAACCTGACCCCGCTTTTGCTACCTCACCTATCTGTGTTACTGATAAGGATTATGAATTCTCTGCTGATCCTGAAATTATTATTTTGGTAGAATCTGATCCTTTTTATGGACTTGAATCTGAAACTGTTGTAGCACATCTTACCAAGTTGAATGATATAGCCACCCTATTTACTAATGATGAGAAGTCTCGCTATTATTATATCCTTAAGATATTTCCGTTCTCATTAAATGGTGATGCTAAGACTTGGTTTAATTCTCTTGATCCTGGTTGTGTGCGTAGTCCCTAGGATATGATTTATTACTTCTCTGCTAAATATTTCCCTGCTCATAAGAAACAAGCTGCCTTGCGGGAAATTTATAATTTTGTGCAAATCAAAGAAGAGAGTCTCCCACAAGCTTGGGGGAGGCTTCTCCAATTACTTAATGCTTTGCCTGATCATCCTCTTAAGAAAAATTAAATAATTTAAATATTTTATAATGGACTAACCGATGCTTCCAAGGACTACTTGGATAGTTATGCTGGTTGTGTTTTCAGGGAAAGAACTGTCGACGAAGCTGAATTAATATTGAATAATATGTTGACTAATGAAAATAATTGGACTCTCCCTGAGCTAATTCCTGAGGCAATTCCTGAACCAATTGAGCCAACTCCTGAGCCTATACCTAAACCAACTCCGAAGAAGGGAGGTGTTCTATTTCTCAGTCCTGAAGATATGCAAGAGGCAAAGAAATCAATGAAAGAAAAAGGTATTAAAGCTGAAGATGTTAAGAATTTACCTCCTATTGAAGAAATACATGGTCTTAATATACCTTCTGTCGAAGAAACACATTGTATTGATAACCCGACACATGTAGTAAAGGTAAATTCTCTCTATAGATATGATAAAGTTGAAATTCCCTCTACTAAATTTCATAGCCCATGCTTAGATGAATTTGATGAATTTATGGTTAGACAAGAAAGTTTTAATGCTTATGTTGGTATAGAATTGAAGAGTAATGCTTTCGAGATAGGACGCTTGAGTGATTATATGGCTAGAGTTAAAGGTGAACTTAAACTCATTAGCAAATATGCTTCTATGGTTACCACTCAAGTTGTGCAAGTACTTAAAGCTCAAAGTGATTTGCTCGATGAATTAAATAATAAATATGACTTTGTTGTTAGAGTGGCTACTAGAACTGGTAGAATGACTCAGAAACCTTTATATCCTGAAGGCCACCCTAAGAGAATCGAGCAGGATTCTCAGAGAAATAATTTAGAGGCACCTAGTTCTTCCAAGAAGAAGAAAACGAAAAATTATAAGACTTTGCATGCTTCTAGTGAACCTGTTATAGACACACCTGAGAATCCTAATGAAATTTCTATTTCTGATGCTGAAACACAATCAGGTGATGAACATGAACCTAGTAATAATGTTAATGATAATGTTCATGTTGATGCTCAACCTAGCAAAAATAATGATGTAGAGATTGAACCTGTTGTTGATGTTGATAACCCACAATCAAAGAATCAACGATATGATAAGAGAGATCTTGTTGCTAGGAAGCACAGTAGAGAAAGAGAACCATGGGTCCAGAAACCCATGCCCTTTCCTCCTAAACCATCCAAGACAAAGGATGATGAGGATTTTGAGCGCTTTGCTGAAATGATTAGACCTATCTTCTTACGTATGCGCTTAACTAATTTGCTTAAAGTAAATACTTATGCTAAGTACATGAAGGATATCATTACAAATAAAAGAAAGACACCGGAAGCTGAAATTTCCACCATGTTTGCTAATTACACTTTTAAGGGTGGAATACCAAAGAAACTTGGAGATCCAGGGGTACCAACTATACCATGCTTCATTAAAAGAAATTATGTTAAAACTGCTTTATGTGATCTTGGAGCCGGTGTTAGTGTTATGCCTCTCTCTTTATATCGTAGACTTGAATTGAATAAGTTGACACCTACTGAAACATCTTTGCAAATGACTGACAAATCAACTGCCATACAAGTCGGTTTTGTGAGGATGTGCCTGTTGTGGTTGCAAATGTCACTATCTTAACGGACTTTGTTATTCTTGATATTCCCGAGGACAATAGTATGTTGATTATCCTTGGTGGACCTTTTTTGAATACTGCAGGGGCTGTTATTGATTGCAACAAAGGCAATGTCACTTTTCATGTTAATGGTAATGAGCATACGGTACACTTTCCGAGGAAACAATCTCAAGTTCATAGGATCAATTCTATTGGAAAAGTTCCAACTATTATTATTTGAAGTTTTGAATTTCGTCTTCCAACTGTCAAGAAAAAGTATGATATTCTTATTGTTGGGGATGTTCATATCCCCGTTGAGGTAACCAAGTGTTATTCGAAATTTCTCCGGTTCCGTGTTATTCAGAATGAGTTTGTTAACAAGACTTGATCAACATTGTTAGTGGATTCATTTTGATGATCATGAGATGGATGAAACTAGAAGGCACAACCTTCTATACCCTCTTTTTACTTTCTGTTATTTAAAATAAAAAAAGCAAAAATAATATTATCTTTCTGTTTTATGAATTGTCCGTGCAATAAAAAATATCCCAAAAATAAAAGTGCTCCAAATGCCCTGCAAATTTAGTATGATTTTTTATGGAATATTTGAGGATTTTAGGTACTGAAAACACTGCAGGAGGGGCAAGAACCTGGCCACGAGGGTGGAGGGCGCGCCCACACCCCCTGGGCATGCCCCCTGTCTCGCGGGCCCAGGGTGTCCCCCCTCCACTTATTCCTGCACCCACACACTCCATCTTCTTCCCAAAAAATCCCCATCCAGCTCAAGCACGAGTTCTAGCTCATTTTGCTGCGATTTTCGATCTCCTTGCTCAAAGCTCCATTCACAAAACTGCTTTGGGAGATTGTTGCTTCGTATGTGACTCCTCCATTGGTCCAATTAGTTTTTTTTCTAGTGCTTTATTCATTGCAATTTTTTCTGCATAGGTGACCCTGTTCTTGAGCTTGCATGTCAAATTTATGAGGTCCCAAGCAATTCTAATGCATGATATAGGCTCTAGGCACTAGTAGGAGTAGTTGCTACCAATCTTGTTCAGTTATATTCAGTTTTAGTTTGAAGTTACTAAAATTTCAAATATTTCAGAAAATGTTAAGGAGATTTTTGAGGGGCTCTTCTAGCCAAGGCTCCCAGGAAAGACAAGCTAAAGAGAAGGAAAATGCCAAGTATAATCTTCCTCGCATAGCGGAAGTACGACCGTGTGAATGGCCCTGTGACAATTTCTTGAGAGAAGCCGGAATTTATGAAGACTTTTATTCTTTGATTGAAAATGCAAGCCTCACCGACTTCCTCCACAACCTGATCGATCAATATCTCTTACTCACCAATACTTTCGTGCAAAACTTTTATTATTATCCTAAGAAGTCACCCCGTTCAGTATCATTTCATTTATATGATGAATTCAGGGAAATGTCTTTACGTAATTTTTGCTCGGTATGTAGGATACCCTTTGAGGGAAAATTAGATGAACCACATCATAAAGATGTGGATGGCTTTGTTAACACTATCACTGTAGGGGATCCAAAGAAGGGTTCCGATGCAAGAATCTCTAGCATACACATTCCTGTTTTACGCTACTTTGCCAGATTTGCTATTAGATGCTTAATTGGTGGTGGAAATAGTGGAAACTTCAGTGTGCCGGATATTATTATTCTATTCCATGCCATGTTTGGTGATAATAGTTTTAGTATGGGTGCCATCATTGCTAAACGGCTAAGCCTGAACCGTACAAAAGGCCCCATCTTTGGAGGTATCTATGCTGCACGTCTTGCTAAACATTTTGAGATACCTATTAGGCACCATGAAAAAGAGGAGACAATATTGCCTCCTTACATTTTAGATTACAGGAGCATGGTAGCACATGAATTTATTGTTCATAATGATGATAAGATGCTACTGTATAACTTGAGATTTAATAAAAAACACAATGAGACTATTATTCTGCCTACACCTTTGTTGTTTGATTTGACTGCAGTTAATCATATTGTCATGCCGGAAGCGGTGTACGCTCATCGAGGCCCAGCATCCACTCCAGAGCCTGAGCCTGAGCCGGAACCTTCATTGGTTCCTTATCGTCCATCGTCTTACAAGTGGGATCCGGAGTAGATGGCCAGCCAGTAGTATCTTGATTACACTCCTCAGTACACCGGGGAGAGTAGCCAGGGTCCTTGGCAGTAGACCAACTTAGGCCAAAAGCCTAAGCTTGGGGGAGTACGTATTTCTCACCGACTTTACATTCATGTTCACACATTATTCTAGTTGTCGGTGCTCATACTCTTTCATTGTATTATCCATGTTAGTTTAATTTCCTTTTTCTAGCTTTCTTCTTGTGTGTTTGATAAACCTTAAGAAAAACCAAAAAAAATTAGTTAGTTTAATTTCCATGCTTGTAGTAGAAATTAAAATTAAAACCCCAAAAAGATTTCTCTTTCTTCTTCTTGCTTGTTGGGAGCTTTCCCGTGTAAATAGTTTTATTTTCTTTTCTTTCCATTGGGAGTCGAGAGTAGAAGACCATATTGAAAATGTTTAGTGGCTCTCATATGCATGATTGTTTATTTAACTTAGAGCCCATATTACTCTGTCTTCTCTCTTGAGTTGAATGCTTGCAGATTCTAGCTTAGTCCAATGAACGTGCACCTTTATTATTATACACATCATTCGGTCGTGCAAGTGAAAGGCAATAATGACTTTATATGATGGACTGATTGAGATGAGAAAAGCTGGTATGAACTTGACCTCTCTTGTTTTTGTAAATATGATGAGTTCATCGTTCCTGATTCATCTTATTATGAAGTAAACATATTTGCAATGACATTTAGAGATTATAGTTGCTTGTGCCATGCTTGATTAGCTATGAGTTATAATGGTTTACCTTGCGTGCCAACATGCTATTAAAATGATTGTGATGTGGTATGATGGGATGGTATCCTCCTTTGAATGAATTCAGTGACTTGACTTGGCAGATGTTCACGCATGTAGTTGAAACAAATTAACAGAGCCTTCATGATATTTATGTTCATGGTGGATTATATCCTACTCATGCTTGTACTCAGTGTAAATTAATTTTAATGCATGTTCATGACTGTTGTCGCTCTCTCAGTTGGTCGCTTCCCAGTCTTTTGCTAGCCTTCACCTGTACTAAGTGGGAATACTGCTTGTGCATCCAAACTCCTTAAACCCCAAAGTTATTCCATATGAGTCCACCATACCTTCCTATATGCGGTATTTACCTGCCGTTCCAACTAAATTTGTATGTGCCAAACTCCAAACCTTCAAATGAAATTCTGTTTTGTATGCTCGAGCAGCTCATGTTTCAACTAGGGATGTCTGTATCTTCCATGCTAGGTGGGTTATTCTCAAGAGGAGTGGACTCCTCTCCTCATTCACAAGAAAGGGCCGGTAACCGGGATGCCCAGTCCCATGATCCAAAAAGATCAAGGCAAATGAAAATAATTAAACAAAACTCCCCTAGGGCTGTTGTTAGTTGGAGGCACTCATTTTTTCGAGCAAGCCATGGATTGATGCTTGTTGGTGGTGGGGGAGTATAAACTTTTACCATTCTGTTTGGGAACCGCTTATAATGCATGTAGTATGGAAGATATCACCGCGTCATAGTTGTTGCGTTGATAGTGAAAGTATGCCGTTCAAAATGTTATTCAATCTCCATTTTAAAATCGAGCTCTGGCACCTCTACAAATCCCTGCTTCCCTCTGTGAAGGGCCTATCTATTTACTATGTTGAGTCATCATCCCTCTTATTAAAAAGCACCCGCTAGAGAGCACTCTGTCATTTGCATTCATTACTATTGGTTTATATTGGGTATGACTTGACTGGATCTCTTTTACCATGAATTACAATGTTTAGTCAGTCCTTGATCTTTAAAGGTGCTCTGCATTTATGTTTTGCGGTCTCAGAAAGGGCTAGCGAGATACCATTTTGTTATATCATATTATTATTGTTTTGAGAAAGTGTTGTCATATGAGTTTTATTATTGTGGCTCGCTAGCTGATTATGCCATTGAGACCTAAGTGTTATTGTGAGTATGGCTAGTTCGTAATACTTGCTGAAAACCTGAATGCTAGCTTTACATATTTACAACAACAAGAGCAAATAGAGTTTGTAAAAGTTTTCTTTATCACTTTCAGTTTATCAACTGAATTGCTTGAGGACAAGCAAACGTTTAAGCTTGGGGGAGTTGATACGTCTCCAATGTATCTACTTTTCCAAACACGTTTGCCCTTGTTTTGGACTCTAACTTGCATGATTTGAATGAAACTAACCCGGACTGACGCTGTTTTCAGCAGAACTGCCATGATGTTGTTTATTGTGCAGAAAACAAAAGTTCTGGGAATGACCTGAAAATCCACGGAGATAAGTTTTGGAAAATATAAAAAATACTAGCGAAAGAATCAAGGCCAGGGGGCCCACACCCTGTCCACGAGGGTGGGGGTGTGCCCCCTGGGCGCGCCCCTTGTCTCGTGGCCCCCCTGACGCTCCACTGACTTCAACTCCAACTCCATATATTCCGTTTCACAGAGAAAAAAATCAGAGAGAAAGTTTCATCACGTTTTACGATACAGAGCCGCCGCCAAGCCCTAATCTCTCTCGGGAGGGCTGATCTGGAGTCTGTTCGGGGCTCCGGAGAGGGGGATTCGTTGTCGTTGTCATCATCAACCGTCCTCCCTCACCAATTTCATGATGCTCACCGCCGTGCGTGAGTAATTCCATCATAGGCTTGCTCGACAGTGATGGGTTGGATGAGATTTACCATGTAATCAAGTTAGTTTTGTTAGGTTTTGATCCCTAGTATCCACTATATTCTGAGATTGATGTTGCTGTGACTTTGCTATGCTTAATGCTTGTCACTAGGGCCCGAGTGCCATGATTTCAGATCTGAACCTATTATGTTTTCATGAATATATGTGAGTTCTTGATCCTATCTTGCAAGTCTATAGTCACCTATTATGTGTTATGATCCGACAACCCCGAAGTGACAATAATCGGGGATACTTCTCGGTGATGACCATAGTTTGAGGAGTTCATGTATTCACTATGTGCTAATGCTTTGTTCTGGTTCTCTATTAAAAGGAGGACTTAATATCCCTTAGTTTCCACTAGGACCCCGCTGCCACAGGAGGGTAGGACAAAAGATGTCATGCAAGTTCTTTTCCATAAGTGTGTATGACTATATTCTGAATACATGCCTACATTACATTGATGAACTGGAGCTAGTTCTGTGTCACCCTATGGTATAGCTATTACATGAGGAATCGCATCCGACATAATTATCCATCACTGATCCAATGCCTACGAACTTTTCACATCTTGTGTTTCGCTTATTTACTTTTCCGTTGCTACTGTTACAACTACTACAAAACTATTATCTTTACTTTTCCCACTATTACCATTACTATCATAGTACTTTGCTAGTAAATACTTTGCTGCAGATACTAAGTTATCTAAGTGTGGTTGAATTGACAACTCAACTGCTAATACTTAAGAATATTCTTTGGCTCCCCTTGTGTCGAATCAATAAATTTGGGTTGAAAACTCTACCCTCGAAAGTTGTTGCGATCCCCTACACTAGTGGGTTATCAGGGACTTAATAAGCTGACAAGTGTGGGAACCAGCCCCCTAGTGGGCTGGTGCGCCCCCAAGGGCCGAAGGCACCTAGGGTTGGAAAGCGTAGGGGGTGGGGGCACCTCCCACCAAACTTGGGGGGCAAGTCCCCCCCCTTGGCCGCCGCCCCCTTGTAGATGGGATCTAGGGGGCCGGCCCCCTCTCCCCTTCCCCTATAAAT
>NC_041383.1:26449647-26456385 GCF_002162155.2 Triticum dicoccoides
GTGGGAGGGCTGCCACACCCTTCCCCTAGCGCAGCCCCTCCCTCATCCAACACCTCCTCCTCCTCCGTAGAGCTTGGCGAAGCCCTGCAGGAAAACTGCAAGCTCCACCACCACGCCGTCGTGCTGCCGGAGCTCTCCGTCAACTTCTCCTCTCCCCTTGCTGGATCAAGAAGGAGGAGACGTCCCTGGGTTGTACGTGTGTTGAACGCGGAGGTGCCGTCCTTTCGGCGCTTGATCGGATCTTCCGCGATTTGAATCGCCGTGAGTACGACTCCATCAACCGTGTTCTTGTAATGCTTCCTCTTAGCGATCTTCAAGGGTATGAAGATGCACTCCCTCTCTCTCATTGCTAGCATCTCCTAGATTGATCTTGGTGACACATAGGAAAATTTTGAGTTATTACTACGTTCTCCAACAGTGGTATCATGAGCTAGGTCTATGCGTAGATTCTATGCACGAGTAGAACACAAGTAGTTGTGGGCAATGATTTGTTCAATTTGCTTACCGTTACTAGTCCTATCTTGATTCGGCGGCATTGTGGGATGAAGCGGCCCAGAGCGACCTTACACGTACGCTTACGTGAGAGAGGTTCCACCGACTGACATGCACTTGTTGCATAACGTGGCTAGCGGGTGTCTGTCTCTCCCACTTTAGTCGGATCGGATTCGATGAAAAGGGTCCTTATGAAGGGTAAATAGCAATTGGCATCTCACCGTTGTGGCTTTTGCGTAGGTAAGAAACGTTCTTGCGAGAAACCCATAGCAGCCACGTAAAAACATGCAACAACAATTAGAGGACGTCTAACTTGTTTTTGCAGGGTATGCTATGTGATGTGATATGGCCAAAAGGATGTGATGAATGATATATGTGATGTATGAGATTGATCATGTTCTTGTAATAGGAATCACGACTTGCATGTCGATGAGTATGACAACCGGCAGGAGCCATAGGAGTTGTCTTAATTTATTGTATGACCTGCATGTCAATGAAAACGCCATGTAATTACTTTACTTTGTCGCTAACCGTTAGCCATAGTAGTAGAAGTAATAGTTGGTGAGACAACTTCATGAAGACACGATGATGGAGATCATGGTGTCATGCCGGTGATGAAGGTGATCATGCCGCGCCTCAAAGATGGAGATCAAAGGCGCAAGATGATATTTGCCATATCATGTCACTTTATGATTTGCATGTGATGTTTGTCATGTTTACATCTTATTTTGCTTAGAACGACGGTAGCATAAGTAAGATGATACCTCACTAAAATTTCAAGAGATGTGTTTCCCCTAACTGTGCACCGTTGCGAAGGTTCGTTGTTTCGAAGCACCACATGATGATCGGGTGTGGTAGATTCTAATGTTCGCATAAAATGGGTGTAAGCCAGATTTACACATGCAAAACACTGAGGTTGACTTGATGAGCCTAGCATGTACAGACATGTCCTCGGAACACGAGAGACCGAAAGGTCGAACATGAGTCGTATAGCAGATACGATCAACATGGAGATGTTCACCGATGATGACTAGTCCGTCTCACGTGATGATCGGACACGACCTAACAGAAAAAATCCCCAAAAACCTAACAGAAAAAAGTTACGGGGCTTTCAAGATCTAGAGGCAAAAAAATTCAAAAAAATTTAAACTTACTAGTGGCGCACCATCGATGTGGTGCGCCACTAGTAATAGAAAAAAAAATTGGTTTTGAATTTTTTTTAATTGTTTTTCAAAAAATGATACGTAATATGACCGGGAAGTTTGAAATATTTTTCAAAATTTCATCATAGTCATGAACATGAACAAAGTCCTAGACATCAACAAGGTATAATAGGATTGATATGCTAGATATATCAACAAGTGCCTGTGAAGTGAGTTGTTGCTGGGGTTGGATAGAACTTTGAAGTTAAGCGTGCTTGGGCTAGAGTAGTGTGAGGATGGGTGACCTTTTGGGAAGTTGGACCACGAAGTGTGATTTGACCTGAGTTTAAGCATATTGACCCGAGATTAAGCCATAGTGACCTGAGATTAAGAAAAAAATGAAATTAAAAAAAAATAAAAAAAATACTGAATTTTTTTTGAAAAAAAATGTTACTAATGGCGCACTTCTATGTGGTGCGCCATTAGTATACCAGATACTAATGGCGCACCGTGGGCTATACTAATGGCACACTGCGTGGTGCGCCATTAGTATACCAGATACTAATGGCGCACATGTGGTGCGCCATTAGTAAAAAATACTAGTGGCGTGATAGTAATGGCGCACCGGTAGTGCGCCATTAGTAGGCAAAACCGGTGCGCCATTAGTAGGCCTTTTCCTAGTAGTGGAGAGATCATGTTATAATGCTACTGTCAATCAAAGCATAATAAGATGCATAAAAGATGAACATCACATGCAATGAATATACGTGATATGATATGGCCATCATCATCTTGTGCCTTTGATCTCCATATCTAAAGCACCGTCATGATCACCATCCTGACCAGCGCGACACCTTAATCTCCATCGTAGCATCGTTTTCGTCTCGCCAACTATTGTTTCTATGACTATCGCTACCGCTTAGTGATAAAGTAAAAACAATTACAGGGCGTTTGTAGTGCATACAATAAAGCGACAACCATATGGCTCCTGCCAGTTGCCGATAATTCTCCTACAAAACATGATCATCTCATACAATAGGCCAGTCGTCGGCTTCCGCCCCCTTGTAACTAGTACTTGGGTGTTCGTGGAAAACCCAAACACTCTTTATCCAAATTCTTGGTCCTTTAAGGAGGTGTTTAGTGCAGCGAACAAGGCAACCGGACTATTCGGCTTTATAACTCTCACTTGGCCATAGAAGTCTATAATTTTAAATTTCGGCGAAGGCCCTAGTATTCGGAAGGCCGAATTGGGGCGCTATACGTGCCTAAATCGGGCAAGTCCAATTCCTCGCCTTAAGCGGAAAAAATCTTTAAGGATTCAGTACCTCGCGAACAGCGACCAGCTCTCGCCGCATCATGACGGTCAGTTTTCGGCTTTCTCTACTGAGGTGCTCGTCCGGAAGAACCGGGACACAATCGCAGTAGTTCTCCATGCGCTACCTTAGCCGATATAATGGGACGTAAGGTACCAAAACAAGGGAGCCGGGCTAACCCAACTATTGACCCAAGACATGATTCAGAGCTGATGCATATAATGCTATAAGTTCGGGGTGCCGCACTGTCAAAAGTGTTCGGACTTTTCTTGCCATATTATGGGGCTCGATAAGAAGCCCCTGGCAAACTGAGCGTACCAAAATGTACGGATGCAATGTTAAGTAGATATTCAAGGGAAAATATGAAGATATTAGTAAGAAGCTGACGCTATTATACCCTTTCCCATTGTTATTTGTATAATACATCAAGGCGTATGTTTACAATTGATGTCTTAAGAGAAAAGAAATAGGACCATTTGACATGTCCTATCCAAGGGCAGGCTGTATGCAGGTATGTAAAATAGGTATAACAATCATTAACAGAGACCACCTGGGTACTCCCTTGTGCGGAAAGCCTCTTGCCTCCTTGGTGTTCCCTCCTGTAATGAGTCCGGTTATCCGATCTCTATGAAGGGGCTGCCCGAAAGTAGGGTCCTGAAAGAAAAAAGGAAAAATGGTATCCGGGCCTCATGGCGGCTGAACCGCACCGCAGGCCGCATTGTTGTCTCGCCTCCACCTATGCCCATGGTATTTTAAGCGCGTATTTGTGTACGCGTGGCACAAACGCTTCCTGAATGGGGCTTGGGTGGAGGCCGGATTGCTAATCGAGCTCCTGGCGTGCCTGATGGTCCTACCGCGGGGTGCTCCGGACTCGCTTGATGGTGCTCGGGGTTGTCGTTGCCGAATTGGCTGTTTGTTGAAGGAGGCTGCTTTGTACTTCTGCCGCGAGGGCTGCAGTGTGCTCTTTCGCACGGAGGGAGCGGTCTGTGTCTCCATTGACTGTTATAACCCCGCGAGGTCCTGGCATTTTGAGCTTGAGGTATGCATAGTGTGGTACCGCATTGAATCGAGCAAACGCGGTTCGTCCAAGTAGTGCATGATAGCCACTACGAAAAGGGATGATATCAAAGATTAACTCCTCGCTTTGTAAGTTATTCGGAGATCCGAAGACCACTTCCAGTGTTATTGAGACCGTATAGCAGACCTCTACCCCTGGAATTACACCCTTGAAGGTGGTTTTGGTGGGTTTGATCCGTGACGGATCGATGCCCATTTTGCGCACTGTGTCCTGATAAAGCAGGTTCAGGCTGCTGCCACCGTCCACGAGGACTCACGTGAGGTGGAATCCGTCGATGGTTGGGTCAAGGACTAATGCGGCTGAGCTGCCGTGACAGATGCAGGTGGGATGGTCCCTACGATCAAAGGTGATCGGGCAGGATGACCATGGGTTGAACTTTGGGGCGATGGGCTCCATCGCATAGACGTCCCTAAGTGCACACTTTCGCTCCCGTTTGGGGATGTGAGTAGCATAGATCATGTTCACCATTTTCACCTGGGGGGGGGGGGATTTCTTCTGTCCCCCAGTGTGTGGCCTCCGTGGCTCCTCGTCATCATTGTTGTGCAGCCCCTTGTCCTTGTTCTCGGCATTTATCTTGCCAGCCTGTTTGAACACCCAACAATCTCTGTTAGTGTGATTGGCTGGTTTATCAGGGGTGCCGTGAATCTGGCACGAGCGGTCGAGTATGCGGTCCAGACTGATGATCCCGGATTGTTTCTTTTAAACGGCTTCTTCCGCTGGCCGGATTTGGAGTTGCTGAATCCTCCATTGATTGTCGTATCTTCGACATTGTCGCCATTGTTCCGACGCTTGTGTCTGTTGCGACGTGGCTTTCCGTTACTGTCACGGATATCTGAAGTGCCAGAGTTTCCTGGCGCGGTGTTACTGCGAGCCAGCCAGCTGTCCTCACCCACGCAAAAGCGGGTCATTAGTGTCGTGAGGGCCGACATGGACTTCGGTTTTTCTTGGCCGAGGTGTCGGGCAAGCCACTCGTCGCGGATATTATGCTTAAAGGCCGCCAGGACCTCGGCGTCCGGACAATCGACAATTTGGTTCTTTTTAGTTAGGAATGAGTCCACAATTTCCTGGCAGACTCTCCGGGCTGTTGGGTGATGTGACTTAAATCATTAGCATCCGGTGGTCGCACATAGGTGCCCTGAAAGTTATCGAGGAATGCATCCTTGACATTTTCCCAACTGCCAATGGAGTTTGCTGGTAGGCTATTCAGCCAATGTCTGGCTGGCCCTTTAAGCTTAAGTGGGAGATACTTGATGGCATGTAGGTCATCACCGCGAGCCATGTGAATGTGGAGAAGAAAATCTTAGATCCACACCGCGGGGTCTGTTGTGCCATCGTATGACTCGATCTTGACGTGTTTAAACCATTCTGGGAATTCATGTTCCATTACCTCATCAGTGAAGCAGAGGGGGTGTGCGGCGCCTGTGTGCCGGGCTATGTTGCGACGCAGTCCGATTAGGTCTGGTCAGTTATGTTTGGCCCTGTCGGATTTACTAGTATTGTATCCGGTATGACGATGAGCGTGATGAGCTGTGGCGCGCCCCCGTGATCCGTAGATCGATCTTGGTTGTCCTGCATTGTTTTCCAATATGTCTTGCAGGTCATGTGTATTGCCCCGAGCCATAGTGAACCGGCGTGGGGGTGCAGGCTGGTATCCGGCCTGATATGCCGTTTTATCCCGGCCGCGGGGCGGCTGGTCAGCCTCATCCTGTGCTGGAAGTTCAGGCTCTTCGGCCTCTTCTTCTAGTGATTTGTGCTTTGGGTATCCCCTGATGGGGGGCTCGAGTCCGTATTCCTCGGCTGCTAGGACTTCGGTCCATCTGTCTGCGAGCAGATATTGATCAGCTTGGAGCTGCTGCTGCTTCTTTTTTAGGCTTCTTGCAGTGTCTATAAGCCGGCGCTTGAAGCGCTCCTGCTCTATGGGATCCTCTGGTACGCCGAATTTGTCATCACCGAGGCTCACCTCGTCTTCGGAAGGAGGCATATAGTTATCGTCCTCCAAGTATCCGTCCACTGCCTGTTTGTAACGCCCCGAGTTCGATGCGCCAGGTGTCTGCCAGTTATTCGTCATTGTTGCCATGTCATTTGCTTGCGTGTTGCATTTTATCATGTCATCATGTGCATTTCATTTTGCATACGTGTTCGTCTCATGCATCCGAGCATTTTCCCCGTTGTCCGTTTTGCAATCCGACGCTCCTATGCCCTCCGGCGTTCCCCTTTCGTCTCTCGTTGTGAGCGGGTGTTAAACGTTCTCGGAATGGACCAAGGTTTGTCAAGTGGCCTTGGTATAGCACAGGTAGACCGCGTGTCAAGTTTCATGCCATTTGGAGGTCGTTTGATACTCCAACGGTTATCCGCGTAGCCCGAAACCCCCCTTCTCTTTGCAGCCCAACACCCCTTCCATAGTGTCCAAAACCCATCTAAGTCTCTTCCATGCTCTCGGTCGTTCGATCACGATCGTGCGGGCGAAAACCGCTCCTCATTTGGACTCTCCTAGCTCCCTCTATCTATAAATATGTGCCTCCCGTCCAAATTCGCGGATGAAAATCCCCCCTAACCCTAGTTTTCCTCCTCGCGCCGCCGGACGCGTCTGCCCGCGCCGGACACGTCCATCCGCCACCTCACCCCGACCAATCACGATGCGACACGTCACCCCGGCCGCCTCTAGGCCCAATCCCGCGCCGCCACGCATCTCGTCCGCGCCTCCCACCGCGCC
>NC_041383.1:26457064-26532666 GCF_002162155.2 Triticum dicoccoides
CGTCGCCCCGCCATCGCCACGGCCCTCCGGCCGCCATTGCCGGCGCCGCCGTCGTCGCCGGATCTGGTCAGGCGGACCAGATCCACCACCTCCTCGAACCAAACGACCTCGCCCGCCCGGATCTCCTCGTCCCGTGTCCTCCTCGTCCCGTTTTCGGAGGGTATAAATCTGCTGAGTCCCAGATCTGTGTAATTTTCATGCCATGTTCGTCATCCGTATCTCTGCATCCATAGCACTGTTTTGTGTGTGCAATATGTCAAATTGTTCGCCTCAACGAGTACATCATTTCATTCCATTGCATCATATTCATTTGATATCATCTAGATGCCTGAATCATTGTTGTAAGAGTGCTTCATAATGTTTTCTGCTGTCTGTTAACAGAACGAGCTCATTTGTCATTTTTGCCATGATTGATGTGTGCATCCTATGAGGTTGATGTCTATATGTGTTTTGAACTACGCCATGTCTTCTTTACATAGGTGCTTACCATGTATTTTTGTAATCAATGTGGTGACTAGCACAAGCATGCAAACTAGGCATCCTGATGTTGCTGATTTTAGTCCCTATTGTGCTGTTATTTTAATGCCATGTAAACTTGATGCTACAGAGAGATACATGCATATTTTGAGATACTTCAGTAAGGGTGTTTTGAACATATGGTTATTGTCTATCCATTCATGCCCTTGGTTGAAATTATGGAGTAGTCTAGCATGTCGTATTCGTGCTCTACTTTTTCTTCAAAATGTTTCCTGGCAGATTGTTTACATGTTATTCCATTTTGCCAAGGTTGCTATAGTTGATCCTTACATGCTATGGACTTGTTCTTGACTTGGTTTGTTTCAAAAACATGTCTTCTTGATGATGCTATGCTTATCTTGTCATGCAATGACTTGTGGTGAGTGAATCGAGCTTGTTAAGTAGTGTACTTGCTGTTACTGTTTCGCTAGGCTGAATCTGTTATTTGGTGATGCTATGTAAACCTGCTGCTACAAATCATTCTATGCATAATCTGGAGATGTTCTATAAATATGTTCTGATCTACATGTCATCCTCTAACCATCCATGCCCCAGGTTGCATTTATAGTTTGCTGTAGCTTGTTCATAAGTTGCTCCAAAGTTGCTTGATAATGTTGCTGTGAGCCTATTAACATTAAGTTCACTTGTTCGCATGTGTTTTGCTAGTGATCCATGTACCCTATGACCTTGCTATTGCCATGCTTAGCTTCATAATCATGTCTTCTTACTGTTGGTTTCCTTGCCATGCCATGTTTTGCTCTGTAGTGAGTTGCACAAGTTCATCTACATGCCTTCATAATTCTGTTCCTGCCATGTGTGAATCTGTAATATAACTTGCTATGTTTACATGGGTGCCATCATATTTTCTGATCCTTTTTGGCTCATGGTCAGCAAATGACTCTTGTTCTATGAATTTAGTAGATTCGTGACATGCCTTTGTTTGCTACGATAAGTTCCTGTAACATGTTTTTTGATAGCTCTCAACATTGCATCGTGATGTTATTTTCTGCAAAGTCTGAATTGTTATTATTTGCAATCTTTCCATGTGTGTTTGAGCATGTTCTAGTGATTTCTGGAGATAGTTCAGTGTTCATGTTTTGACATGCTTTACATGTACTTGATGTCCATGCCTTTTGTTTTCATGTTGAGATGCCGTAGCATGTTGTTTTGATGCTTACAATATGCCTAGTTGCTGTTTTGGATAGCTTGTCCTTTAAACCTGTTTCATGTGTGTGTGTTGAACCGTTGCTCCGTTTTGAGTGTGCTCTATATGAAACTTGCTTGATTTTGCATGTAGCTTCATATTATCATGTTGCATCCTTGTTTTGAGGTGTTTACTTGATGTGTGTATGGATTTTGCATCAATGCCATGCTTAACTTGTTTTGCTCATATCTTCTAGGCCGTAGCTCCGAACTAAATGAACTTTATATGTAACTTGACTAGAATCTCGTGTAGATCATCTTTGTGCATCTTAACTTGCTGTTTAACAACTTGAACATAAGGTTTATTCAGATCTGTACCAATTTCGAAATATGCATGTGAGGACTTACTGGAATTGTCATATGTTGTTCCCGGCCTCATTTAAACTTGTCTTGATGTGTTGTTCTTGTTTGCATCATCTCTTGCCATTAGTAGCTTCATGTAGCTTGGTCATGCATCATGCTTGTTGTGCAACATGTCTTGTATATGTGTGGTGTGTTTACTATGTTGTGTGCTTCTTTTTGATAGTTCCTGTTTCGTTGCGATCGTGAGGATTCGTTCGTCTACGCTTGGTTCGTCTTCGGCTTCATCCGTTCGTCTTCTTCATGGACTCGTTCTTCTTCCTAGCGGGATTTCAGGCAAGATGACCGCTACCCTGGATCTTACTACTATCATTGCTATGCTAGTTGCTTCGTTCTATCGCTTTGCTGCGTTACCTATCATTTACTCTTCAAGCCTCCCAAATTGCCATGAACCTCTAACCTTTGACCCCTTTCCTAGCAAACCATTGCTTGGCTATGTTACCGCTTTACTCAGCCCTCTTATAGCGTTGCTAGTTGCAGGTGAAGTTGAAGATTCCTCCATGACGGACAGGATTTTGGTTGGGATATCACAATATCTCTTATTTAATTAATGCATCTATATACTTGGTAAAGGGTGGAAGACTCGGCCTTTTGCCTAGTGTTTTGTTCCACTCTTGCCGCCCTAGTTTCCGTCATACCGGTGTTACGTTCCCGGATTTTGCGTTCCTTACGCGGTCGGGTGATTTATGGGACCCCCTTGACAGTTCGCTTTGAATAAAACTCCTCCAGCAAGGCCCAACATTGGTTTTACCATTTGCCTCACCACCACCTATACCTTTCCCTTGGGTCGGCCAACCCGAGGGTCATCTTTATTTTAGCCCCCCCCCCCGGGCCAGTGCTTGTCTAAGTGTTGGTCCGAACCGAGCGATGTCCGGCGCCCCCTGGCAATCAGGGTCTATGCCAACCTGACGTCTTGCTCATCCAGTGTGCCCTGAGAACGAGATATGTGCAGCTCCTATCGATATTTGTCGGCACAGCGGGAGGCTTTGCTGGTCTTGTTTTACCATTGTCGAAATGTCTTGTAAACCGGGATTCCGAGTCTGATCGGGTCTTCCTGGGAGAAGGTATATCCTTCGTTGATCGCGAGAGCTTATCATGGGCTAAGTTGGGACACCCCTGCAGGGTATAATCTTTCGAAAGACGTGGCTGCGGTTATAGGCAGATGGGAATTTGTTAATGTCCGGTTGTAGATAACTTGACACCAGATCTGAATTAAAACGCATCAACCGCGTGTGTGGCCGTGATGGTCTCTTCTCAGCGGAGTCCGGGAAGTGAACACGGTTTCTGTGTTATGTTTCACGTAAGTAGGAGTTCAGGATTACTTCTTGATCATTACTAGTTTCACGACCGTTCCGCTTGCTCTCTTCTCGCTCTTATTTGCATATGTTAGCCACCATATATGCTTAGTCGCTGCTGCAGCCTCACCACTTTACCCCTTCCTTTCCCTTTAAGCTTTGCTAGTCTTGATACCCATGGTAATGGGATTGCTGAGTCCTCATGGCTCACAGATTACTACAACAACAGTTGCAGGTACAGGTTTATGCCATGATCATGACGCGAGAGCGATGTTTGCTTGTATTGGAGTTCTTCTTCTGCTTCTTCATTGATCAGGGGATAGGTTCCAGGTCGGCAGCCTGGGCTAGCAGGGTGGATGTCGTTTGAGTTTCTGTTTATGTTTCATCCATAGTCGGATGTTGCTCTTATGGATTGTGATGTTGTATTCATGCGGCATTGTATGCCTCTTGTATGTATCCCCATATATTATGTAATGTTGATGTAATGATATCCCCCTTGCAAAAGCATTCCAATATGCGGGTCTATCCTTGGTGGGACCTTCGAGTTCCTTTTGGATAGGGTCGCATATTGGGCGTGACAAGTTGGTATCAGAGCCTCGACCGACCCTAGGAGCCCCCTTGATTGATCGTGTAGTTTGGCCGATGTTGAGTCTAGAATAAACTGTTTTCGGAGTCTAGTCATATCGGAGAGTAGGAATTCTTTTTACTCCTCAGCCCCCTTCGTCGCTCTAGTAAGGAATCTTGACGTAGGTGTTTTGAATTACTCCTCTTCCCCTTCACATTTTTCTTTAGGTTCACGCAGTTGGTTTTTCGTTCGTTGTTCCCCAGCTCTTTTCATCCGGTGCATTTCTCGTCAAGTTGACTCGAGTCTCTTCATCGTTGAGTTCAATCCTCAGTTGTTTTCTTTTCCCACCCGCCCACCCTTCTTCTTCTTGGAACCGGAGTCCATAATCGAGTATGCATCCTATTCGTGCGAAGCATTTGCATTCTTTCAACCGGTGTTCTCTCTTCAAGATATTCGTTGGTTTCCCCTTCCAAGTTGCCTTTGTTTTCCCTCCCTCCCACCCCTCTTATTCCCGGAGCCTGAGTCTCTTTCGAGCATCAATTTTCATTCGTGTGGAGCCTCTTCAATCTTTCGTCAATCATCTCAACCGGTGAATTCTCGTCTCGGTGGACATTCTTCATCTCTTTTTCTTCCGGTGGATCCGAATTCAAGTTTTTCGTTGTCGATCGTATTCTTCCCTCATCTCGACTGTTTTTCCCTGCTCGTTCGCCTCTCGCCAGTTTATCCTTCCGGAGTGCTCAAGACATCTCAGGAGATTTGTCTGTGTTCGAACTAATTCGAGGTTTTCACCACATTCAAACATTTCAATTGTTCCGGTGCATCATCTATCTGTTCATCATCCCTTTCCAACGGTGTTTTCTGTTAGTGGGCCCTAACCCACAGGTCTTTTTCCAGGATCTTACCTGACTCTTCTAATTCCCCCGGAGTTATTCTCAATTCTTTTCAAGTGTGACGTAAGAGTGAATTTCATCAGTCACATGCCTTTCCAAGATCGATTTAAATTCACTTCGTTGTTGGCTCAACCTCTCTCGCTTTTCATTATTCCGGAGTTTCTCAACAATTTTGGTGGTGTTTCTCATCGTGAGTTGAAGACCGAAGAAGAGTTTTTCCTCTAAATCTTGCTCGTTCTCTCGAAGATTCATAGTTCTAGCTTCGTGTTACCCTCCCGAATTATTTCGTTTGTTGGAAATTCCTTTCTCTCAACCATCCGGAGTATTTCAGGAGTTGATTTTTGTTTCTTTTCACCGGAGGCCATCGTTCCAGAAGAATTCTTCGTCCTCAGATTTCAGCTACCGTTATCTAATTATCTCGGTGCTTCGTTCAAGGGTTCTTTATCAGTTCATGATCTCTTTGTCCTTTTGCATCTAAATCCCCTCGAGCATATTGGTTCTTCTAATTCTTCCGGTGATTATTTCTCTTTTCGTCAGTCATTTCCGAATTTTCACGGTGGTTCTTTCAGATTCTATTTCCTTGATTATCATTCAATCATTTTCTTCGGAGTTTGTTCCTGATGAATAAATTCTAGTTCCAAGTGTTTTCATATTTTCTTTTCCGAAGTTCAATCTCCTCGGTCATTTCGTCGGAACCTCCATCTAAATCACCGTAAGGCTTTAATCTTATTCTTTTCATCTTTCATTCAATCTCATCATCCTTTTTGTCACCGGAGTTCTTCATGGTGGTTCTTCATGATTTATTTCATTCCTCAAGAGTTCATCAAGATTCTTGCTGGTAGAGTTCAAGTATCTTTTCTTCTCGCATCTCGAAGTGCAATTAAATCTTCATTTTGTTCGGAAGTGGAGTTTTGCATTCCTTCGTTCTTCTCAGCTATTCAATCATTTCCCTTTGCGGCTGGTTATCACCTCATAATTTCTAAGATGTTATCCATAAGTCCATGACAAGCTTATTCTTTTCGTTGTTGATTTTCTCAACAACTCCATTCAATCCTTCTAAATTCTTTTCATTCAATTCTCTTTCAATTCTTTGCAGAGGTTTTGTGTCATGTCTTCATCAAGTATCATTCCATCCTCTCAAGCTCATGTTTTATTTATTCCATTTTCAGCCGGAGTGCTGCCTAAATTCTTTCAGTCTTATTCGTTTCTTATCTCGTTCTAACCGGAGTGCCTTCAGAGTCTATCGTGTTTCCATGAGCATTTGATTCTCGTCATTCTCGTTGTTCCTCTCTTCTTCTCAAGTGCTCTCGATTCTTTGCTTCTTCTCTTCAGTTCTTGCTTCACCTCATCCCTTTTCCCTTCCGTCTCGGTCCTAAGATCTTGGGAGGAGATCTCTTGTTAGCGGAGGAGTGTTGTAACGCCCCGAGTTCGATGCGCCAGGTGTCTGCCAGTTATTCGTCGTTGTTGCCATGTCATTTGCTTGCGTGTTGCATTTTATCATGTCATCATGTGCATTTCATTTTGCATACGTGTTCGTCTCATGCATCCGAGCATTTTCCCCGTTGTCTGTTTTGCAATCCGACGCTCCTATGCCCTCCGGCATTCCCCTTTCGTCTCTCGTTGTGAGCGGGTGTTAAACGTTCTCGGAATGGACCGAGGTTTGTCAAGTGGCCTTGGTATAGCACCGGTAGACCGCCTGTCAAGTTTCGTGCCATTTGGAGGTCGTTTGATACTCCAACGGTTATCCGCATAGCCCGAAACCCCCCCTTCTCTTTGCAGCCCAACACCCCTTCCATAGTGGCCCAAAACCCATCTAAGTCTCTTCCATACTCTCGGTCGTTCGATCACGATCGTGTGGGCGAAAACCGCTCCTCATTTGGACTCTCCTAGCTCCCTCTATCTATAAACATGTGCCTCCCGTCCACATTCGCGGATGAAAATCCCCCCTAACCCTAGTTTTCCTCCTCGCGCTGCCGGATGCGTCCGCCCGCGCCGGACACGTCTAGCCGCCAACTCACCCCGACCAATCACGATGCGACACATCACCCCGACTGCCTCCAGGCCCAATCCCGTGCCGCCACGCGTCTCGCCCGCGCCTCCCACCGCGCCGCGGCCCGTGGAGCCCATCCGGGGCCCACACGAGCCCGGTCGCCGCCGCCGCCCAGCCCGCGCGCCGCCGCGCGGGTGCTCGCCTTCTCGCTGCTGGCCTCTAGCGCCGCCGCCGGCGTTCGCCCCACCGCCCGCGCGCCCGGCTCGCTCGCCCCGCCATCGCCACGGCCCTCCAGCCGCCATCGCCGGCGCCGCCGTCGTCGCCGGATCTGGTCAGGCGGACAAGATCCACCACCTCCTTGAACCAAATGCCCTCGCCCGCCCGGATCCCCTCCTCCCGGGTCCTCCTCGTCCCGTTTTCGGAGGGTATAAATCTGCTAAGTCCCAGATCTGTGTAATTTTCATGCCATGTTCGTCATGACGTATCTCCGCATCCATAGCTCCGTTTGGTGCGTGTAATATGTCAAATTGTTCGCCTCAATGCGTACATCATTTCATTACATTGCATCATATTCATTTGAGGTCATTTCGATGCCTGAATCATCGTTGTAAGAGTGCTTCATAATGTTTTCTGCTGTCTGTTAACAGAACGAGCTCATTTGTCATTTTTCCATGATTTATGTGTGCATCCTATGAGGTTGATGTCTACATGTGTTTTGAACTATGACATGTCTTCTTTACATAGGTGCTTACCATGTATTTTGGTGATCAATGTGGTGACTAGCACAAACATGCAAACTAGGCATCATGATGTTGCTGATTTTAGTCCCTGTTGTGCTGTTATTTTGATGCCATGTAAACTTGATGCTACAGAGAGATGCATGCATATTTTGAGATACTTCAGTAAGGGTGTTTTGAACATATGGTTATTGTCTATACATTCATGCCCTTGGTTGCAATTATGGAGTAGTCTAGCATGTCATTTGCGTGCTCTACTTTTGCTTTAAAATGTTTCCTGGCAGATTGTTTACATGTTATTCAATTTTGCCAAGGTTGCTATAGTTGATCCTTCCATGCTATGGACTTGTTCTTGACTTGGTTTGTTTCACAAACATGTCTTATTGATGATGCTATGCTTATATTGTCATGCAATGACTTGTGGTGAGCGAATCGAGCTTGGTAAGTAGTGTACTTGCTGTTACTGTTTCGCTAGGCTGAATCTGTTATTTGGTGATGCTATGTAAACCTGCTGCTACAAATCATTCTATGCATAATCTGGAGATGTCCTATAAATATGTTCTGATCTACATGTCATCCTCTAACCATCCATGCCCCGGGTTGCATTTATAGTTTGCTGTAGCTTGTTCATAAGTTTCTCCAAAAGTTGCTTGATAATGTTGCTGTCAGCCTGTTAACATTAAGTTCACTTGTTCCCATGTGTTTTGCTAGTGATCCATGTACCCTATGACCTTGCTATTGCCATGCTTAGCTTCATAATCATGTCTTCTTACTGTTAGTTGCCTTGCCATGCCATGTTTTGCTCTGTAGTGAGTTGCACAAGCTCATCTACATGCCTTCATAATTCTTTTCCTGCCATGTATGAATCTGTAATATAACTTGCCATGTTTACATGGGTGCCATCATATTTTCTGATCCTTTTGGCTCATGGTCAGTAAAGGACTCTTGTTCTATGAATTTAGTAGATTCATGACATGCCTTTGTTATCCATGATAAGTTCCTGTAACATGTTGTTTGATAGCTCCCAACATTGCATCGTGATGTTATTTTCTGCAAAGTCTGAATTGTTATTATTTGCAATCTTTTCATGTGTGTTTGAGCATGTTCTAGTGATTTCTGGAGATAGTTCAGTGTTCATGTTTTGACATGCTTTACATGTACTTCATGTCCATGCATTTTATTTTCATGTTGAGATGCTGTAGCATGTTGTTTTGATGCTTGCAATATGCCTAGTTGTTGTTTTGGACAGCTTGTCCTTTAAACTTGTTTCATGTGTGTGTGTTGAACCGTTGCTCCGTTTTGAGTGTGCTCTATATGAAACTTGCTTGATTTTGCATGTAGCTTAATATTATAATGTTTCATCCTTGTTTTGAGGTGTTTACTTGATGTGTGTATGCATTTTGCATCAATGCCATGCTTAACTTGTTTTGCTCATATCTTCTAGGCCGTAGCTCCGAACTAAATGAACTTTATGTGTAACTTGACTAGAATCTCGTGTAGATTATCTTTGTGCATCTTAACTTGTTGTTTAACAACCTGAAGATAAGGTTTATTCAGATATGTACCAATTTCGAAATATGCATATGAGGACTTACCGGAATTGTCATATGTTGTTCCCGGCCTCATTTAAACTTGCCTTGATGTGTTGTTCTTGTTTGCATCATCTCTTGCCATGAGTAGCTTCATGTAGCTTTGTCATGCATCATGCTTGTTATGCAACATGTCTTGTATATGTGTGGTGTGTTTACTATGTTGTGTGCTTCTTTTTGATAGTTCCTGTTTCGTTGCGATCGTGAGGATTCGTTCGTCTACGCTTGGTTCGTCTTCGGCTTCATCCGTTCGTCTTCTTCATGGACTCGTTCTTCTTCCTAGCGGGATTTCAGGCAAGATGACCGCTACCCTGGATCTCACTACTATCATTGCTATGCTAGTTGCTTTGTTCTATCGCTTTGTTGCGTTACCTATCATTTACTATTCAAGCCTCCAAAATTGCCATGAACCTCTAACCTTTGACACCCTTCCTAGCAAACCATTGCTTGGCTATGTTACCGCTTTACTCAGCCCTCTTATAGCGTTGCTCGTTGCAGGTGAAGTTGAAGATTCCTCCATGACGAACATGATTTTGGTTGGGATATCACAATATCTCTTATTTAATTAATGCATCTATATACTTGGTAAAGGGTGGAAGACTCGGCCTTTTGCCTAGTGTTTTGTTCCACTCTTGCCGCCCTAGTTTCCGTCATACCGGTGTTATGTTCCCAGATTTTGCGTTCCTTACGCGGTCGGGTGATTTATGGGACCCCCTTGACAGTTCGCTTTGAATAAAACTCCTCCAGCAAGGCCCAACATTGGTTTCACCATTTGCCTCACCACCACCTATACCTTTCCCTTGGGTCGGCCAACCCGAGGGTCATCTTTATTTTAGCCCCCCCCCGGGCCAGTGCTTGTCTAAGTGTTGGTCCGAACCGAGCGATGTCCGGCGCCCCCTGGCAATCAGGGTCTATGCCAACCTGACGTCTTGCTCATCCAGTGTGCCCTGAGAATGAGATATGTGCAGCTCCTATCGGGATTTGTCGGCACAGCGGGAGGCTTTGCTGGTCTTGTTTTACCATTGTCGAAATGTCTTGTAAACCGGGATTCCGAGTCTGATTGGGTCTTCCTGGGAGAAGGTATATCCTTCGTTGATCGCGAGAGCTTATCATGGGCTAAGTTGGGACACCCCTGTAGGGTATAATCTTTCGAAAGCCGTGCCTGCGGTTATAGGCAGATGGGAATTTGTTAATGTCTGGTTGTAGATAACTTGACACCAGATCCGAATTAAAACGCCTCAACCGCGTGTGTGGCCGAGATGGTCTTTTCTCGGCGGAGTCCGGGAAGTGAACACGATTTCTGTGTTATGTTTGACGTAAGTAGGAGTTCAGGATCACTTCTTGATCATTACTAGTTTCACGACCGTTCCGCTTGCTCTCTTCTCGCTCTTATTTGCGTATGTTAGCCACCATATATGCTTACTCGCTGCTGCAGCCTCACCACTTTACCCCTTCCTTTCCCTTTAAGCTTTGCTAGTCTTGATACCCATGGTAATGGGATTGCTGAGTCCTCGTGGCTCACAGATTACTACAACAACAGTTGCAGGTACAGGTTTATGCGATGATCATGATGCGAGAGCGATGTTTGCTTGTATTGGAGTTCTTCTTCTGCTTCTTCTTCGATCAGGGGATAGGTTCCAGGTCGGCAGCCTGGGCTAGCAGGGTGGATGTCGTTTGAGTTTCTGTTTATGTGTCATCCGTAGTCGGATGTTGCTCTTATGGATTGTGATGTTGTATTCATGCTGCATTGTATGCCTCTTGTATGTATCCCCATATATTATGTAATGTTGATGTAATGATATCCACCTTGCAAAAGCATTTCAATATGCGGGTCTATCCTTGGTGGGACCTTCGAGTTCCTTTTGGATAGGGTCGCATATTGGGCGTGACACTGTTCATCTGGGCTGACCTGCCCGTGTTCTTGTTCGGCCTGCTCGAAGGTAGGCTGATCAGGATTGTATCCCTCTTCGGAGCCATCTAGATTATTTTCTCCTTCAGTGCTGGTATTGCTGTGGCGGGGCTTGGAGCGGCGCCGATGACGCCCATGCTTTGATTTCTTACCCGAGGGGTTATCTCCTATTGCCTCATCGCCGTTGTTTTCTTTGGGAGTATCCACCATATATATATATCGTATGAAGAGGTGGCTGTCCAGCGCCCTATGGGCAGTGGTTCTTGTTCCTCTCCCGCATCGTCGTCTATACCGTCGATGTCTTCGGAGTCGAATTTAAGCACGTCAGTCAAATCATCGACCGTGGCTATTAAGTGGGTGGTGGGTCGGTAACGAATTTCTTCGTCACCAGCTTCCCACTCAAGCCGAACATAGTTCGGCCAAGAATCTCCTGATAGAGAGAGAGACCTTAATGAATTTAGCACATAGCCGAAAGGGGAGTGACGGAAGATATCCGCGGTGGTGAATTCCATGACCGGAGCCCAATCAGATTCGATGGGCATGGATGCACATAGTCCGGGACCTACGACCGAAGGTAAGTCAGGGGGTCCGGAGACACAGATCTCCTTAGGAGCGGAGTCTGTGTTCTGCTCCAACGCCGAGGAGTGTGCGGCCTCCAGGGCGGGGTCCATCCACTCGTCCTCGGAAGGCACGGCCTTCTCTGGAACGATGTTCGGAGCTGTAGTAGGTGCGATGTTCTGAATATTGTCCGACTGCAGATCTAGGTCATGCACGTCGTGGTCGTTCGACTCTCCTGACATGGGCCCGAATCCGTCGAAGATCAAGTCTCCGCGGATGTCGGTAGTGTAGTTTAGGTTTCCAAACCTGACCTGACGGCCAGGGGCATAGCTGTCGATCTGCTCTAGATGGCCAAGCGAGTTGGCCCGCAGTGCAAAGCTGCCGAACGCAAAAATCTTTCCGGGGAGAAAAGTCTCACCCTGGACGGAGTTGTTGAAGATTGGAGAAGCCATCGAGCCTTACAGCGGCGACACAGAGGAACTCTCAATGAAAGCACCAATGTCGGTGTCAAAACTGGCGGGTCTCGGGTAGGGGGTCCTGAATTGTGCGTTTAAGGCTAATGGTAACAGGAGGCTAGGGACACGATGTTTACCCAGGTTTGGGCCCTCTCGATGGAGGTAATACCCAACTTCCTGCTTGATTGATCTTGATGATATGAGTATTATAAGATTTGATCTACCATGAGATCAGAGAGGCTAAACCCTAGAAGCTAGCCTATGGTATGATTGTTGTTGTGTCCTATGGACTAAACCCTCCGGTTTATATAGACACCGGAGGGGCTAGGGTTACACAGAGTCGGTTATAGAGAAGGAGATCTATAATCTGGAACACCAAGCTTGCCTTCCATGCCAAGGAGAGTCCCATCCGGACACGGGACGAAGTCCTCAATCTTGTATCTTCATAGTCCAATAGTCCGGCCAAAGTACATAGTCCGGCTGTCCGGATACCCCCTTATCCAGGTCTCCCTCACCCCCCTTGTACGTGGGATCTAGGGGGGCCGGCCCCCTCTCCCCTTCCCCTGTAAATAGTGGGGGGGGGGGAGGGATGCCACACCCTTCCCCTGGCGCATCCCCTCCCTCCTCCAACACCTCCTCCTCCTCCGTAGAGCTTGGCGAAGCCCTGCAGGAAAACCGCAAGCTCCAGCACCATGCCATCATGCTGCCAGAGATCTCCCTTAACTTCTCATCTCCCCTTGCTGGATCAAGAAGGAGGAGACGTCCCTAGGCTATACGTGTATTGAACACGGGGGCGCCGTCCGTTCGGCACTATATCAGATCTTCTGCGATTTGAATAGCCACGAGTACGACTCCATCAACCGCGTTCTTGTAACACTTCCACTTAGCGTTCTTCAAGCGTATGAAGATGCACTCCCTCTCTCTCTCTTGTTGCTAGCATCTCCTAGATTGATCTTGGTGACATGTAGGAAAATTTGAAATTATTACTACGTTCTCCAACAGCTTTGTCGTCATGTAATGCATCAAAGTGCTTCCACGCTTCACCGTCTGACTTGTGCACCATCATCAGCTTCCCATCTGCAGCTAGTTGGGTTCTTTTGCCCGTATTGTGCCATGTCATCTGTCTTGTCGTCTCTTCGACCATGAAAAGACGTTGAAGTCTTGGTACGATTGGCATATACCGAAGAACATTAACATGGATTTTGGTATGCATCTTCTCACCTATACCGTTGTCCACCACAACATACCTGGATGACTTGCAAATGGGACAATAGTTGAAGCCCACATACTGAATGCCTAAATAAGGCACATCCATTCTCACAGGCATGTATCTTCTCATAGGGCATCTTAAGAGCACGAAGGATTTTGTCTGACTGGTACATGTTTGCAGGTAGTACGTGGCCTTTGGGTGGAAAGCGTCCAAATAATGTCATCATCGCTTTGTTGAATTTTCTGCCCAAGTTGAATTGAGCCTTTAGAGCCATTATTTGTGTGATGGCATCCAACTGACTATGCTCAGTGTGCTCGTGGAGAGGATGTTTTGAAGACTCCAACATTTAATTGAAGGCCTTTGTAGATTCCTCCATCTCATCGTCCGAGTCCCGAGCATCATCAAAGTCTTGCACCCTGTCTTGCATCCCGCTACCATGCTCATCGATGCAACGACGAACCACCTCAGCTCTGGCGCGTTGGTCAGATTGCCATGAAATGTCCATACTGTATAATCTTGCGTAAAACCCTTCTTCTGCAAGTGTTTGCCCATTTTATCCTCTGTCCTCTTGTGCCAATTGTTGCACCCTGCACAGGGGCACTGGTTTGTCCTCTGGCCATTTGCAAATGCGGTTATCAGAAACCCCTTGGTTTTTGTTAACCATTCAGTTGTCAAGTTTTTCTGACTAGTGTGACCGGTGTACATCCACGCACAATCACTCATCTTGCCTAGGTACTGGACACATAAGAAATATATATATATATAAATTAACCAGCATGTATATATTCATTAGTTAATGGAGTTTGTCACTTTTATTACGTCCATGCAACCTAGACGCTAATAGGTAAAGATAGGTCCTAATCCCACCCGAGCATGTGTAGTTTGGGTTCATTTTCCCATGCTCTGCTCCGGATCCGACGCAAAATTTCGGTAGCACTTCCCCGTTGTTCCCCTGATACACGTCTCAGCAATAAGCAGAGAGGATGTGTACCCGGAGAACAACAGGGAGGCACTGACAAAGTTCTGCATCGGATCCGGAGCAGAGCATATGGGAAAACAACGCAATCTGCACATACTCGGGCTGTCTAATGCATAACATTGGACAATTCGAAAGAATCATGCTTATAAATATGCAAATGCATGCATACTTATAGATGTAACCCTTTCGAACAGGAGACGCATAGTGGCCATGCATACTGATTGTTGAAGACACATATAGCTAGAAAGTTTCATTGGCACGAAGACTGGAACATAGCAAATCAAGGGCGGGAGGGAGATGTCATTTGTGCTAACCCACGAACGCAGGGGCGGAGCTCATCGAACACTAGACCCTTGCAGCAACGAAAAAACTGCACATTTAAATCGAAAGATGAGTTTCCTAGCAATATTATTTTTTCCGTCAACCTAACTAAATATTTACAACAGGATGAGCGGGTTAGGGGTTCCTCGGCATCGATAGAACCGTAAATAGCAAGTAGCATCGGTGAAATATACATGAGGCACTCAGCGTTGAATACTAGGTCCACCTCTCACAAGTGACCCTGACGGCCGGCATCCCGCAACAATAGTTCTGGTGGCCGATGACGGTCGAACACCTTAGGAAATTTGTCTGGCAGCCTTTGTATTGAGGACTAAAGCCAAGTTTTGAAAGTTCAAACAACCAAACAGAGTTGAGTTAGTTTGGGTGTTTCAAGTTTCAAGACTTAGCTTTCAATCGTCATTTTAGAGGTTGCCAGAAGAATATGCGATGGTGTTCGGCCACCATCGACGCCGAGAACTGTTGCTGTGGATGCAGGGCCACTGTGTCACTTGTGGGACGTGGATGTAGTATTCGACATCGACGGCCAAATGTATCTCGCACTGACGATACTTGCTATTTAGGGTACCATCCACACCGAGTAACCCCCTAACCCGCTCGTCCCCGGGTAAACTAAATTAGCATGGATTCAATAAGCAAAACTACATCATCTGTTGTGTCCGTACATCGTCGATTATTATCACTAATACATCTCCAATAGTATCATACATATAGCATCGCTAATACAACTAGAAACATAGTGAACGATGTGTATCGGCGCGGGCGGTGGACACCCAGAGAAAAGGAACCATCACAGAATCATAACTCTAGTGAGGTCCCTGAAGAACTTGCCAGGTATTGTCGAACCTACCCTCCAACGAAACCATGTAGCAACAGACGTGCTTGTCCTCCTCGTTGACATGGTGACGTACCACCTTCGTGGTGTCCTAAAGCCTCAGCACCATCACTGCCCCATGCGACCGCCACCAAACAAGGTTCGGGTCAACAACGGGCTGGCACCTCACCAAGCTGCGCCCCCCCAGAAGGTAGAACCTCCCCGTACCAGCACGGCGGAGCCCAGTCTCGGACATGGCCCCTCCGATCGAGCAGGACTCCTCTGCCTAGTCGACGACGAGGATGCGGGATAGGCATCATCGATGTGGATGCGGGAATAAATGCTTAACTAAAAAATAACAACAAATTTCACATGTTCAAAATCAACCAGAAACTAATCTAAACCTAAACCAAACTAACTAAACTAAACTAAAAAATTAATCTAAATTAAATTAAACTAAACAAAACCTAAACCAAATTATAGTAAACCTAATTAAACTAAATCTAAAAAGACACAAAAGAAATTCTCACATTCGAGCGTCCCGGGTGGCGGGGCGTCCGGGGCGGGGCGGGCCGGCGGCGAGGTGGCCGGGCTGGCGCAGACGAGGCGGCTCCGCGGCCCGGAGTGGCCCGGTGCGGAAGGGATTTAAGGCGGGCCGGCGTGGACAGGGCGGTATCGCGGATGGGGCGGTGTCACGGGCCGGGGTGGCCGGGGTGGCGAGGCCGGTCGGGGCGGCGTGGCATGGCAGGGCAGCCGGGGAGGTGCGGCAGCGCGGGTGTAGGATCGGAAGTATGTCTAGAGGGGGGCATTAGACTACTTGACCAAATAAAAACCTAGCCTTTTCTCAATTTTAGTTCTTGGCAGATTTTAGCAACTTAGCACGATTCAAGCAATCTTAACACAATTCAAGCAAGCATGCAAAGAGTATATGAACAGCGGAAAGTAAAGCATGCAACTTGCAAGAATGTAAAGGGAGGGGTTCGGAGAGTGCAAACGCAATAGGAGACACGGATTTTTTTGTCGTGGTTCCGATAGGTGGTGCTATCGTACATCCACGTTGATGGAGACTTCAACCCACGAAGGGTAATGGCTGCGCGAGTCCACGGAGGGCTCCACCCATGAAGGGTCCATGAAGAAGCAACCTAGCTTGTCTATCCCACCATGGTCGTCGCCCACGAAGGACTTGCCTCACTAGGGTAGATCTTCATGAAGTAGGAGATCTCCTTGCTCTTACAAACTCCTTGGTTCAACTCCACAATCTTGTCGGAGGCTCCCAAGTGATACCTAGCCAATCTAGGAGAGACCACTCTCCAAGAAATAACAAATGGTGTGTTGATGATGAACTCCTTGCTCTTGTGTTTCAAATTATAGTCTTCCCAACACTCAACTCTCTCTCACAGGATTTGGATTTGGTGGAAAGAGGATTTGAGTGGAAAGCAACTTGGGGAAAGCTAGAGATCAAGATTCATATGGTTGGAATGGAATATCTTGGCCTCAACACAAGTGTAGGTGGTTCTCTCTCAGAAAATGTATGTTCGAAGTGTAGGCATGTTCTGATGGCTCTCTCCACGAATGAAGAGTGGGTGGAGGGTTATATATAGCCTCCACACAAAATCTAACCATTACACACAACTTACCAATCTCGATGGGACCGAATCGTTAAACTCGGTCGAAATGATTTAGCAAATCATGTGACCGTTAGAATTTTCGGTGGGACCGACATGCAACTCGGTAGGACCGATATTATTAGGGTTAAGGCATAACGTAATCTCGGTGAGACCGATTACACAAACTCGGTGAGACCGATTTGGGTAATGGACACGCAGAGGGTTGGTCAGGCAAACTCGGTGGGACCGATTCGCTCATCTCGGTAAGACCGAAATGTTACGAAAGGGTAACAGAGAGTTTGCATTGTAATCTCGGTGGTACCGATCACTCATCTCGGTTTGACCGAAATGGTAAGAAGGGAAACAGAGAGAATACAACCCCATCTCGGTGAGACCGATTTGCCTAGGGCTTGTGGTGGTGGCTATGATATCTGAACTCGGTGGCACCGGATAGGAAGAATCGGTGGGGCCGAGTTTGACTTTTGGTTTAGGTCATATGTGGATATGAGAAAGTAGTTGAGGGCTTTGGAGCATATCACTAAGCATTTTGAGCAAGAAAGCCATTAAGCAACACCTCATCCCTCCCTGATAGTATTGGCTTTTCCTATAGACTCAATGTGATCTTGGATCACTAAAATAGAAAATTTAGAGTCTTGTGCTTTGAGCTTGAGCCAATCCTTTTGTCCTTAGCATTTTGAGGTATCCACTTTTCTCATCCATGACATGCCAATCATTGAGCTTCCCTGAAATATTTATCTTGAAGTAGCATTAGCTCAATGAGATATATGTTGTTAGGAATTACCAAAACCACCCAGGGATAGTTGCACTTTCAATCTCCCCCTTTTTGGTAATTGATGACAACATATAGGACAAAGCTTCGACAAATGATAATAAGATTGAAAAACATTGTCGCTTTGAGAAGTATGTGAAAAGTAAGAGCTCCCTCTAAATTTGTGCATTATTTAAGATTTGCTTTGGACTGCAAATGCACAATGAGTTAGGATCATGAGTTACTCTTGCATGTCACATACATCTTGGTGGAGCGCTCAAAATGATCATAATTAAATACATGCACTCATCACCAAGCAAAGTGAATGATCATATGAGGATATAAGAGATAATATCATCCAACAAGCATTAATGTAGCATAGCATATGATCAAACACATGATCATCCAAGTATCTCCCAAAAGGCATAAAGTATCAAGCACACAAATAACGAAGTTCAACCACCAAAAAGAGAAGAGAGATCAAAAGCAACAATCTATCTTGAAGCCTATGATATATACATTTTTCTCCCCCTTTGGCAACAAGTTACCAAAAAGTTCATAGAAAAAGCATACTGCTAAACAACTCTCGGGCTTGGTCTTCATGTTATGGTGTAGAGATGGCTCCTTGGACGAAGTCTTCTGTTGATGTAGCTGGAGCTGGTGGAGTGGGTGCTGGAGCTAGATGCACTGAAGGTGTAGCTGGTGCAGATGATGTAGCTCTGGTGTCTGGAACAAGCACTGCAGCAAATCTCTATCCTCTAGGCACTCTAGCAAAAGCATCAGTGGTTGACTTGCCCTTCTTCTCCTCCACATCTTCCTGAAGTTGCTCAACTACAGTTTGGATCTCAGTCACTTTGACATCAAGAGCATAAAACTTCTGCTCTATGATTCTCTCCAAGCTCTCCTAGTTTTGAGTCAGGGTGGCCAAGCCCTTCTCAATCCTCAGAGTGGAGGCAATCAAGTAGCCATGCTGATTAGGAAAATCTGAGATGCCTCTTCAGTAGTTGGCATCTTTGCAGCCTTCTCAGCCCTTGCCTTCTCCTTCTTATATTGTGCTTGCACAGATGATGGTTCATTTTCATCCATCACAATGGTGTTGTCCTCAAAGTCAGGGTAGATGGGCAGGTGTTCCTTGTCCAAGAGATATGTGCCAGTGCCCATCTTGGAGTTTATAAGCTCCTGAATCTGTGGGGCATACCCACAACTTCTCTTCTGATCAGCAGTAGTCCTTTTGATTGTTTCCACAATTAGGATCATGACTTTGAACTTCCGAGGCACATCAAATATATGGAGCAAATTGATTGGATGGCCTCTGATCATCTTGTGATCACCTGACTTGGGCAACAAAGTGTGCCTTAAGATCTAGTTTATGGTAGGCAATCCTGACAGCAGATAATGTACAGATCCAAACTTGTGTGTCTCAAGTGCAGCATCTAGGATCTCTCTATACATGTGAGCCATGGAGTGTGGTCTTTCTTCTTCTTGGCATAGACATCCAAGTCATCCTCATTCTCCTTTGGAGCATTGATCAATTCAGACCATTCTTCAACTATTGATTGGTACCTTGTACCCTCATACATCCAGATTATTCTCCCATCTGGATAGAAATGAGCTGTGGAGTAAAACTGCATAATGAGCTCATCATTCCACTTTGTGAGCTTCTGCCCAACAAAGTCTTCTACTCCACAAGACTTGAAACTGTCATAAACTCCTGGATAGTGCTCTTCATTCTCCTTAATGTAATCCCAGTCAACCCATCTCATATCACATACTATGGGCTTCTTGTCAAGCAACACTGTCTCATAGAAATCCTGCTGTTCTTTGGTGTGGAACAGGTAGTCCACAACAGTTCTCCTCCTGACAGCTTAGGGGTCAGTTAGTCTCCACTGTCTCAGACCTGCATCCTTCCCGAGCTTCATATCCTCTGCAATTGGGTGAGCATCATTATGATCTGTGATATTGGGCCTCAACTTTCTCAAGACAAGTGAGTCTTCATCATCTTCTTCAGCAGCTTCAGGCACTGGGGCCTTGTTCTTCTCTGCAGCTGGAATACTCCTGGTGTTCCTCTTGGGTGCAGACTTGGGCTTAGGAGTAGCAGCCTTGGGAGCATCTTTGGGCTTAGATGGAGCAGCCCCTGATCATATAGCATCTCCCATTAGCTTTTGAGCTTTGGGTGCTGGTGCAACAACCTCTTCCTCTTCATCTTCAGAGTCTCCCCTCATAGAGGGCTTGCCAAGTACTTTGGCAGTAGTGGTTCTGACTCTCTTCTTCTTCTTCAGATCTTGGCCAGCAACTTCATCTTCAGACTCAATGGTGAACTTCTTGCTTTCACCAGTGGCAACCTTCCTAGGTTTGGAAGTTGGAATTCTCCTTGCAGGTGCCTTCTTCTGCATTCCTGGCTTAGTAGATGCAGCTGTGCCATATTCCTTCTTCAGCACCTTCTTCTTTGAAGTGGCCTCATCCTCAACAGCCACATAGTCCTCATCTTCAGAATCTGAGGTCTTCTTCTTTCTGGCCCTGGTGGCTGCCTTTGGCAAGTTGCTGGGTGTGCTCCTGTTGCCATCATCATAGCTGCTAGAGGGACTAGTGCCCTCACTCATCTGAACTTGGTCCTCAGACTTTTTCTGACTGTCACTCTGATCTGACATGATGCAAACTCTGACAGCAGACCCTATGAATAGATATAGATGAGGTAGACTAGATGAGCATCACAAAGCACAGAGGTTTTTGCAAAAAAAATTGAGTCAAAAACTTAGTTTTAGTTCTCCACGGAAAGCATTTCGGAGCTACCAATTTGTAAACTCGGTGATACCGAAGCAACTTTTGGAACCTAAACTAGTGAACTCGGTCAGACTGAGTCGCAGTTCGGTGGCACCGAGACTGCTAGGGTTTCACAAAGAATTGAACTCGGTCACACCGGTTTCCAATTCTCGGTCAGATCGAGAATCACATGTGCACTAGCTTGAGCCAAATCGGTGGGACCGATTTCTACAACTCGGTCGGTTCGAGATGAATTCAGCGGAAACCTAACCCTAAGTTTTCAATCCAAAACTAATCTACGAAGAGATTTTGCTGGATAAGAAGATCCCAATCGTGGCAAGATACATGGCAATGCAATGTGCTACGAATCGGAGTTAGGAATAGCACAAATATTCAAATACATACCCTAGTTCGGCGATGGATTTGCTACGGCGACTGTCGGTGTCAAAACCGGCGGATCTTGGGTAGGGGGTCCCGAACTGTGCGTCTAGGCGGATGGTAACAGGAGACAAGGGACATGATGTTTTTACCCAGGTTTGGGCCCTCTCGATGGAGGTAAAACCCTACTCCTGCTTGATTAATATTGATGATATGGGTAGTACAAGAGTAGATCTACCATGAGATCAGAGAGGCTAAACCCTAGAAGCTAGCCTATGGTATGATTGTT
Source organism: Triticum dicoccoides (assembly GCF_002162155.2). Classification (NCBI taxonomy): domain Eukaryota; kingdom Viridiplantae; phylum Streptophyta; class Magnoliopsida; order Poales; family Poaceae; genus Triticum; species Triticum dicoccoides. Next base: position 26,478,277 of record NC_041383.1, read on the forward strand.
GTTCGTCCTACGGACTAAAACCCTCCGGTTTATATAGACACCGGAGAGGGCTAGGGTTACACAGAGTTGGTTACAATGGGAGGAGATCTACATATTGTATCACCAAGCTTGCCTTCCACGCCAAGGAAAGTCATATCCTGACACGGGACAAAGTTTTCAATCTTGTATCTTCATAGTCCGGGAGTCCGGACAAAGTTCATAGTCCGGCCATCCGGACACCCCCTAATCCATGACTCCCTCTATAGCCCCCGAACCAGGATTCAATGACGATGAGTCCGGCGCGTAGATTTGTCTTCGGCATTGCAAGGCGGGTTCTTCTCCAAATCCCATATACCTGTCAAATAGTGTACGGCTTATGATGAATGTTGTGCTCCTTGGCTTCCGCGCCTAATAATGGCCATCTTCCACGTGTCAAAAGAATGCGAAAAGACAGGTTTTTTTTTCATTTACCCCCTCCCTGGCTGCACAAATGGGCCGCCTATAAAAGAGGTTGGGATTTAGATCCGAATCACACCATCTTCCCTCCGCGAGTATTCATCGGAGCGCATTCGATAGAGATCCATTCTATCATGGCCGGTCAACGCAGCTCCTCCTCTCACCCCTCTAGCTCTCCGCCTGGAGATTGGGAGAGGTGTTCCGTCCCGCACAGCGAGCTAGTAGCGCTCCAAGGGCCATCGAGGCCCAGCGGGCTAAAAATAAGTGCGGACCGGATCGAGACGCCGGCGCAACGGTACGGCGTGCAACTTTAATGCCCAGGGTTTATGCCCTCAAGGCATACTAACGCTCATGCCATCATCAGGAAGAAGAGCGCCCGTCGGACTATATCCACCGGCCAGGCTTCAAGGCCGGGTCCGGAAGCGGAGGCAAACACGGGGCGCGCACCGGACACTCCTCCGATAGAGGATGCAGACGGGCTATCTGCTACCAATTCAGATGTGGAGAGTGCCATGAACCACAGGCGTCGCCGGACTGTTCTTCGTGACGCTTGTTTTTCCCAAGAGGCGTTGGATGCCTTTAATACGGGAGATGCATACCTCCGTGCCGCTCAAAATGGTCTAGCCAGAGCCACAGAGCAGTATGTAAAAGACATACGAGTGAGAAAATTTGATGGTTATATATGTCAGTAGCCCCCGAGACTTGAAACAGTTAGAATAGCTGATTTAAGGATCATTTGTTATGCAGGATCTTATAGAAAAGAATACCCAGCTGTCCCAGGAGTTGGAAGAGTGCAAAGCCCAACTTGAGGCCGCACTAGCTGCAACAGGGAAGGCCAATGAGACCCCCTCTGGTAATATACGCTTCGAAAGATAAGTATGTTGTGAAGTGCGGCATGTGTGCAATTCTGACAATAATAGTGTAGATGGCACCGGAGTGGATCCGTACAAGCAGCAACTCTTGCACCAGTTAAAGGCCGGCGAGAGCGTGCTTACGAGGGTGAGGCAAGAGAAGAACAAGCTTCAAGATGCCAACACCCAGCTGGGCGAGGAACTAAAGGATGTTCGTGCTCAGCTGTCGGACTCCGTAAAGGAGAATCGGCGGCTTGGACACGGCATTTTTAGTAAGTGCTTGAACGAACTATAAAAAGAAGAGTTCGGCGAGGAAGTGGAATTGACAGAGTTATGTCTGTAGGTATGCTGACAGGTCGACATGCGGAGGAAATGCCTGGTTCTACGGGCGACCTTCTTCCCGAGCTCTCACAACTGCACGAACGAGTTCGGCAGGTGATGCAAGGCGTCTCCCAGGCTCTGTGGCCATCCGTCTCCATGCCCGAAGGCCTTGGAGAGCTTATAGAGAAGCTGAAAGGAGTGCGGCGGCGCTTCCGATTATGGAAGATATCGGCCTGCCGTCAAGGCGCCAGGGAGGCCTGGGCCATGGTGAAGACGCGGTACACGAAGGCTGACCCAAACCACATGGCCGAGGTCGGACCTGTGGGGCCCGATGGGAAAGAGATCCCTTTCAGTTTAGTGTACGGCTAGGTAGAGCTGGCCGCCAAGTATTCCCAACAGGACTGTAAATTAGACAGCTTGTTGGATGGTATCGAAGAAGAATATACCCATTCAAATTGACTATGTAATTTAAAATGACATGTAAAATGCCTTCTAGCCGGATTGTAGATCGTTTGTCATGGCGGACCTTTTCGCTTCAACCTCGGGACCGATAGTCCGGAGTGTGTCCGAATACCCTCTCGGTTATGTAAGAACCGGGGCATGCGTGGAGACCAGGCGTAGGGGTCATTAGTGCTTTATCAGACAAGTGCCCAACTAGTTATGTTATATTACATGGTTAGTAAGAAACATCTTCCAGGGAGAATAGTTCCGTTAGGGGTTCCTTTCCCTGGGAGGCATGCCCTAAAGTGCAAGTCCGGACTGCGAAAAAAGCAGAAAAGCATCTGGGGGCAGATGAATAAACGAGTAAGAAATCATCTTTTAGTTAACCGACCAAATATTCCCTAAAGAACGCTAGCTCTCGGCTTCACCCAGTCTGAGGTACACATCCGGCTGACCCGGCAGTAACAATCGCAGAGGTGCTCCCTTTACCACCTAGCCGAACAATCGGGGACGTAGGGGTAAGCACAGGAGCCAGGCAACCCAGCTTGTCCAAAACTTTAGTCATATCGATGCATATAGTGGTGAATAAAAGGTACATGCGGAAGTGTGACACATGTGTTGGGCACGAGGCCCGTATAAACAAGCTTGTGTTAAAGGAGCCCCCAGGTATAATGAGCGCGAATTGCGCGTCAATTGTGTGCGAACGAGGCGCAAACGAGCCCTTAAAAGGCTGTAAGAGAAAAGGAGGGAGGAAGAGAGAAATAAAAGATAGCTAATGTGTAAAAAATGGATAGAGGAAGGAGACGAACACAGAGTCCGGCGCTAGGCGTAGAATCTTCGTAGACGGGCTGCGTTCCATGGGTTCGACTCGAGTCGGTTATTCGATGCATTTCGCAGACGGTACGCTCCACCAGTCAGGACTTGGTCGATTATAAAGGGAACTTCCCATTTGGGCTTGAGTTTGTCCTTTTCTTGTCCGGCAGGCATAGAACTAATTCGCAAACATTGTAGGTTTTGGCCCATACTTCTCTGCTTTGATATCTTCGAGCCTGTTGTTGATAGAATGCGGAACGGGCTTTTGCCACATCGCGCTCCTCCTCCAAGGCGTCCAAACTATCCTGCCGATCGAGTTTGGCTTCTCTTTCTTTGTACATGCGCACGCGAGGTGAGTCATGAATTATGTCACGGGGCAGAACTGCCTTTGCGCCGTATACCATAAAAATGGTGTGAATCCAGTAGTGCGATTCGGCGTGGTTCGCAGCCCCCAGAGTATGGAGTCGAGCTCCTCTACCCAGTGCGTGTTAGATTCCTTGAGGGACCACACTATTCTGGGTTTGATGCCGCTCATGATAAGACCATTTGCCCGCTCGACTTGACCGTTAGTTTGTGGGTGATAGACTGAAGCGTAGTCGAGCTTGATGTCCATGTTTTTGCACTAGAGTTTTACCTCGTCGGCCATAAAGTTCGTGCCGTTATCAATGATGATGCTGTGGGGGACGCCATAGCGGTGTACGACCCCTGATATGAAGTCTATCACGGGTCCGGATTCGGCCGTCTTAACAGGCTTGGCCTCTATCCATTTGGTGAATTTGTCAACCATGACCAATAAGTATTTTTGCTTGTGGGTTCCCCCTTTAAGGGGTCCAACCATATCAAGCCCCCAGACCACGAAGGGCCAGGTGATGGGTATAGTTTGGAGGGCGGTTGGTGGCATATGGCTTTTGTTAGCGAATAATTGGCAACCGACGCATCGTTGGACTAAGTCCTGACCATCTGCCCGGGCCGTCGGCCAATAAAATCCAGTACGGAAGGCCTTGCTTACAAGGGCCCGGGCTGCGGCGTGGTGCCCGCCGAGTCCGGCATGAATTACAGCCAGAAGGTTCCGCCCTTCCTCTTCGGAGATACACCTTTGAAGGACTCCGGTGGTGCTTTTCTTATAAAGCTCACCTTCATGGACTTTGTAGGCTTTAGATCGCCGCACAATGCAGCATGCTTCGTTTTGGTCCTTGGGGAATTCCTGCCTAGTTAGGTAGGCTAAGAATGGTTCTGTCCACGGGGCAATGACTGCCATTATTACGTGGGCTGAGGATGTTACTTCATTGGCAGAGGCTCCCGTTGTGTCAGAATGTTCGGCGTCAGGTGGTGCGGCTGAGTGCGGGTTGTTATTTCCGAACTCCCCTTCCCATTGTACGGAAGGCTTGAATAGCCTCTCCAAGAAGATGTTGGGAGGGATTGCATCGCGCTTTGCGCCGATGCGTGCCAAGACGTCTGCTGCCTGATTGTTTTCCCGGGCTATATGGTGAAATTCGAGCCCCTCGAACCGAGCTGACATTTTTAGGACGGCATTGCGATAAGCTGCCATTTTCGGATTCTTGGCATCAAAATCTCCATTTATTTGGGATATCGCGAGGTTCGAATCCCCACGCACCTCTAGGCGTTGAATGCCCATGGAGGCTGCCATCCGGAGACCATGTAGAAGGGCCTCGTATTCAGGTGCATTGTTAGAGTCTGTATACATTATATGGAGTACATATTGAACTGTATCTCCTGTTGGGGACGTCAGAAGGACGCCAACCCCCAGACCCTCTAGAATTTTGGAGCCGTCGAAGTGCATGATCCAGTTGGAATATGTGTCGTACTCTTTAGGGAGTTCGGCTTCAGTCCATTCGGCGACAAAGTCGGCCAAAACTTGTGACTTGATAGCTCACCGTGGCTTATAGGTTATGTCGAACGGGAGGAGCTCAATGGCCCATTTGGCAATCTGGCCCGTCGCGTCGCGATTGTTTATAATATCATTAAGAGGTACTTCGGAGGCTACTGTTATTGAACACTCTTGAAAGTAGTGTCATAGCTTCTGGGACGCCATGAACACTGCGTACGCTATCTTTTGGTAATGCGGGTACCGTGACTTGCATGGAGTGAGGATAGTGGACACGTAGTAGACTGGTTTTTCAAGGGGAAATTTGTGTCCGTCTGTTTCTCGTTCGACGACGAGCACTGCGCTTACAACTTGATGAGTTGCCGCAATGTATAATAGCATTGGTTCGCCGATGTTAGGCGCGGCCAGGACCGGGTTTGTTGCCAATATGGCTTTTATTTCTTCGAGTCCGGCTATGGCAGCATCCATCCACTCGAAGTGTTCGGTGCGCCGGAGGAGGCGATAAAGGTGTAATGCCTTTTCTCCCAAGCGGGAGATGAAGCGGCTTAGAGCCGCCACGCATCTAGTCAATTTTTGTATTTGCTTGAGGTACTTTGGAATATCCAATTGTGACAGAGCTCGGATCTTGGCTGGGTTTGCTTCAATTCCTCTACCGGATATAATGAAGCCCAAGAGCTTTCCAGCTGGTACGCCAAAAACGCATTTTTCCGGGTTAAGCTTGATGTCATATGTTCGGAGGTTATCGAACGTGAGCCTCAATTCGTCTACTAGAGTTTCGACATGCTTGGTTTTGACGACCACGTCATCCACGTATGCTTCAACTGTTTTGCCGATCTGGTTGGCCAGACATGTCTGAATGATGCGCTGATATGTTGCGCCGGCGTTTTTGAGCCCGAAGGGCATTGTGTTGAAGCAGAATGGGCCGTATGGGGCGATAAATGCCGTTGCGGCTTGGTCTGGCTCTACCATCTTAATTTGATGGTAGCCAGAGTATGCGTCGAGGAAACACAATGAATCGTGTCCCGCGGTAGCATCGATGATTTGATCGATGCGGGGGAGGGGGAAGGGATCCTTTGGTCAAGCCTTGTTGAGGTCCTTGAAATCGACGCATAGGTGCCAGGATTTGTCCTTCTTTGGTACCATCACCAGGTTTGCTAGCCAGTCCGGATGTTTTATATCTCTAATGAATCCGGCTTCCAGTAGTTTGGCTAGCTCCTCTCCCATGGCTTGTCTCTTAGGTTCGGAGAAACACCGAAGAGCCTTCTTAACAGTCTTGAATCATTTTAGGATGTTAAGGCTGTGCTCGGCCAGCCTGCGTGGGATTCCGGGCATGTCTGAAGGCTGCCAGGCAAAGATGTCCCAATTTTCGCGTAGGAATTCTCGTAGTGCGGCGTCTACATCAGGGTCTAATTGTTCCCAGATGGAGGCCCTTTTTGTAGGGTCCGTTGGATGGACTTAGAATTTGACTATCTCGTCTGCCGGTTTAAAGGAGGTGGACTTGGATCTTTTGTCGAGTATCACGTCGTCCCTGTCCACCGTGGAGCGCAGCGCAGTTAGTTCCTCGGCCGCTAGGGCTTCAGATAATGCCTCAAGGGCCAGTGTGGCTGTCTTGTTTTCGGCGCGGAGTGCTACGTCCGGGTCACTAGCAAGAGTGATGATTCCGTTGGGTCCGGGCATTTTGAGCTTCATGTACCCGTAATGGGGTATAGCTTGAAAAATTGTGAATGCCTCTCGCTCTAACAGAGCGTGGTATCCGCTGCTGAATGGGGCCACTTGAAATGTGACCTCCTCGAATATGTAATTATCCGGCGTGCCGAACACCACATCCAGTGTGATTTTTCCTGTACAACACGCTTCCGGACTTGGGATTATTCTTCTAAAGGTTGTGTTGCTTCGCTAAATGCGGCTCCAGTCTATCTCCATTTTTCGAAGGGTTTCCTCATAAATGAGGTTCAATCCGCTGCCACCGTCCATGAGTACCTTGGTAAGTCGAAAGCCATCCACTATCGGACTGAGGACCAATGCGGCTGGTGCTCGAGCTGTTCGGAATTTAGGTTCGTCACTGGCATTAAAAGTAATAGCCGTGTTACTCAATGGGTTTATTGTTGCTACCTGGTAGACTTCGGTAAGGCTACGGAGTGTTCGTTTCCGAACATTGTTTGATGTGAAAGTCTCAAAGACTGTTGATACCATACTGGTATTCCTGGGGTGGTGCTCTATGGATTCTGGAGTTAGAAGCTCCTCGCCACTTCTGGCCACCTGCCGGATTATCCAACATGCTCTAAGGCTATGAGTTTGTGTGACGCCCTCTGTACTATGAATTTTACAGGGTCCATTGAGCCATCCCTCCAGTATGGTTCCATACCCTATAGAGGGTTTTTGTTTTTTGGTAATTAACCCGTGTGCATTGCGATAATGTGCCATTTTATTTCGGACCGAGGTTGTATTCAGGGACGGATCGTCCCAGAGTTTTGTTTCAGTTTTATGGACGCTTTCCATCGCACAGTATTTTCGTACCATGGATGCCAAGTCAGTGAAGCGTGTAATATCACGGCGACTTATGGCGTTGAGGATTCTGATGTCCGTGCAATTGTTGCAGAAGGATGAAATTGCATCCTCCTCGCGGCAGTCCTCTATCCTGTTCATAACCAGGAGGAATCTGGCCCAGTAATGATGTACTATTTCCATGGGCTCTTGTCGAACTTGGGATAGATCCCTTATGTTAGGGTGGGCGGGTGGAGTTAAATCCGGAACCTCGCCCGATCTGAGGCTCAGGGGCCAAGGGGTTTCCGAATTCGGAAGCTTTGGGTTCTTGGATGCTGTCCAACGAATCTGGCCTGCTGCCTGACTTTAGGTTCAGGGCTTGAGTGATGACCTCCCCTCCGTGGGTATCCGGCTTGGGGGGATCGGGAATCCGGACATATTTGGTCCTTAAGATGGGTATAGATTCGCCGCATTGTTCTTCCACCACTGCAACGTGGTGGGTGACCTGGGGAGAGTCAATTTCTCTTGGATCGGGTTTAAGCCCAATCTGATCATAGTCTGTAGCGACTCCCAAGGCGGCGATGCGATCCAAGAGATCGTTTAAGGAAGAGAGCTCCATCGGATCTAACTGCTCGGCGAGTTCCGAGTCGACGTGGAGATTGCTTTTGATGACCCGAGAAGTCATCGTCGGCGCGGCAACCGAACAGGCGGTCATAAGAAAACCGCCTAGCCGGAGAGTTTGGCCGATAGCCAAAGCTCCTTTGGCAAGAGTGCCATCTTTAAAGACGGGACGTGGCATCCTTCCTGATAGAGACGGCGCAGCGGAACTCTCAATGAAAGCACCAATGTCGGTGTCAAAACCGGCGGATCTCGGGTAGGGGGTCCCAAACAGTGCGTCTAGGCGGATGGTAACAGGAGACAAGGGACATGATGTTTTTACTCAGGTTCGGGCCCTCTCGATGGAGGTAAAACCCTACTCATGCTTGATTAATATTGATGATATGGGTAGTACAAGAGTAGATCTACCACGAGATCCGAGAGGCTAAACCCTAGAAGCTAGCCTATGGTATGATTGTTGTTTGTCCTACGGACTAAAACCATCCGGTTTATATAGACACCGGAGAGGGCTAAGGTTATACAGAGTATGTTACAATGGGAGGAGATCTACATATCGTATCGCCAAGCTTGCCTTCCACGCCAAGGAAAGTCCTACCCGGACACGGGATGAAGTCTTCAATCTTGTATCTTCATAGTCCGGGAGTCCGGCCAAAGGTCATAGTCCGGCCATCCAGACACCCCCTAATCCAGGAATCCCTCAGCGACAACGGCAGGGTAGAATCTCGTTGACACCGGCGGAGACCAGCGCCTGGAGGTCGCTGGGGACGAGGAGGATGATCCGGAGACCCAAGGAGGCAGAGCAGGCAGTGCGCGGGCGAAGAGGTTCGGAAAAGTTTCTAAATTTTGGCCCAGGGGAATATATAGCCTGACCCTTTCGGTGTGACCGAGTTGAACAACTTGGTGGCACCGAGATGCATAACTGCAAGCAGTTACTGCAACTCGGTGTGACCGAAAAGTTCAAATCAGTTGCACCGAGATTGAAAACCTAGATCAACTTAGTGATCTTGGTATGACTGAAATGGATGAATCGGTCAGACCGAAATGCACAAAGAGGTTTTGGAACTTTAAGTCTATGACGAATCAGGGACTTTGAGTGCTCCTCACACAGAGTGGTTAGAATCTAAGTTGATCAAACTTTCTGATGTAGCATGAATAGAGTTCGAGACAAGAAGAGCATAGATAGCTAGAGAAGGTTCTTAGGCATTCTTGTCCATCCACTTGGCAAAAAGAAAACAAGCCAAACAATCAAAGCTACAAGTGGATGTCCTCGAATGAGTAAAATATGCAACCAACTTGCTCACACAATAAAATGACAAATGAAATATGTGATAAAGCATGCACACACAATTCTAGCATCTATCAAGCAATTGGCGATGACTAGGTCATCTATATATGAGTATATTGACTTAGGAGTCAAATGAGAACATTTGATCATAGGTCATACTCATCGTTTAAGCACAAGTGGGATCACCACTTTTACATAAAGCATTGTTGTGTTCACACGATAAGAGTTGCTTTGACTCAATTCTTATAGTAAAGCTCCCCCTAGATGTGAGATCCCCCCTAAGAGGGATGAACTAACCTTGGGTTTTGTCGATGATGACTTCATGTAGGTGATGAAGATGTGGATGCTCAATGTTGATGTATATCATTTGGAGCAATCCATTGGAGTGAGTTGCACTTTCAATACCTACACGGGTTAGTCCCACAAAGAACAAACAAGGATATCCATAGACATAGAGTGATGCACACACAAGATGATGTCCATGAAAGCATTAGGTTACCTTGTCCCTTGTCTTACCAACAAGAGGGTTTGTGACTCCTTGAACTAGTGCAAGATGTGGAAGTTGATTGCACTTTTCCTTACCAAAATGATAAAAGTGAAATATGTTGGCGGAGTCACCCTCAAGAACTCTCTAGTTCTTCTTCTTCAGGATCCACATCATCTTGATGGGAATCCTTGGAGTTGTAGTTGTACTCGATGAAGTAGAACTTGATGTAGTCTTGGGAACCCAATTGACCAAGGCCTTAGGAGCTTCTTCAAATGCATCAATCTCCTCTTGAAGCTTGTCCTTGCCTTTTTGCTTGTGGTCTTGTGGTGGAAGATCATCTTGAGCTTGTGTCCCCTTGAAAGAAGTAGGATCATACTTCTCTTGTTGAGGAACAACCTTCGTCTTAGGGTATTGATCTTCTTCCCACCCAACTCCATTGGCATTGAACTTTCGTTCAAAACCAATACCTTGGTTCTTCCGGTGCCTTCCTTGCTTGCGTACAATTTCCTCGAATGGCTTACTCCCGGCAAGGCTCTTGTAAACACCTTTCTCAATAATTCCCTTCAACAAACTATTTTCTTGCTGAAGTGTAACTTGGCTAAGAGAATCATTAGTGGAATCAAGAGAACTACTAGAAGCAACAACATTGGATTTAGCATGATTATTGTTACTACTAGAGGAAGAATCCTTCTTGTTCTTGTTACTAGACTTGACTTGAGGCATGTAAGTAGATAAGAGTAAATGGTTGGCAATGTAAGAAGAACTTTTCTTGCGAAGATCATCATTGATTGCTTTTAAGAACTCATGCTCTTGCTCAAGATTGAGCTTTTCAAAGCGTAACTTCTCATGAGTCCTTAAAAGTTCTCGATGATCTCCTAAGATAGTTTCATGAGCTAACTTAAGAGTGTTTAGTTCTTTAGTTAGGAGCTCAATCTTATCCTTATCATTGTCATTCGTTTTATCTTGATTAGCATGATTAATTGACGTTTCATCATAGTATTCATCACTAGAGTTGTCAACAAGTAAATCATCATCACCTAACAGGTCATCTTCATCACTATTGAAATCAACATACTCGGGGTGTGATACCTTTGGGCCTTTAGCCATGAAGCATCTTCCAAGTCCTTCACTTGTTGAATCAAATATGTCGTAGGAATTGGTTGACACAAGTGCTAGACCGGCAAAACCTTCATCTTGAGTATATCCAGAGTCGGATTGATAGCTTCTCTCGGAGTGATTGTCAGAGTCGGAGCCGGATACCCATTCACCAACATGAGCTTGATGTCTTCGTTTTGTGTAGCTCCTTGATGACTTGTCCTTACTTTATGAATCCTTGCTTCTCCGGGATGTTCTTCATTCATAACAATCATCTCTACTTCTTCTCTCTCTTGATGATGATTCTTCTCTTCTACTTCTCTCTTTTGGAGAATCTTCTCTTATTTTGTAGGGTATCGTACACTCATTGGAATAGTGTCCGGGTCTTCCACAATTGTGGCAATTACGCTCACGACTGATCTTTTGTCATTGTAGGAACTTGACTTGGAACTTCTTTCCTTGCTTCTACTCTTGTAGAACATGTTGAAGTTCTTCACCATTAGGCTCAATTCTTGATTGAAGGTTTGTTTCTCACTTGATGATGTGGGAGCTTCACATGAGGCTTTGTAAGCTTGTTGTGGAGCTCCTCCTTATCCTTGAGTGACATCTCATGAGAAACAATTCTTCCAATGACTTCCGTTGGCTTGAGACCTTGGTAATTGGGCATCATTTGGATCAATGTGCACACGATATCATATTTTCCGTCCAAAGCTCTTAGGATCTTCTTAATGATGAATTTGTCGGCCATCTCTTCACTTCCTAAGCCGGCAATCTCATTTGTGATAAGAGCAAGCCTAGAGTACATTTCAGCGACACCTTCACCATCCTTCATTTTGAACTTGTCAAGCTGACTTTGAAGCACATCCAACTTGGATTCCTTGACAGAGTCGGTACCTTCGTGCATATCAATCAAAGTATCCCAAAATTCCTTTGCATTCTCTAGACGGCTGATTTTGTTGAATTCTTTGGGGCACAATCCGTTAAAGAGGATATCACAATCTTGAGCGTTGTATTGCAACTTCTTCAACTCTTCCGCGGTAGCTTCACGGTTCGGTTCTCTCCCATCAAAGAATTCACCTTGCAAGCCAATACACATAATAGCCCAAACAGCAGGGTTATGTCCAAGAATATGCATTTTCATCTTATGCTTCCAACTAGCAAAATTAGTACCATCAAAGTAAGGACCTTACGGTGGTAATTTCCCTCGCTAGACGCCATACTCTCCTAGGTTGTGAAACCAAGGCTATGACTACCAAAAGCTATGGAAATCAAAGCAAATGGAGACCAAAGCTCTAATACCACTTGTAGGATCGAAAGTATGTCTAGAGGGGGGGGGGGGTTATTAGACTACTTGACCAAATAAAAACCTAGCCTTTTCCCAATTTTAGTTCTTAGCAGATTTTAGCAACTTAGCATGATTCAAGCAATCTTAACACAATTCAAGCAAGCATGCAAAGAGTATATGAGCAGCGGAAAGTAAAGCATGAAACTTGCAAGAATGTAAAGGGAGGGGTTTGGAGAGTGCAAACGCAATAGGAGACACGGATGTTTTTGCCGTGGTTCCGATAGGTGGTGCTATCGTGCATCCACGTTGATGGAGACTTCAACCCACAAAGGATAACAGCTGCGCGAGTCCATGGAGGGCTCCACCCATGAAGGGTCCACGAAGAAGCAACCTTGTCTATCCCACCATGGCCATCGCCCACGAGGGACTTGCCTCACTAGGGTATATCTTCATGAAGTAGGCGATCTCCTTGCCCTTACAAACTCCTTCAACTCCACAATCTTGTCGGAGGCTCCCAAGTGACACCTAGCCAATCTAGGAGACACCACTCTCCAAGAAGTAACAAATGGTGTGTTGATGATGAATTCCTTGCTCTTGTGCTTCAAAGATTATATCCCCAACACTCAACTCTCTCTCACAGGATTTGGATTTGGTGGAAAGAGGATTTGAGTGGAAAGTAACTTGGGGAAGGCTAGAGATCAAGATTCATATGGTTGGAATGGAATATCTTGGCCTCAACAAAAGTGTAGGTGGTTCTCTCTCAGAAAATGTATGTTGGAAGTGTAGGCATGTTCTGATGGCTCTCTCCATGAATGAAGAGTGGGTGGAGGGGTATATATATCCTCCACACAAAATCTAACCGTTACATACAACTTACCAATCTCGGTGGGACCGAATCGTTAAACTCGGTCGGACCGATTTAGCAAATCATGTGACCGTTAGGATTTTCGGTGGGACCGACATGCAACTCGGTAGGACCGATATGATTAGGGTTAGGGCATAACATAATCTCGGTGAGACCGATTACACAAACTCGGTGAGACCGATTTTGGTAATGGACACACAGAGGGTTGGCCAGGCAAACTCGGTGGGACCGATTCGCTCATCTCGGTAAGACTGAAACGTTACGAAAGGGAAATAGAGAGGTTGCATTGTAATCTTGGTGGGACCGATCGCTCATCTTGGTTTGGCCGAAACGTTACGAAGGGAAACAGATAGATTACAACCCCATCTCGGTGAGACCGAGATCCCTATCAGTGAGACCGAGTTGCCTAGGGTTTGTGGCAGTGGCTATGACATCTGAACTCGGTGGCGCCGGATAGGAAGAATCGGTGGGGCTTAGTTTGACTTTTGGTTTAGGTCATATGTGGATATGAGAAAGTAGTTGAGGGCTTTGGAGCATATCACTAAGCATTTTGAGCAAGAAATCCATTAAGCAACACCCCATCCCTCGTTGATAGTATTGGCTTTTCCTATAGACTCAATGTGATATTGGATCACTAAAATAGAAAATGTAGAGTCTTGTGCTTTGAGCTTGAGCCAATGCTTTTGTCATTAGCATTTTGATGGATCCACTTTTCTCATCCATGCTATGCCAATCATTGAGCTTCCCTGAAATATTTATCTTGAAGTAGCATTAGCTCATTGAGATATATGTTGTTAGGAATTACCATAACCACCCAGGGATAGTTGCACTTTCAGCGGGGTTGGGATGAGGGAAGGGAGAAAGATGTGGGGAGAGAGGGGCAGGGCTGGGCGTTCTGTTAGATAGGGAACGACTCTTTGCCGTCCGCTAGCAGAGGACAAAGAGCCTAACTAACGGACCTTAGTTTTCCCACTTTCTTTGCCGTCTGCTAGCGGAGGCAAAGATTCTTTGCCATCAGCTAGCGGACGGCAAAGAAACTGGACGTTAGGTGGCTATCGCTAGTGGTCCATCCAACCTCTTTGCCCTTTGCTAGCGGATGGCAAAGGTTCTATGCCATAAGCTAGATGACGACAAAGATATTGCACACGGTAAACAATTTCTTTGCCGCCAGCTGCTTCTTTGTCATCCATTTCCCTCCAGCTGATGGCAAAGACCGTCTTTGGCATCAGTTAGCTGACGGCAAAGAACCAACAAACGACAAAGTTCTTGATTCCAGTAGTGAAAGCCACGGTTTTTAATGAATAAAGGATTAATGCCATCTGTGCTTAGACCAAACCATATGTTCCTTGCGTCATCTGCAAAGTCCTGCCACTTTCTCTCAGTTTTTCTCCATTGCAACCTGTCAGCGGGTACTCTCAACTTCCCGTCTTTCTTACGGTCTTCTCTGTGCCATCGCATCAACTCGGCATGCTCTTTGTTTTGGAACAAACGTTTCAACCGTGGTATTATAGGAGCATACCACATCACCTTGGCAGGAATCTTCTTCCTAGGGCGCTCGCCCTCAACATCACCAGGGTCATCGCGGCTGATCTTATAGCACATTGCCATTCATGCATTTAAATCCTTGTACTCACCGCGGTAGAGGATGTAGTCATTAGGGCATGCATGTATCTTCTGCACCTCTAAACCTAGAGGGCAGACAACCTTCTTTGCTTCGTACATACTGTCCGGCAATTCCTTGTCCTTTGGAAGCATCTTCTTTAACATTATCAACAACTTTTCAAATCCCTTGTCAGATACACCATTCTCTGCCTTCCACTGCAGCAATTCCAGTGCGGTGCCCAGCATTTTCTTGTCAGCTTCGCAATTTGGGTACAACAATTGCTTGTGATCCTCTAACATGCGCTGCAACTTCAGCCTCTCCTTTTCATTTGCGCAGTTTCTCTTTGCATCGGCAATGGCCCAAGCAAGATCATCAATGGGCTCATCTGATGCCTCTTCTTCAGCTTCTTCCCGCATTGCCGGCTCAGCTTCTTCCCCCATTGTTGTACCATTGTATTCAGGAAACCCATGGCCAGGATAGTTGTCCTCATCCTATTCTTCTTCATTCTCTTCTATTAGGACCCCTCTTTCTCCGTACTTGGTCCAATAGTTAAAGCTGGACATTCAGACTCAAACAGGTGGATGTGAATGGTTCTTGAGAGCATTGGTCATCGTGCATCCATTGTCGGCTCATCTTCATTACAGAACACCGAAAAGACCAAATTAATACAAGTTCATACACACTTATTCTCATAAAACAACATACAAACTCTCTAGCTAAAGCATTTAAATGCAACAACAAATGCGATTAAGATCACAACTAAGGTAACAATTGATCCAACAACATAATGATACCAAGCCTCACTATCAATGGCATATTTTCTAATCTTCAAGCGCATTGCATCCATCTTGATCTTGTGATCATCGACGACATTGGCAACATGCAACTCCAATTCCATCTTTTCCTCCTCAATTCTTTTCATTTTTTTCTTCAAATACTTGTTTTCTTGTTCAAGTAAATTTAACCTCTAGACAAGAGGGTCGGTTGGAATTTCCGGTTCACATACCTCCTAGATAAAAAACATTTGTCATGTTGGTCGGCATAATTGTCGCAAACTTGAGATGCAACAAATAGTTATAAAAGAGAATATATATACCACATCCGAAGCAAAATCATGCCACTATGTATAACAAACAACGTACGGGTAAGAAAATTATACAAGTAACTATCTAAATCACACAAACATGATATTTTTTTATAAAAAGGATAAGAACAAGAGGCTCACCTAGGTGGTGCCCGTGATGGGATGGTGCGGGCGATCGACGCTGGTTAGGACGGGGACAGGAAGGCACTAAGTAAACCACACCTACACATGCAAACAAAGAAGTTAATTTGAGCTCAAATTGCATATAAATCAAATAAACTACCATATATAAATACTCCCAAACTAAACCCCATAAATCACTATACTTATAGAGCATTGCAAGAGCTAATCTAGCAATGAGGGATGGAAGGACGAAGTTTCTAACCTTTGTGAACACTTGGATGGATGGGGTGCCTTGAAACCTTGACAAAGTTTTGTAAAAATGGAGGATGAGCTTGAGCAAGAGGGGAAGAACAGAGAGGAGAGGGAAGGGGAAAGAGCTGGGGATGGACGAAGGGTTTATATAGGACTATTGTTAGTCCCGGTTCGTGACACAAATCGGTTCGCGACACGAACGGGGACTAAAGGTGCTAGTGGGGCCCTAGCCTACCACCAGCCTGCTACCACCCATTTAGTCCCGGTTCGTGTCACGAACCGGTACTCGAGGTTCAACACGAACCGGGACTAATGATGCCCGCCCCCTAGCCGTTGGAACCGGCACTAATGGTCACATTAGTACCGAGCCGAATCCAATCCGGGACTAATGATCCAAACATAAAGTCTGTTTTCTACTAGTGGTAGCACTAGGCCACATAGGTCGTAGTTGTTGAAATCAGGAGACCTTGGTGACGACGAGCCTACGGTGGATCACTGGCCGGTGTAACCACTGTCGTAGTTGGAGTAGAGGCACGCCAGGATCGATGGGGCGGCGGGTGACATAAACCGACCTATGGATCAGAAGTCCAAAAAGAAAGACCGGTCAATCAATCGGCAAGAGAGAAAAATAATCCAACAACAGATAAGGGAAAATACTCTCTAGTGCAACCGATCAACATGACCGGCAGACGAACCCTTGGTACGAGTTGTGCGGCCCCAGGTGGAGACCATGGATATGGACCTCCCCGGGGGCAGCGCGGTGCGGACATGGTGGCGGCTAGGGTTTAGCATCGAGAAAAGGCCGATACCATGTAGAAGAATAGAGAAGTGATTGCAGGAATTGATATTGTATTGCTTGAGCCTCGTAGGCATATAGATATAGTATATAGGAGTTACAAGACCCTCTTGCAGTACAAAACAAGATAGAATAAATTCTACGCTATCCTATACTTTCTAAATAATCACGATACTTAACATCAGTAGTGTTGATTGGGTTAGGAAGATGGAGGAAGAGGTCTGCTAGAGGTGGAGAACCTTTGAGAAAAGGGGAAAGGAAAATCGGTAGACATCACATCATATAGCGGGAAGCCAATGACTTCAATACATCAATATTCATAGTAGAACCTTTGAGTTATTTGGGACAGATCGGAAAAGCTATTTGATAAACCTTTACGACCTTGGTGGAAGAATTTGTTAGAATTTGCTCCTTGGTACAACGAAAAACTCGTGGCCGCATTATGTCCATCCCCTACAACCGCACTACGATGCAGCGCCCGTCGCGGCGCATCAGGCTCGCCGCGCTGCAGCAGGGCCTTGGAGAAGGCCACCGACTGCAGGCAAAACCATTCCCGTGCCTCCAGGCCACCTCCTGCTGCTGTCGTAGCACTTGTCTTCTCTCTGCAAGCTCCTTGGGGGAGAGGACGGTTATGTAGGAGAAAGTCATGGGGGCTGTTGCAATGGTGTAGAATGCTCGGTGGTTATAGGCGGACGAGGCATTGGGAGGCACAACCCTAGAGGAGAGAGGACTTGATGGAGCGATTTATTTCTTGGTAGTACAAAAGGCGGTTAAAAACCCGAGAACAAGAGTTGGGTTTTTTAGGATAAAAATCTTTGAAACAGGGACGTTAGGGCGTTTGATCGATGGGGGAGTGAGGCAGCCAAACGAAACAAAACGATCTACGTACTCCACGTTAATAGTAGAAAGATAATTGTGTTTTACTCCCTCCGTCGCATAGTGTCAAAAACATTTTTATATTATGGGATCGAGGGAGTAGAGCACCAACAGCACACCTCAAGGCGGTCTTCTTGAAGATCGATTTCCATAAGGCCTATGATACTGTTAGTTGGTCCTTCCTTCGAGAAGTGTTACTCCGGAAGGGCTTCGACGACCGCTAGATCACCAGAGTGATGCAGATGGTCTCCTGGGGTCGAACGACTGTTAACATTAACAGCGAGATCAGCCCTTTCTTTCCCACCTTATGTGGGGTTAGACAAGGCGACCCCTTCTCCCCGTTCATGTTCAACATGGTCGTCGACGCCCTTGCCGCCATCCTGGATAAGGCGAAGGCGGCTGGCCATATCCGCGGGATCACCCCCCATCTCGCCGGTGGGTCCGAGATTTCCCTCCTCCAGTATGCAGACGACACCATCATCATGGTGGAAGGCTCTGAGGTGGACATCTCCAACCTCAAGTTCCTCCTCCTATGCTTCCAACAAATGTCTGGCCTAAAGATTAATTTCGATAAGAGTGATGTTATGGTGTTGGGCTACCCGCCCGAGGAATGCATCGCCATTGCCAACCGGCTTAACTTTCGCCTGGGCTCCTTCCCCACGACCTACTTGGGGACGCCCATTAGTGACTCCCGGCTCACCGTCGCGGACTTGCGCCCGGCCGTGGCAAAGCTCCAAACGTGCATTGAGCCTTGGCAGGGGAGATGGCTATCTAAGGCGGCCGAGACTATTCTCATCAACTCTTCCCTTTCCAGCCTCCTCTTGTTTCTTATGAGCTTCTACAGCCTCCACGAGACTCTGCACAAGGAGATTGCCAAAGTCCAGTCTCGCTTCTACTGGGCTGGCGAGCATGACAAGCAGAAGTATCATATGGTCAGTTGGCCGGACATTTGCAAGCCCATAGAGCAGGGCAGCCTGGGCATTATGTGTTCTAAGTAGATGAACATCGCTCTTCTCTCCCGTTGGCTGTGGCGCATCTCGCAAGGCATGGGCGGTCTTTGGCTCGACATCATCCGGAACAAATATCTGCGCGGACAGCCCCTCGCCTTCTGCCAGCGAACTGGCGGCTCCCAGTTCTGGCAGTCGGTCGTTCAGCTCCTCCCGGTTCTCCGCATCGGGACTTCCATCTCGGTTGGCTCCGGAGCGGCGACTTTGTTCTGGTTTGATCGTTGGGCTGGTGACGCCCCCTTCGTGGCGTGCTTTCCCGGCCTTTTCTCCATCGCCATTGACCCTGTGATCTCTGTCGAGAGGGCCCTTATTGACTTAGGGCATCTCGCCTTCCGCGGGCCTTTTGGTCCTCCGGAATCTGTTGCTTGGCACGAGCTGCTGGATTACGTCGCCCTGCATGGGCCTAGGGTGGACGGTGGGCCCGACCAGGTGCGTTGGCGCCTGGAGCCCACCAGAATGTTCTCCACCAAGTCCCTCTACCAGGCCATCGCCCCCTCCTCCGCCCCCCTCGCCCTCTCGATAGTGTGGACCATTCGCCTACCTCTGAAAATCCGAATCTTCATGTGGCAATGGATTCGCGGTCGGTTCCGTCCGGGGTTGAGGTCCGCAAACGGAATGGCCCGGGCTCGGGCATTTGTCCCCTCTGCGGTGTCCCCGAAGACTCGAATCACATCTTCTTCTCCTGCGTATCCGCTCTGTTCGTTTGGAGCTGCTTTTGGGAAGTGGTTGGTGGCAATTGGTGCCACAAGAACTTCCCCGACTTATTTGCCAAACTCCAGAACTCCCCCGTGTCGTCTCGCCACATTAGGTGGCTTGAGATTGGGGTCCTCGCCTGGACCCTCTGGACGGTCCGCAATAAGCTTGTGATCCAGCGCACCCCTCTTGACGAGCTACTGACGCACTCTTCAAATTCTCTGGTTTCTTGCAACTTTGGCGGCCGCTTAGCCGCCCCCTGGACCGCGACGCCATCTCCGCCTTCATCACCGACCTCCGATCGATGGCCGTCCGCCTGTCGCCGCCGCCACCGCCGCCTCAGCCAGAGCCCAATTAGGCTCCTCCCTCGCCCCTAGCGGCTGCCTTCGTTTTTTGTGGGCTTGTTGAGCTGTGCCCTCAGCAGAACCTTTGTACTTGCTTGTGAGACTTGGGTGTGTGCGTGTGAACTAGTCCATGTATGTGCGCTCTTTGACGGTTTGCTTTATTTATAAAGCAGGGTGAAAGCCTTTTTCGGTAACAGCACTTCACGGCCTGCGGTAACACGCGTGTTGGGCTTCCGGAGTCGTTGGGCCGACTGGGTCGGTCTTGGTCCGTGACAGTTTGCCGATCAGGGTTGTCCTTGTTTGTTTGCGTACGACTGTATGGGGGTTTGGAGTATTGTTACGTGGGAGAGGAGCTAGCTCCTAGCTGCGTGATCCTTTTTCGTCTGCAGAGCACGGCCGGAGAGGGAGTTCGATAAGGACTGCACCCAAATCAAACCGTTTAACCTACCCTTATAACCATATCCACATCAGATATAGCTTGGGTAAGGCGAAGGCTAACCCCCTACTATATAAGTTGGGCCACCCACGCCCCAAACAAATCAGAACCAACCTTCCTGAAGTCGTTTGTTCCCCCGAGCAATCGAGTTGTGATCCGGGCGGTCGATCTAGCTGAGCATCATGGTTTCCGCCGACGTGGCCCGGAACATCGTCGGCATCATTGGCAATGTCATCTCCTTCGGCCTCTTCCTGTCCCCTGTGTAAGCCCTCTCCCCCGCTTCTGTAGTATTTCTTCCTTCTTGCCTAATGTGTATACATCCATGGAACGTGGTTGTGGCTTGTGGATTGTCTCGTCTCCCTCTTGTCTAATCTGTATACATCGAAGGTGGTTGTGGCAGCTAGCTAGGGCATGAATCTGATACTTGTTTTCTGCTTGTACGTACGCAGGCCAACGTTCTGGCGAATCTACAAGGCCAAGGACGTGGAGGAGTTCAAGCCGGACCCCTACCTGGCGACGCTCATGAACTGCCTGCTCTGGTTCTTTTACGGGCTCCCCATCGTCCACCCCAACAGCACCCTCGTCCTCACCATCAACGGCATCGGCCTTGTTATCGAGGGCGCCTACATCATCATCTTCATCATCTACGCGGCCAAGAACACAAGGGTACATACGTGCAACCCTCCTAATGCCCCCTCATCCGGCCTACTGTATCTTTTCGGCGTTAGTTTCTGTACAGAAGATCCTTTTGCATGCCCTAACCCATGCCATGTGCCTGTGCTGTGCGTGCAGTGGAAGATGCTCGGCGTGCTCGTCATCGAGGCGGCGTTCATGGCTTCCGTGGTGGCCGGTGTGCTCGTCGGCGCCCACACCCATGAGAAGCGCTCCATGATCGTAGGCATCCTCTGTGTCATCTTCGGCTCCATCATGTACGCCTCCCCGCTCACCATCATGGTACGTACACCACCCTAACTTATGGATCATCGACCCGCGATCTTTGATAACCGCTTTAACTTGTTAGTTTAGGTGGCTAATTAATCTGCGTTGTGCACGTATGGTGTGATAATGATGCTAAGTGTAGAAAAATACCTGCCTATAATTTATTTTTAAAGTTCTAGTGGATGCTTTTGACAGACCTTAATTTGTTAAGTAGTACACCTTGTTTGTTGTTGATTCTGCTTGAAAATCTATGTCAATCCAAAAGATTCACCCACCTTTCATGTTTTAATGTTTATGCCAAATCCCTGTTCAAAGAAAACGTCCAAATTGAGTTGTTCACCTCTCATACACACCCAAGTTCTTGTACAAGATGCTACATCATATATGTTTAATCACAAAAGCCTACGGTTTATTTCTACTTCAAAGTTTAACTTCCTTTACAGGGTGAATTACTAGCTCAGGCTGCTTGTTAATTACGGACGCTTTAACCAACTTACGAGCGTACTAAATACTCATATAACTCAAAAATTTAAGATAAAAGTAGTAATATTGTACTGCTTATTTGTAGGGTAAAGTGATCAGGACCAAGAGTGTGGAGTACATGCCGTTCTTCCTGTCGCTGGTGAACTTCCTCAATGGCCTCTGCTGGACGGGCTATGCACTCATTAAGTTTGACATCTACATCACGGTATGTACATACACATACACATTGGAAATAAGAAGTCTCAAACCCAGCCAGACATACAATCAAGAACTCCTCAGAGCGGATTGATCTAACTGTTATGTCCTCTTTAAATTCTGTGCAGATCCCCAATGCCCTCGGTACAATCTTCGGCCTCATCCAGCTGATACTGTACTTTTACTACTACAGATCGACCCCCAGGAAGGGCAAGAACGTTGAACTGCCCACTGTCCTCACCAAAAACGCCGTTACCAGCGGCAACGTCTCGGTCACCGTCGAGAAATAAACTTGGTTTCGTTTTTAGCCCTGATGATTTTGAGTAGTTAATACCGGATGATACTTCAACAAGTTGATGTTAATTAGTCCTACTTTTTGTTAGCTAGTAGAGTCTGAGATCGCCTTTAATTTTGTTTAACCATTGTCGTCTGTCCGAGACTACTAGTGCAAATTACAAGTGTATATAAATACCAATGCAGCTGAGTTATCCCAGATATATATTATGACACCATGTATGCTTGCCTGTTTTCAATCTGCTCTTACATGATGGCTTTGTTAAATTACATTATTCAAAATCCATTATGTGTTTGTATTATGTTTCGGGCAAGGTCATCTTTTGTTTTCTGCACAAAAACACCCAAAGGGCATCTTATTGGTGATGCAACTTGAACCTGGTGTGAGCGAAAAGGAGACACAGACTTAACCTAATTAGTGGTTTGATATGGCTTTTGAGTCCCGCTAAACATACTTTCTGAACCTTTTAACATGTTAATTGTTTTCTATATGTATATCTCAAAATAGTGTGTTCAAATTAGGTGCTGGTGAGGTTCAAACTGGAGCTGCTTAGCCCACCAACTTGTGGTGCTAACTAGTAAGAATCCAGTCCTACCTCACACATTTCCATTAAGGGAAATAAAAAGACCCTTTGCAACAACAAGACCATCCAACTTGAAGGAACATCGAAACAAGCAGCACAAGCTAGCTAAACAGCCGCAGAACCCAGCCAAGACCGACAACAAACGAAAATATGCTAGCACCCCTGCCACTTGCAAAAGCACCTCACAACTGGTCAACTGCAATGTACCGACGACCGATGCAACATACCGACGACTGAGGCAAACAACCAACACTCTACATCCAGGCTATACAAAAGCAGAAACTAGCTACTGTAACACAGCTTATCAACACCAGACAACTACTCAGAGATCAACCATCAAGCATTAGTTAAGTTAGTCTCTAGCCCCGCATAACCCCAAACACTTCATTTGTCGGGTGTTCATACAGTCTTACTCCCAACTGCATCAGATTTCTTTTACCTCCTTTGTCGCAAAAGCGACCAATAGTGAACCCAATATCAAGTCAAATTAGTTGATCACAACAACAGATGCATCATGCAGTTTTTTGCGTGCCAGAAATGAGCCTCATTTCGCGTGTTCTAGATAGTCTGCGGAACTGCAGCAACCGCAAGTAGCACTAATTTTCTGGTCACTCTGGCAAACTTGTTTATCCAATATTCCAGCAGTTCTGAAACATCCATGGAAAGATAGGGGAAGACTAAAAATGCATTTTAGCACATTCTAGACAATGCATTTCATCCTGCCTGAATAATTGGCATTGTGTACACCGGTTTCGACCCTTGCTTGATAAACTAGATGATACCTGCACGTTGTTGTGAATTTTTTTTTGCAATATATTTTAATGAAATTTGATTACGGGGAACATAAACATGCCGGGTAATAATATGAGAAATAAAAATAAAAAAATACATATGATTTATTGTGTTTGAATTGTTGTATAGTTGGAAATGTTTATTAAATATAAATAGAAGAATAGAATGAAAATACCCATTAATGTTTGCATGTTGAGGTGATTTTTTTGGTGTGTGTGCCGTGGAGGGTGCGCAGCAGCGGAGGGGCTCCGCGGCAAGCTCCCAGATCCCAGTGTGCTCCGTCGGTGGCAAGGCGCCATAGACATGGAGCAGAGCGTCGAGGCCAGAAATAGTTCACATAAATTGTCCTGCGTCGTCCACAGCAGACAACACAGGTTGCGATCAGATTAGCTTTTCCTGCCACCGCTCTCTCCCATTGTCCTCTCCCTTGCCGCCGATTGACACTAAGTAAAGCCCCAGGGTGGATGGTGGGTCCTCCGATGTTTCGAGGTTGTGCAAAGTTATACGGTAGCGGCGGTGGTGTTCTCCAACTGCAGCACCGACCCGAAGGCGCCTTAGCATTTAGGGTGGAGCCGTTCTAGCGCAACATCCCGGATACTAGTGCATACCCGTTGGCCGCGAGGTGAAGCGGCCACGGTAGCATTCTGGTGCAGCAACGATGGCACCAAGCACATCCCATTGGTGATGACGTGTGGCTCCCTGCTACCTGCTCGGATCCGGCGGTTGGCTCGGCTCCACAGCTGGAAATGTGACCTAGAGGAACATCCTTCTTGCAGCTGCGGCGGGCGTGCTCAGGTCGGCGTAGTGCTCCGGACAGAAAGATTGGCACTGATCTGGTGGTTGTGTGGCTCCTTGTCTAGCGGCGGCTATGTTCCACGTGGGCGTGCGTAGACAATGGTGATTTGCTTTTCTTTTCCACATCCGGCCATGTCGGACGCTGGGACGACTCAGCAGGGCTCTATCTAGAGATGTGCTAGTCGGTGGTGGTCTGTTGCGCCGTCGGTGTTGGTCCTTGTGGTCACCACTTCGGCCTGCGGTAGCGGCCTCCAGGTGCATTGCGATGGCTAGCAAAAGGTCTTCGTGAGAGTTCCTCGCTCTAGATCTGGTGGTTGACCTCGACGGTTAGATGTAAATATGGATGATGTCTTGGCGCAAAGGGATAATTTTGAAGCGGCGGTGCTAGCACATTGTCGGTGCGAGGACGACACCTATGGGATCACGAGAATCCCTACTACGGTTGCGAGGCGCGGGGTTGTGAGGAGGGCGGATCAAACAGGTAGCACACGAGTTCTTTATCCAGGTTCGGGCCGCGAGGATGCGTAAAACCCTACTCCTGTCTTGGTGATTTGTTTATCTGTGTTCTTGAGCTAGCAATGGGGCGTCCAGAGCTCCAAAAAGCCGAATCCCCCTCCTGGTCGCCCTGGGCCTCCTTTTATAGGGAAAGGGGCCGCCACAGTGGCACACAGGAGGTGGAAAGGGCACAGTGATACGAGTTTATCCCTCGCATTACGTGACAAGGCGCATTTAATGCGTCGTGCTTAGGTGTCCCTACTTTATCGGGGGCGGGGGAGAGCCCAGTCTTGTCCGTCGCCAATCGCGTTGACACGCGCCCTGGCCAGCGGTGCCTGTGGTGCCATGTAGGCAGGCAGGTAGCTGAGGTGGCGCAGCGGTGGGCCTCCACGAAGATTTGCTTGCTGCCACGCAGGTGCTTGCCCAACTGGTTGGGACAACAGTCGCATGCGAACGGCGGTGGAGGTTTTGGAATTGGCGTGGGCCTGACGGTGGCTGTACGGGTGCCTTTAGCAAGGGCCTCGCCGCAGCCCCGACAAGAGTCTTGACGGGGCCCCGGCAAGGGTCTTCCCGTGGCGCCTGCTATCATCCCCGGCAAGGCTCCTACCGGGGGTCTTGTGGTCCTCCTTGGCTAGGATCCCGCCAGGGGTTGTCATCTTCTATAGTGTGAATTTGATCCTGAATGTCTTCGCAAAGATCTGCATGCCACCACGGGGATGTCTCCCGAATCCTTGCCCCATGGGGGCAGTGGACTCAAGGGTGAATCGCTCCGTAGGTGTGGGGCGAGCTACCACGGCAAGGGCCTTGCCGGGTTTGCTAAAGCCGCCCCCCGGCAAGGATCTTCCCGGGGGAGTCAACTTTGTCCTCTTTGCTCTTTGTGGTCTTGGTCTTGGCGTCGTTCTGCTCTTTCCGAGCTTCGTTCTTACCTTGGCTTACCTCCCTTGCCTTGCTTGGCGTGGTGGCGTCCGTGGCTCGAACTGCCCGTGCACAGTTATAGGGCTATGAAAAGTGTACCCTCTTTTTGTACACCGACAGGAGCCCCCGAGCCTGGTCCACACGTGAGCGTAATCACGTAGTTGGGCTGGGCCCAAAAAACGGTGCACGGGCAGGCGGGGTAGTTTTTACCGCGGTAAGTTCCTTCGCGCGCCGCGCTTCCCACACCTCCTGCAGTGGCTCGGCGTGGGGAGGCGTGTGTTACGTGGGCGGCATGCGTGGGGCTGAGCTCTGCGCGCATGCGTAACGTAGTAGTTAATGTGAAAGGAGGCGGCCCGCGTCTTCCACCATAAGAAGGAATAACCGTGGGCGCGCTGCTCACTTTTTCCTCTTCCCTCGTACCTTTTCCGATCTCAGAGCCACTGTTTCCTCCCTTCCTTCCCTCCTAAGCTTTCGCCGCCGCCCGCCGTTGCTGTTTCTCCACCCCTCTTCCTCAATCCTCTAGATTTCTTGGCCGCCATGGCGCCCAAATCCGCCAAGGGCAAGGGGGTAGCCAAGAGCCCTGGGACCGTGGAGCCGCCGGAGGGTGTGCTGTTGGGGGACCGGACGAAATCCGCCTTCTTTCTCCCCTCATCGACTGGTGTTCATGATCTCCGGGCTTCCTTCAAGCCCTTATGGGGAGTGAAGACGGGGGGAGATAGTTCGGGGCATCCGGCGACGCGCGTCGTTCCTACTGCTTGCACCGATCCTGCTCCAAATCGGTATCCCTTTTTTGTTGATTACTTTTCCTGTGGGCTATGCCCCCCTTTTTCCGATTTCTTCTGCGACATTATGCACAACTTCGGTTTTCGTCTCTTGGACTTTACTCCGAATGCGGTGGCCTGCTTGGCCCTCTTTGCGCATCTTTGCGAGGGTTTTGCCGGAGTGCAGCCCAACACGACGCTCTTCCGCCATTATTTCTCCCCTCGAATCGAGCCTGGAGGCGCCGTCTCCGGATGCGTCGCCTGGATCCCAAGATCCAAAGGGGCGTACCCGGAGGGAGCCATGAAGGAGAGGTGGGATGAATGGCGTAGCCGGTGGTGCTGGATTGAAGACGAAGACCCGCCGAAATTCTGCAAGGTCCGTCGAGTGCCACCGGTTCGCGGCAGCGATTGGGGTGATGTTGATGCCGCCGACGTGAGGCTGACTGTCGCCACCACCAGGATCCTTCGGCTGACCCGGGCTGGGCTCACTCTGGAGATGATCGGGGCGGACTTCATTCGCCGCCGGATCGCCCCGTTGCATAATAAGGGGAGGCCGACCTGGGTTTTTACAAACCCGGCCGATATTATGCGGCTCCGCCCTGGCCTCGATCACAATTTCACGGTGATGGCGCACGCCCACTTCTATCAGCGGCTCTTCCAGCTTGGCGTGGGTTGCAACGGCGAGGTCGAACGGACTGGCAAGGCCGCAAGAGCTCCCGCGAAGGTCGGCAAGGCCGTCAGGGGGTCATTCTTCCAGTTGCCGGCAGGGGTGGTCCCGTTGTGCAATAACTCACATCGGTCTGAAATCATTGCTATGATGCCGGACTGCAACACACACGGCCCTGTTTCGAGCTGGAAGGAACCGACGGACGCAGATGTGCAGCAATTCTTCGACTCCTTGTCCGAGGTATACGTCGATGCCGACGCTGAGCGGCGGCTTGTCATGGATACCACCCAGGTAGAGCTGGACTATATTTCCATCAGGGCGAGGAAGGCACAGCTTGCCACGGAGGCTGGCAGTGCCGGGGGTGTGGAAGACAAGGCCGCGACGGCTGCGGAGGAGGAGCAGCTCACCCTGTGGGCGGTGGCCACCGGAGAGGTCAGCAGCGGCGATGTTGGAGCTCCGGTTGTCGAGGATGCGGCCGACGAGTCGTCGAAGGAGGAGGACGTGGCGGCGGGCTCGACGCCGACCAGGGGAAGAGGGCGAGTACTGCGGCGAGCTGGCTCTGGCGAGCCGGTTCGGCCCGGCAGGACTGTGCCGTCTCAGTTGACCCTGGAGGGGTCCGGGCGCCACACGAGGGCCACGGCAGCGAAGGGGCTGACGAAGGCTGCTAAGAAGAAAAAGGCGATGGCTCCTTCCTCATCTGGGTGCACACGAACCCCGCCGCCTTCTTCGCCTCCTCCGACAGGCGTCGACTCGGATGATGACATGGATCTCCTTTTTGACCTCGGGCCTCTCAGCCCGGAGAGGAAAAGGAAACTGGCGGACGAGGAGGAGACGGAGGACAAGTAAGTACTCCGTTCTTTACTATCATTTCCACCTCCCCGTACCGAATCGCTTGTCTTGATCCACTTCTGCTTTTGCAGGGAGACAGAGACGTTGGCCCAGAGGGTGAAGAGGGCAAGGACCCTGGCGAGCAGTCAGTCCCTGGCTGGGGCGTCGGGGACACCGCTGGTGGTGCTGAGCAGCCCGGACAGCAGCCCCCGGCGCAGCCCCCAGCGTAAGTCCATCACTCTCTTCTTATTCGACATGTGGTAGGTGCTCGATGCCATGACGCTGATCCTGCCAGGTTCGTAGGAGGGGAGTGGCAGCAGGAGGAGCCGCAGAGGGCTACTCCCAACACACCACCCCCGTCAACTACGCCGCCGCGGGGGGCGTCCCCGGCAAGGGCACCAGACGCGGAACCCACCCCCATGGAGGAGGAGGGGAACTTGGGCGCTGGTGATCCTGTCACCGCGCAGGATGCTGGCAAGGAGGGGACCTCTGCTCCACAGTCTGGCACCGGTGAGTCGTCCGTGCTTCATCTCTGCTTTTTCTTTACCCTTTTCTTGGCTTCATTGCCCCCATTGCTGCCCAGGCCCTTCCTCCTCAGAACTGGAGGACGCGGACACTGTTGTTGGGGGCATTGCAGAGGAAACCGCGGCGGGGGCCAGCAGGGTTGCCGCCGAGGAGGCCACCAAGGGTGCCGCCAAGGACGCCGCTACGGGAGCCGCCGATGCGTCTGGTGGGGCCCCTGCCGAGGACGCCAGTAGTGGGCCTGCCGGTGAGGCCGGCAAGGCCTCTTCTGAGGAGGCGGTGGCGGGTGACCAGCCTCCCTCTTCCTCAACCTCGGGCCCCGGCAAATATTTGAAGGTGGGCGACGGTGTTTTCGTCCATCTCCCGCGGGCGTCAAGCCGAGCGCCCGCCGAGGGAGAGGCTTTTGACGGCGAAGTGCTTGCCGCCACCGAGCTTGAGGTGGTTGACGAGCCAGGCGTTGGCGGTGATGGTTCCCCAGAAGAGCAGCTCTTCCGCGCCATGGGGGCTGACCTCCGGAAGCTCCAAGCGCTCTATCGTGCCCGCCTGGACAAGGTCAAGTCCAGGATGGCAGCAGTGGACAACGCGGAGGTGGACTTCAAGGCGCGCGTCGCTGAGATGCAGACCTGGTTCCATTGGACTCGCGAGGAGCAGAGGGCCTTTCCGGAGGAATTGGCCAAGGGTGATGTGGAGCTTACCATGAAAATGGCCGACATTGAGAAGGCCCAGGAGAAGGCGGCGATCCTAGCTGCCGCAGCCGAAGCCGCTCGAAACCAGCATCAAGCCGCCCTGGATTCCCAAGAGGAGGACCTCTCCGCGCTTGAGGCGAAGCTTACTGCAACGCTCCGTGGCAAGGATGAGGAGCTCGAGGCCCTTGTCGTGCGTCGGGCCCGCGAACTGGAGCAGAGGCACAAGAAGGCACTCGATGCCCAAGCTCTGGCCCACGCCGGCAAGGTGATGGAGCTGGAAGCAGGGCAGGATGAACTGAAGGAGCAGGCCCTCAGGCTGTCCGGCGAGAAGGACATGCTCAATCGCGCCTTGGTCGAGGCACATGGAGCGGTCATCATTAGGACTGGGAAGCTCTCTGACGCGCGGAACTCCGTCAAAGACATCAAGCTAAAGCTGGGGGGCCTCGAGAAGATGTTATCGGAGAGCAAGGCTCGGGAGGAGACCCTGACCAGGAGCCTCGAGGAGGAGAAGCAGCTGCGGGCAAAGGAGGCCGCCTCCCACCAGGAATATGTGGTGGGCGAGAACAGATGGATCAGCCATCTGGAGGTCGTCACCGGCAGGGTCACCTTGCAATTGGCCACCATGGGGATGCCAAATGTGAGGTACGCCCCCGAGCGCAGCGGGACCGTCAACACCAAGCTGACCCAGTTCTTCGAGGGCGTCCTTGGAGCCTTGGGCTATCTTCAGTCCAACAGAATGGCCACGCTGGCCGAGGAGGCCCGGCGACTTTGCCGGAGGGTCGTGACCAAGGTCCTCACCAAGGTGGCGCACTGGAATCCCAACCTCGACTTCACGGCCTCGATGAAGAGCTTGCCGGATGGTGTTGACCTCACGGTGCTCAAAGAGCGCATCAAGCCCATCACCGACGGCATCGACGAAATCAAGAGCGTGGAAGGCCAGCGCCGGGATTTAGCATCCCGTCCCTCTTCGCCGCTGCGGGTTCCCGATCAAGACCGGTTTTATCTTTAGTTAGAACCGCAGCTATGACGTGATGTAATATAACTTTAAAGTACTCTTAACTTTCATGCCTGTTATTCGCCCGTTCAATTCTTCTTTGTATGTGCGTCCCTCGTCGATCGGGTAGGCTTGTCGGTGCGGAAGCCCTTAGCGGCGTTTTGGGGACGGATCCCCAAGGCCTGCCGAGTGCACGTGCTGCCGGACGAGCCACCTTTCCCTTCCAAACGCGGCCGCTCGGACTGTCGAGCTTGACTTGAATCAGAACTGAGGGTGTTGTTGGTCGTGGAAGGTTACTCTGCCACTCCCGACGCAGCCATTTGAGCTGTCGAGCGGGCTCGAAAGAGGACAAAGGCATTGCCGATCGTGGGAGAGCCCCCTGGCGTGCAGGTTTCCCATACAAAGACGTGACATCTCTGGGGGAAAATAACATCAAATAAGAAGGGTTGTACGAACCAGGGTTCAGTGCAACTTATCTTCCGTCTGCCGTCACTCGAGCGTAGATCTTCTGGCCTCCTTTCTCCTCCCAGCGTCACGAAGGCGAAGGAGCGCCGGGCTAACTGCTAGAGCTGATCCTCACAACCTGGCGCGCCAAAGATGTCGGTGCGAGGACGACACCTATGGGATCACGAGAATCCCTACTACGGTTGCGAGGCGCAGGGTTGTGAGGAGGGCGGATCAAACAGGTAGCACACGAGTTCTTCATCCAGGTTCGGGCCGCGAGGATGCGTAAAACCCTACTCCTGTCTTGGTGATTTGTTTATCTGTGTTCTTGAGCAAGAAATGGGGCGTCCAGAGCTCCAAAAAGCCGAATCCCCCTCCTGGTCGCCCTGGGCCTCCTTTTATAGGGAAAGGGGCCGCCACAGTGGCACACAGGAGGTGGAAAGGGCACAGTGATACGAGTTTATCCCTCGCATTACATGACAAGGCGCATTTAATGCGTCGTGCTTAGGTGTCCCCACTTTATCGGGGGCGGGGGAGAGCCCAGTCTTGTCCGTCGCCGATCGCGTTGACATGCGCCCTGGCCAGCGGTGCCTGTGGTGCCATGTAGGCAGGCAGGTAGCTGAGGTGGCGCAGCGGTGGGCCTCCATGAAGATTTGCTTGCCGCCACGCAGGTGCTTGCCCAACTGGTTGGGTCAGCAATCGCATGCGAACAGCGTGGAGGTTTTGGAATTGGCGTGGGCCTGACGGTGGCCCTACGGGTGCCTTTAGCAAGGGCCTCGCCGCAGCCCGGGCAAGAGTCTTGTCGGGGCCCCGGCAAGGGTCTTGCCGTGGCGCCTGCTATCATCCACGGCAAGGCTCCTACCGGGGATCTTGTGGTCCTCCTTGGCTGGGATCTCGCCAGGGGGCGTCATCTTCTATAGTGTGAATTTGATCTTGAATGTCTTCACAAAGATCTGCATGCCGCCACGTGGATGTCTCCCGAATCCTTGCCCCATGGGGGCAGTGGACTCAAGGGTGAATCCCTCCGTAGGTGTGGGGCGAGCTGCCACAGCAAGGGCCTTGCCGGGTTTGCTAAAACCGCCCCCGGCAAGGATCTTGCCGGGGGAGTCCGCTTCGTCCTCTTTGCTCTTTGTGGTCTTGGTCTTGGCGTCGTTCTGCTCTTTCCGAGCTTCGGTCTTACCTTGGTTTACCTCCCTTGCCTTGCTTGGCATGGTGGCGTCCGTGGCTCGAACTTCCCGTGCACAGTTATAGGGGTACGAAAAGTGTACCCCTCTTTTTGTACACCGACACACATCACAGTAGCTACTGAGGTCGCGAAAAAGTAATGATCACAACACATAAGTGACATTGATGTGGTGTACCCGAGCACCTAGTCTCAAGTTCCGGGATGAAAGCCTAGGTGTGACCCGAGTGGGTTACACCTAGCAAGCATAATGTTTTCGCATTGTTATCTTGTTCAAGGCATTGCTCGGATATGCTTGAACTGATGTTCTATGTAAAAACCAAGACTCTGGTCTTGGATGGTTGGCGATTGAATGTCTCTCTCGAACTAGGTTTTCGACCCGCTTTATAAATAAAGCCAACCTCCATACAACCAAGTACCAGAAACAATAGTAAGAACAGACGACTGGGGCCACAGCACAAGCACGCTCAAGAAATGAAGAAGAAACAAAAAAAGGGTCACCTAGTGGCAAACTCCAAAGCAAGCCTAAGGAGTAGAGAGATGTCGCGCCGCTGCCAATAGCACATCCACCATCACTCCAAGCCGATCGCGGTACCGCTGTCTAGCAAGCGGGTGCCGGTGCTATAAAAAAGAAAGAAATTTGAAGAACGGGTCAAAAACACGTCGCGGGAATATCCGCTGAATCACCATCTTGTTGCGAGTTGTCCAAAGGGTCCATGTCAATGCCGTAAAGATACATAAAAAAAGGTGGCTCTTGTGACCCGTCTGGGTCGCCCGGGCTTGCAGGAACTCGGCCAGGTCTCCGGCCTCCCAATCGGGCCCGAGTGCCTCCCGAGTAATGCTCCATAGAGCCCGCGACGCGGAATAGGAGAACAAGATGTGACTGCCCATCTCTCGAACACTACAGAGGGGGCACATGCCATCGCCCGGACTGTTGCGCTTAAGCACCTCAGTCCCTGAGGGCAAGCGGTTCCGGAACTGCTGCTAGATGAATATTTTTATTTTAAGTGACACATGAGCCTTCCACAGTGGTGATAGTGACTGTATGGACGTAGCGCGACACAACGCCTGATATGCCGAACTAATGGGGAATTTTCCTGAAGGAGACAATGTCAAGGGACTATGATAGCCCCGATGGGACGGCCGTCCTCAGTCTATCCCACTCCAAAGCCTCCTCCTGGGTAAATGCTCGGTGGAACATGATGTTCCACTGGCCTTGTACCCATGCCACGGAAACCAGAATAGCCGGATCTGAACAGATAGCAAAAAGGCTAGGGAAATGAAAGCATAGTTGCTGATCACCCAACCAACGATCAAGCTAGAACTAAGTGTCATTCTCATTTCCAACCGAGAAGGTGGCTCCCGAGCCGGATCTCGTGCTTAATCTTCTGGACAGTTTTTCAGAACTGACACCCAGCTACGCGCGAGCCTGTCAAGAGGGGCGCACCCCGCAAGTATTTGGCTTGAAGAAGTTGCAACCACAAACCGCCCTCTCCTATCAAGACCCGCCAGACCCAACGAAACATGAGGGCAACATTGATGCGCCAAGAGGCTGTGATACCTAGCCCACCTCAATCTTTAGGTAGGCAGATGCCCGCCCATTTGACCATGTGGTATTTTTGGCGGCCATCGGCAGCCTGCCAGAAGAACCTTGCCAGCTCCTTATCAAAGGAAAGATATACATCCCCAGCATATACACGGGGAGGCTGGCAAGGTTAGAACCAATGAGGTTGGTTTTTCTTCCTTTGGAAGTGTACCATCCACACCACATCTCCGCTCGGGATGCTACTCGTCCTACGTGCGAATCATACTCTGACGACAATATCCTGGAGTCTGACATCGGCATCCCCAGATACGCAATGGGGAAGGTAGTCTACGGTTCATGCTATCCACAATCCTTTGTTGTTCCTCCACTAAATAATCGAGGACCACTACCTCGCTCTTGTCAAAGTTGATCTTAAGTCCCGACATGTCATCGAAGCATAGTAGCAATTTAAGATTAACGATGTTCAAGTCTGATCCCTCTACCATAATCATGGTGTCGTCCGCCTATTGCAGATGAGTGACACCTCCACTAGGGATCAAGTGACTAACCACCCCTTTCAGGTGGCCAGCCAGTCTAGCTTTGTCTAGAATGCTAGCAAGGGCATTAACCGCAAGGTTGAAGAGAAGAGGGGAGATGAGGTCTCCCTGCTGTACTCCTCTCGAGGACTGAAAGTAGGGTCCAACCTCCCCATTAATATTAATGGTCGTGTTCCCAGTACGAACCAACTGCATGATCCATGAGCACCATCTCTCATCAAACCCTCTCCGCTGCAATAACAAGCGCAAGAAGGACCCATCCAGCCGATCGTAGGCTTTTTGGAAGTACAACTTAAGAAATACGCCCTTATGGCCCATCGATGCCACCTCATGGACGATTTCATGCAGGGCCAGGATCCCCTTATGGATACGCCGACCCTTCAGAAAGGCGGACTGGAGGTGATGGGTAATCCATTCCGCTACCGATGCCAGGAGGGTCGCACAAACCTTCGCAAAGATTTGCTCAAGCACATTGATCACCGTAATCGGCCTAAAGTGTCTGATATTCGTAGCCCCAAATACTTTGGGGATAAGGGATATGACAGCATAATTTAAGCGAGACATATCTAGTGACCCAATATAAAATTCAATGAACAGGGGCATGACTACTGGATGTATGACAGTCCAGAACTTCTGGAAGAAGGCCACTTGAAGGCCATCCGGACCCGGGCAGATCCAACCTTCATGGACGAGATCGCGCGCCCAATCTCTTCTAGCGAGAATGGAAGAAGCAACTCTTCATTCTCGCTATCAGAGACTTGGTCCGCCAAAGGCCAGAAACCCTTGGCAAGGGAGACCCCCGAGCTCCTTGTATAAGGAGTATATATGGGAGCTAATATCATCCGGGTGTTTGCTACCTCTTGAGCACTGCGTTGGTTTTCCCTTGAAGAGGAAAGGGTGATGCAGCAAAGTAGCGTAAGTATTTCCCTCAGTTTTTGAGAACCAAGGTATCAATCCAGTAGGAGGCTACACGCAAATCCCTCGTACCTACACAAACAAATAAGAACCTTGCAACCAACGCGATAAAGGGGTTGTCAATCCCTTCACGGCCACTTGCAAAAGTGAGATCTGATAGAGATAATAATAAGATAAATATTTTTGGTATTTTTATGATATAGATTGAAAAGTAAAGATTGGAAAATAAAGTAGATCGGAAACTTATATGATGGAAAATAGACACGGGGGCCATAGGTTTCACTAGTGGCTTCTCTCAAGATAGCATAAGTATTACGGTGGGTGAACAAATTACTGTCGAGCAATTGACAGAAAAGTGCATAGTTTTGAGAATATCAAGGCATGATCATGTATATAGGCATCACGTCCACGTCAAGTAGATCGAAACGATTCTGCATCTATTACTATTACTTCACACAACGACCGCTATCGAGCATGCAACTAGAGTATTAAGTTCATAAGAACAGAGTAACGCATTAGGCAAGATGACAAGATGTAGACGGATAAACTCAAGCTATATGATATAAACCCCATCTTTTTATTCTCGATGGCAGCAATACAATACGTGCCTTGCTGCCCCTGCTGTCACTGGGACTAGACACCGCAAGATTGAACCCAAAGCTAAGCACTTCTCCCATTGCAAGAAAGATCAATCTAGTAGGCCAAACCAAACTGATAATTCGAAGAGACTTGCAAAGATAACAAATCATACATAAAAGAATTCAGAGGGGATTCAAATATTGTTCATAGATAATCTCTATCATAAACCCACAATTCATTGGATCTCGACAAACACACCGCAAAAATGAATTACATCGAATAGATCTCCAAGAAGATCGAGGAGAACTCTGTATTGAGAAACAAAAGAGAGAGAAGAAGCCATCTAGCTAATAACTATGGACCCGAAGGTCGGTGGTAAATTACTCAGACTTCATCGGAGAGGCTATGGCGTTGATGTAGAAGCCCTCCATGATCGATTCCCCCTCTAGCGGAGCGCCAGAAAAGGCCCCAAGATGGGATCTCATGGGTACAGAAGGTTGCGCTGTGGAAATAGGGTTTCGTGGTGCTCCTTGATGTTTTCAGGGTATATGAGTATATATAGGCGAAGGAAGTTGGTCAGGGGAGCCACGAGGGGCCCACGAGGGTGGGGGCGCGCCTACCCCCCCCTTGGCGCGCCCTCCTACCTCGTGGCCGCCTTGTTTGTTACTTGACGTCCACTCCAAGTCTTTTGGATTGCGTTTGTTCCAAAAATAACTCTCCCGAAGGTTTCATTCCGTTTGGACTCCGTTTGATATTCCTTTTCTGCGAAACACCGAAATAGGCTAAAAACAACAATTTGGGCTGGGTCTCCAGTTAATAGGTTACTCCCAAAAATAATATAAAAGTGTATAGTAAAGCCCATTAAACATCCAATACAAGTAATATAATAGCATGGAACAATCAAAAATTAAAAGATACGTTGCAGACGTATCAGTATTCGAGGAGGTTATCCCCCTCCTAGAGACAAGGAAATTTTCATTTGCTCGTACGGCCATTGGCGAGAGCCTGGAAGTATGCGGTATTCACCTCTCCCTTGAGAAGCCAATTCTGGCCCCCGCGGTGTTGCCAAAAGAGCTCCTTCCCTTTGTATATCTCCATGAGCGAGGCCTCTAGGGACTACCACCGGATCCAATCATCGGGGGTAAACCCAGGGCCGTTAGCCAGCCCATCTAGCATGCTAATCTGGCCTAACGGGCCCCCTTTCTTGGCCCTAAGCTCCGAGCCAAGGTTGGCCCCCAGCCCCGCTAGGATTGCCTAGCCATTTTGGCACAGTGGTGCCAAACATCAACAGCACTGAAAGCACGGGGATGGGAGGCCGCGGCCTGAAGCCATCGTTCCTTGACCATGTCAGCGAAGCCAGGCTGCAGCAACCACGATGCTTCAAAGTGGAAACGATGTGGCCAAGGTGGGGCCTCCTCCCCCGAGGTGAAAAGCAAGGGGGAGTGATCTGAGCCGACCTGGTAACCGCCCTAAGTGAGTGATGACCCACAAGTATAGGGGATATATCGTACTCCTTTCGATAAGTAAGAGTGTCGAACCCAACAAGGAGCAGAAGGAAATGACAAGCGGTTTTCAGTAAGGTTTTCTCTGCAAGCACTAAAATTGAAGGTAACAGATAGTTTTGTGATAAGATAAATTGTAACGAGTAGCAAGCAATGAAAGTAAATAAAGTGCAGCAAGGTGGCCCAATCCTTTTTGTAGCAAATGACAAGCCTGCAGAATTTCTTATAATGATAAAAGAGCTCCCGAGGCCACATGGGAATTATCGTCAAGCTAGTTTTCATCACGCTCATATGATTCGCGTTCGGTACTTTGATAATTTGATATGTGGGTGACCGGTGCTTGGGTACTGCCCTTACTTGGACAAGCATCCAAATTATGATTAACCCCTGTTGCAAGCATCCGCAACTACAAAAGAAGTATTAAGGTCAACCTAACCACAACATTAAACATATGGATCCAAATCAACCCCTTACGAAGCAACGCATAAACTAGGGTCTAAGCTTCTGTCCCTCTAGCAACCCATCATCTACTTATTACTTCCCAATGCGTTCCTCTAGGCCCAAATACTGGTGAATTGTCATGTCGTCGACGTTCACACAACACCACTAGACGAAAGACAACATACATTTCATCAAAATAACAAACGAATACCAAATTCACATGACTACTAATAGCAAGACTTCCCCATATCCTCAGGAACAAGCGTAACTACTCACAGAGCATATTCATGTTCATAAACAGAGGAGTATTAATATGCATTAAGGATCTGAACATATGATCTTCCACCAAGTAAACCAATTAGCATCAACTACAAGGAGTAATCAACACTACTAGCAACCCACAGGTACCAATTTGCGGTTTTGATACAAGATTGGATACAAGAGATGAACTAGGGTTTGAGAGGAGATGGTGCTGTTGAAGATGTTGATGGAGATTGACCCCCTCCCGATGAGAGGATCGTTGGTGATGATGATGGTGATGATTTCCCCCTCCTGGAGGAAGTTTCCCCGGCAAAACATCTCTGCCGGAGCCCTAGATTGGTTCCTCCAAGGTTCTGCCTCGTGGCGGCAGAGTTTCGTCCCGTAAGCTTGCCTCTTACTTTTTCCAGGGTAAATGCCTTCATATAGCAGAAGATGGGCACCGGAGGGCCACCAGGGGGCCCAGGAGATAGGGGCGCGACCAGTAGGGGTGGGAGCGCCCCCCACCCTCCTGGCCAGGGTGTGGGCCCCCTCTAGTGTTTCTTCGATCAATAATTCTTATTAATTCCAAAACTGACTTCCGTGGAGTTCCATGATTTTTGGAGCTGTGTAGTATAGGTTTCCAATATTTGCTCCTTTTCCAGGCAGAATTCCAGCTGCCGGCATTCTCCCTCTTCATGGTAAACCTTGTAAAATAAGAGAGAATAGCCACAAGTATTGAGATATAATGTGTAATAACAACCCATAATGCAACAAATATTGAGATAGAAGCATGATGCAAAATGGACGTATCAACTCCCCAAGCTTAGACCTCGCTTGTCCTCAAGCGGAAGCCGAAATCGAAAAATATGTCCACATGTTTAGAGATAGAGATGTTGATAAGAATAAAATACGGACATGAGGGCATCATGTTCATTCTTATAACAGCAACATAAATAGATTTTATCATATGATTTCTTATGCTCAAGTATGGTTAAGAAACTTCATTGGGAACTAACAAACTATAATCTTAGTCATTGAAGCAATTGTATTTTATCATAACATCAGAAAGAGTCAAGAATAGAGCTTTTCAGCAAGTCCACATAGTCAACTATCATATAGTCTCCTACCATTGCTAACACTCACGCAATACTTGTGGTTATGGAGTTTCAACCGGACACTGAGAAAGATAGGGGCTTATTGTGTTGCCTCCCAACATATTCACCTTTGGGTGATGTCAACAATAATAGCTCATGCTAACTTATATCCAATTGGATATATATATCAGGATCTTTCCAACATGAGGTGCTTGCCAAAGGATAAAATGAAAAAGGGAAAGGTGAAGATCACCTTGACTCTTGCATAAAGTAAAAGACATAAAGTAAAATATAGGCCCTTCACAGAGGGAAGCAGAGGTTGTCATGTACTTTTAGGGTTGGATGCACAAAATCTTAATGCAAAAGAACATCACTTTATATTGCCACTTGTGATATGAACCTTTATTATGCAGTCCGTCACTTTTATTACTTCCATATCACATGATCGTATAAAGCTTATTTTGTCCGCACTAATAAGTCATACATATTTAGAGAGCAATTTTTATTGCTTGCAACATGACAACTTACTTTAAGGATCTTACTCAATCCATAGGTAGGTATGGTGGACTCTCATGGCAAAAACTGGGTTTAAGGATATTTGGAAGCACAAGTAGTATCTCTACTTGGTGCAAGGAATTTGGCTAGCACGAGGGGGAAAGGCAAGCTCAACATGTTGGGAAGATCAATGACAATATACTTTAACTGAGATGTGAGAAAACATAAACCATTACGTTGTCTTCCTTGTCCAACATCAACACTTTTAGCATGTCATACTTAATGAGTGCTCACAATCATAAAAGATGTCCAAGATAGTATACTTGTATGTGAAAACCTCTCTTTCCTTGTTACTTCCTATTAATTGCAACGATGACCAAAACTATGTTTGTCAACTCTCAACAACTTTTATGCCTCATACTTTTTATGTGTGAAGTCATTACTATCCATAAGATCAATATGACCTATTTTATTATTTTTGTTCTTTCTACTTCCTCAAGATCATGGCAAGATAGCAAAGCCCTTGACTCAACACTAATCTTTATTATAGATAGCTCATGGACTCGATGATACGTCTCCAACGTATCTTTAATTTTTGATTGCTCCATGCTACTTTATCTTCTGTTTTAGGCAATATTGGGCTTTATTATCCACTTTATATTATTTTTGGACTAACCTATTAACCGGAGGCCCAGCCCAGATTTGCTGTTTTATGCCTCTTTCAGTGTTTCGAGGAAAAGGAATATCAGACGGAGTCAAAATGGAACGAGATCAACTGGAGAAGTTATTTTTGGAAGGAAAGCCACCCGATGGACTTGGATTGCACGTCAGGAGATACGGGAGGTGCTCACGAGGGTGGGGGGCACGCCCACCCCCCTAGGGCGCGCCCCCCTGCCTCGCGGGGTCCCCGTAGATCCATCGACGTACCCATTGCACCCATATATACCTACGTATCGTAAAACTTCCAGAACAGAAGATAGATCGGGAGTTCCGCCGCCGCAAGCCTCGGTAGCCACCAAAAACCTCTCGGGAGCCCTTCCCGGCACCCTGCCGGAGGGGGTTTCCATCACCGGTGGCCATCTTCATCATCACGGCGCTATCCATGACGACGAGGGAGTAGTTCACCCTCGGGGCCGAAGGTATGTACCAGTAGCTATGTGTTTGATCTCTCTCTCTCGTGTTCTCTCTCGTGTTCCCTCTATGGCACGATCTTGATGTATCCCGAGCTTTGCTATTATAGATGGATCTTATGATGTTTCTCCCCATCTACTCTCTTGTGATGAATTGAGTTTCCCCTTTGAAGTTATCTTATCGGATTGAGTCTTTTTATGAGAACACTTGATGTATGTCTTGCGATCCACTTGATGTATGTTTTGGTGATCAACTTGCGGGTTTCGTGACATTGGGAACCTATGCATAGGGGTTGGCACACGTTCTTTACTCTCCGGTAGTAGCTTTGGGGCACTCTTTGAAGTACTTTTATGTTGGTTGGATGAATCTGAGATTGTGTGACGCATATCGTATAATCATGCCCACGGATACTTGAGGTGACAATGGAGTATCTAGGTGACATTAGGGTTTTGGTTGATTTGTGTCTTAAGGTGTTATTCTAGTATGAACTCTTTTATAGATCGATCCGAAAGAATAACTTTGAGGTGGTTTCGTACCCTACCATAATCTCTACGTTTGTTCTCCGCTATTAGTGGCTTTGGAGTGCCTCGTTGCTGCATGTTGAGGGCTTGTTATATGATCTATCTATGTTATTATTGTTGAGAGAACTTGCACTAGTGAAAGTATGAACCCTAGGCCTTGTTTCCTATCATCGCAATACCGTTTACGCTCACTTTTACCACTTGTTACCTTGCTGTTTTTATAATTTCAGATTACAAAGACCTTTATCTACCATCCATATTGCACTTGTATCACCATCTCTTTGCCGAACTAGTGCACCTACACAATTTACCATTGTATTGGGTGTGTTGGGGACACAAGAGACTCTTTGTTTTTTGGTTGCAGGGTTGCTTGAGAGAGACCATCTTCATCCGACGCCTCCTACGGATTGATAAACCTTAGGTCATCCACTCGAGGGAAATTTGCTACTGTCCTACAAACTTGTGCACTTGCAGGCCCAACAATGTCTACAAGAAGAAGGTTGTGTAGTAGACATCAAGCTCTTTTCTGGCGCCGTTGCCGGGGAGGCTAGGTAAACGGTACTCACACCCCGTCAACTAAGCTCTTTTTTTGGCGCGGTGAGTGCTTGAAGGTATATCTTTAGATCTTGCAATCGAGTCTTTTAGTTTATTGTTTTATCACTAGTTTAGTTTATAAAAGAAAACTACAAAAAAATGGAGTTAAGTTTGTCTCATACGCTTCATCTTTTTAATATCTTTCGTGAGAATGATGGAAAGGAAAATTGTGCTCAAGTGCTAGAAGAAGAATTACATAGAATGCTTGGCATAAAATATGTGAATGATGAGCATGATTGCAATGTTGTTAGTATGAATTCCCTGAATACCCATGATGCTTATGATATGCAAAGCCACAAGCTTGGGGAAGCTATGTTTGATGGAGATGATATTTTTTGTCCCCCAAGCTTTGATGAGCAAATTTACTATGATGAAAGCATGCCTCCTATCTATGATGATTATTGTGATGACACATATGCTTTAAAGAATAATGATAACCATGAAACTTGTCATCTTGATCTTAATTTTCAATCACATGATAATTATTTTGTTGAGTTTGCTCCCACTACTATTGATGAGAATAAATTTGCTTATGTGGAGAGTAGTAAATTTTCTATGCTAGTAGATCATGAAAAGAATGCTTTAGGTGCTGGTTATATTGTTGAATTCATTCATGATGCTACTGAAAATTATTCTGATGGAGGAACATATGCTTGTAGGAATTGCAATAATATCAAGTTTCCTCCCTATGTGCTTAAAGTTTTGAAGCTATGCTTGTTTTACCTCCCTATGCTAGTTGATTATTGTTCCCATAAGTCGTTTGCTCACAAAATCCCTATGCATAGGAAGTGGGTTAGGCTTAAATGTGCTAGTCATATGCTTCATGATGCTCCCGTTATGTTTCAATTCTTATCTTTTATGTGAGCATCATTGCCATCATCATGCCTAGCTAGAAAGGCATTAAAGAAAAGCGCTTGTTGGGAGACAACCTAATATTTACCCTTACTGTTTTTGTGTGTCCACATGATTATGCTACTATAGTAATCATGTTTTATAGCTTTTGTTTCAATAAAGTGCCATGTAGAACCTTTGGGGAGACTTGGGTGAAGTTTATGTGATCTTGCTTTGAAAAACAGAAACTTTAGCGCTCACGAGATTAGCTACCATGTTTTACTGGAGAGTGATTTTAGCTTGATTCTTTTTTCAGATGATTAATAGACAAATTACTCAGGTCCAGAAACTTATTTCAGAATTTTTGGGGTTACAGAAGTATATGTTTGATACAAATTACTACAGACTGTTCTGTTTTTGACAGATTCTGTTTTCATTGTGTTGTTTGCTTATTTTGATGAATCTATGGCTAGTATGTAAGGGTATAAACCATAAGGAAGTTGGAATACAGTAGGTTTAACACCAATATAAATAAAGAATGAGTTCATTACACTACCTTAAAGTAGTCTTTTGTTTTCTTTCACTAACGGAGCTCACGAGATTTCTATTGAGTTTTGTGTTGTGAAGTTTTCAAGTTTGGGTGAATTCTTTTGATGGATTATGGAATAAAGAGTGGCAAGAGCCTAATCTTGGGGATGACGATGGCACCCCCAAGATAATCCAAGGACACCAAAAAGTCAAAGCTTGGGGATGCCCCGGAAGGCATCCCCTCTTTCGTCTACTTCCATCGGTAATTTACTTGGAGCTATATTTTTATTCACCACATGTTATGTGTTTTACTTGGAGCGTCTTGTATTATTTGCGTATTTGCTTGTTAGTTTACCACAATCATCCTTGCTGTACACACCTTTTGAGAGAGCCATACATGATTTGGAATTTGCTAGAATACTCTATGTGCTTCACTTATATCTTTTGAGCTTGATAGTTTTGCTCATAGTGCTTCACTTATATCTTTTGAGCTTGATAGTTTTTGCTCATAGTGCTTCACTTATATCTTTTGAGCGTAACAATTTTTGCTCTAGTACTTCACTTAGATATTTTAGAGCACGGTGGTGGATTTGTTTTAAAGAAACTATTGATCTCTCATGCTTCACTTAGATTATTTTGAGAGTTGTTAATAGCATGGTAATTTGCTTAAAGATAATATACTTGGTATTCAAGATATGTGAAACTTTCTTTTGAGTGTGTTGAATACTAAGATAAGTTTGATGCTTGATAATTGTTTTGAGATATGGAGGTGATAATATCAAAGGAATGCTAGTTGGGGTGATTATGAATTTAAAGAATGCTTGTGTTGAAGTTTGTGATTCCCGTAGCATGCATGTATGGTGAACCGCTTTGTGATGAAGTCGGAGCACAATTTTATTTATTGATTGTCTTCCTTATGAGTGGCAGTCGGGGACGAGTGATGGTCTTTTCCTACCAATCTATCCCCCTAGGAGTATGCGTTTAGTGCTTTGGGTTTTGATGACTTCTAAATTTTTGCAACAAGTGCATGAGTTCTTTTGATTAACGTTGAGTCCATGGATTATACGCACTCTCACCCTTCCACCATTGCTAGCCTCTCTAATAACGTGCACTTTTTGCCGGTATCATACACCCACCATATACCTTCCTCAAAACAGCCACCATACCTACCTATCATGGCATTTCCATAGCCATTCCGAGATATATTGCCATGCAACTTTCCACCATTCCGTTCATATGACACGCATTACTTTTGTCATATTGCTTTTTGCATGAACATGTAGTTGACATTGTATTTGTGGCAAAGACACCATTCATAATTCTTTCATACATGTCACTCTTGATTCATTGCATATCCCGGTACACCGCCGGAGGCATTCATATAGAGTCATATTTTTTTCTAAGTATCGAGTTGTAATTGTTGAGTTGTAAGAAAAATAAAAGTGTGATGATCCTCATTATTAGAGCATTGTCCCAGTGAGGAAAGGATGATGGAGACTATGATTCCCCCATAAGTCGGGATGAGACTCCGGACTTTATGAAAAATAAAATAGGCCAAAGAGGCCCAAACAAAAAAAAGAGGCCAAAGAAGCCCACCAAAAAAATGTGAGAGAAAAAGAGAGAAGGGAAAATGGGACTATCCTTTTTCCACACTTGTGCTTCAAAGTAGCACCATGATCTTCATGATAGAGAGTCTCATATGTTGTTACTTTCATATACTAGTGTGAGTTTTTAATTATAGAACTTGGCTTGTATATTCCAATGATGGCCTTC
The DNA here is from genome assembly GCF_002162155.2 of Triticum dicoccoides. Lineage (NCBI taxonomy): Eukaryota > Viridiplantae > Streptophyta > Magnoliopsida > Poales > Poaceae > Triticum > Triticum dicoccoides. The sequence continues at coordinate 26,522,620 of NC_041383.1, forward strand.
CTCAAAAGTGCCCTAGGTCTTCGTGAGCAAGCAAGTTGGATGCACACCCACTTAGTTTCTTTTGTTGAGCTTTCATATACTTATAGCTCTAGTGCATTCGTTGCATGGAAATCCCTACTCACTCACATCGATATCTATTGATGGGCATCTCCATAGACCATTGATATGCCTAGTTGATGTGAGACTATCTTCTCCTTTTTTGTCTTCTCCACAACCACCATTTTATTCCACCTATAGAGCTATGTCCATGGCTCACGCTCATGTATTGCGTGAAAGTTGAAAAAGTTTGAGATTACTAAAGTATGAAACAATTTCTTGGCTTGTTATCGGGGTTGTGCATGATTAAATACTTTGTGTGATGAAGATAGAGCTTAGCCAGACTATATGATTTTGTAGGGATAACTTTCTTTTGGCCAAGCTATTTTGAGAAGACATGATTGCTTTGATTTGTATGCTTGAAGTATTATTACTTTTATGTTAATATGAAATTTTGTCTTGAATCTTTCGGATCTGAATATTCATGCTACAATTAAGAAGATTTACATTGAAATTATGCCAAAGTATCACTCCGCATCAAAAATTCTTTTTGATCATTTACCTACTCGAAGATGAGCAGGAATTAAGCTTGGGGATGCTTGATACGTCTCCAACGTATCTATAATTTTTGATCGCTCCATGCTACTTTATCTACTATTTTAGGCAATATTGGGCTTTATTATCCACTTCTATATTATTTTTGGGACTAAGCTATTAACCGGAGCCCAGCCCAGATTTGCTATTTTATGCCTATTTCAGTGTTTCGAGGAAAAGGAATATCAGACGGAGTCAAAACAGAACGAAATCAACTGGAGAAGTTATTTTTGGAAGGAAAGCCACCCAATGGACTTGGAGTGCACGTCAGGAGATATGGGAGGTTCTCACGAGGGTGGGGGGCGTGCCCACCCCCCTAGGGCGCGCCCCCTGCCTCGTGGGCCGCCCGTAGCTCCACCGACGTACCCCTTGCACCCATATATACCTACGTATCGTAAAACTTCCAGAACAGAAGATAGATCAGGAGTTCCGCCGCCGCAAGCCTCTGTAGCCACCAAAAGCCTCTCGGGAGCCCTTCCCGGCACCCTGCCGGAGGGGGGATCCATCACCGGTGGCCATCTTCATCATCCCAGCGATATCCATGACGAGGAGGGAGTAGTTCACCCTCGGGGCTGAGGGTATGTACCAGTAGCTATGTGTTTGATCTCTCTCTCTCTCTCTCTCTCTCTCTCGTGTTCTCTCTCGTGTTCCCTCTATGGCATGATCTTGATGTATCCCGAGCTTTGCTATTATAGTTGGATCTTATGATGTTTCTCCCCCTCTACTCTCTTGTGATGAATTGAGTTTCCCCTTAGAAGTTATCTTATCGGACTGAGTCTTTTATGAGAACACTTGATGTATGTCTTGCGATCCACTTGATGTATGTTTTGTTGATCAACTTGTGGGTTTTGTGACATTGGGAACCTATGCATAGGGGTTGGCACACGTTCTTGACTCTCCGGTAGTAGCTTTGGGGCACTCTTTGAAGTACTTTTATGTTGGTTGGATGAATTTGAGATTGTGTGACGCATATCGTATAATCATGCCCATGGATACTTGAGGTGACAATGGAGTATCTACGTGACATTAGGGTTTTGGTTGATTTGTGTCTTAAGGTGTTATTCTAGTAAGAACTCTTTTATAGATCGATCCGAAAGAATAACTTTGAGGTGGTTTCGTACCCTACCATAATCTCTACGTTTGTTCTCCGCTATTAGTGGCTTTGGAGTGACTCTTTGCTGCATCTGGAGGGCTTGTTATATGATCTATCTATGTTATTATTGTTGACAGAACTTGCACTAGTGAAAGTATGAACCCTAGGCCTTGTTTCCTATCATTACATACCGTTTACGCTCACTTTTACCACTTGTTACCTTGCTATTTTTATAATTTCAGATTACAAAGACCTTTATCTACCATCCATATTGCACTTGTATCACCATCTCTTCGCCGAACTAGTGCACCTATACAATTTACCATTGTATTGGGTGTGTTGGGACACAAGAGACTCTTTGTTATTTGGTTGCAGGGTTGTATGAGAGAGACCATCTTCATCCTACGCTTCCTACGGATTGATAAACCTTAGGTCATCCACTTGAGGGAAATTTGCTAGTGTCCTACAAACCTGTGCACTTGCAGGCCCAACAACGTCTACAAGAAGAAGGTTGTGTAGTAGACATCACTCGATTACATAAAGAGATCACAAAGCAAAACTCAAAAACTACTTGTTACTAAAACTTCAATCTGCTAGATCAAGATACTACTAAAAGGATCGAACTAAATAAAATGGTAAAGATAGGAGTGTGATGGTGATACGATACCGGGGCACCTCCCCCAAGCTTGGCAGTTGCCAAGGGGAGTGCCCATACCCATGTGATTATGTCCTCGGAGGTGGTGAAGTAGGAGTTGTTGATGATGTAGGCTTGTCGTCCATCTTCCAAGGCATAGGCTCACCATCATAGAAGGGTGATCGAGTCTCCGGGATCCTTAAATCTGCAACCAAACTCATCCTCTTGAGTCTATATTCATACTCATAGTTTTGGTTTTGCAGGTCATAGATCTGGGCTTAGAGGTGCTCGATTTTCTCTTGAAGCTTGAAGATGGTCTTCCCAGTGACCTTGGCATCTAGCTTGTGGTTGTTGGTGAACTCCGTGATCATCATATTATTGGCGTTGAGTCCACACTCCACCATCCATTGACACTTGAAAACTTGTTGCTCCATGGCTTCGAGCTTTGTCTCCATGCTTCCGGTACGCCTTGGTCCCTCCACATCGCGGATGTGCAGCACCCCCTCACGCATCTTAATGGATTGAGGGTGTTGCAGCACCTCTGTGAGATAGGGGTTGATAACCCTCGCGAAAAACTTGTCCTTGGGAGCGCTTGGAGATGTCATGATGCTCTAGATCTGTCAGAAAAACAGCTCGAAATGAAAACAGAGGATATTTGCATGATATAGTGGTCAAAGCCTTCGGGAGATTATATAATGAATTTTTATCGACCAAAATACGTAGCGTGCAAGAAAATGGAGTCCGGGAGGCACACGAGGTGGCCACGAGACAGGGGGCGCGCCCAGGAAGGGTGGGCGCGCCCTCCACCCTCGTGGAGCCCTCGTGTCCTTCCCGGACTACTTTCTTTCCAAAATTCTTAAATATTCCAAAACAGATAAAAATTGCCATTAGAATTGTTTTGGAGTCGGTTTACTTACCGTACCACATACCTATTCCTTTTCAGAGTCTGAAACGTTCTGGAAAGTGTCCCTTATGTATTCCTCCGGTGTTATGGTCTGAATAATATTAGTTTCGACATTGATAGGATTACCTGAGATGTAATGTTTAATTCTTTGACCGTTCACCACCCTCGGACTTGTGCCTTCGAAGTTGTTGATTTTTATGGCACCGGAACGATAGACCTCCTCAATAACGTAAGGACCTTCCCATTTAGAGAGAAGTTTTCCTGCAAAAAATCTTAAACGAGAGTTGAATAATAACACATAATCACCTACGTTAAACTCACGCTTTCGTATCCTTTTGTCATGCCAACGTTTGACTTTTTCTTTGAATAGCTTGGCATTCTCATAGGCTTGGGTTCTCCATTCATCAAGTGAGGTGATATCAAATAACCTCTTCTCACCAGCAAGTTTCAAGTCATAGTTGAGCTCTTTAATAGCCCAATATGCTTTATGTTCAAGTTCTAGAGGTAAGTGACATGCTTTTCCATAAACCATCTTATACGGGAAAATACCCATAGGATTTTTATATGCAGTTCTATAGGCCCATAGTGCATCATCAAGTTTTTTGGACCAATTCTTTCTAGATCTATTCACAGTCTTCTGAAAAATTAATTTGAGCTCTCTATTTCTCAACTCTACTTGATCACTAGACTGCGGGTGATAAGGAGATGTGATTCTATGATTAACATCATACTTAGCAAGCATCTTACGAAAAGCACCATGAATAAAATGTGAACCACCATCAGTCATAAGATATCTAGGGACTCCAAACCTCAGAAAAATAAGTTCTTTAAGCATTTTAATAGAAGTGTTATGATCATCACTACTAGTTGGAATAGCTTCTACCCACTTCATAACGTAATCAACAGCAACTAAAATATGTGTGTAACCATTAGAGGCAGGAAAAGGTCCTATATAATCAAAGCCGCAAACATCAAACGGTTCAATAACAAGAGAATAATTCATAGACATTTCTTGACGTCTACTAATATTACCAATTCTTTGACATTCATCACAAGATAAGACAAACTTACGAGCATCTTTGAAGAGAGTAGGCCAATAAAAACCAGATTGGAATACCTTATGTGCAGTTCTATCTCCAACGCGGTGTCCTCCATATGATTCAGAGTGACACTTGCATAGGATCTATTCATGTTCATGCTCAGGTACGCAATGTCTAATAACACCATCTACTCCTTTATAAAGGTGTGGGTCATCCCAAAAGTAATGTCTTAAATCATAAAAGAACTTTTTGTTTTGCTGGTATGTGAAACTAGGTGGTATAAATTTAGCAACAATGTAATTAGCATAATCAGCATACCAAGGAGCAAGACGAGAAGCATTAACGACCACTAATTGTTCGTCAGGAAAACTATCATCAATAGGCAATGGGTCATCAAGAACATTCTCTAACCTAGACAAGTTGTCTGCAACGGGGTTCTCAGCTCCCTTTCTATCAATAATATGCAAATAAAACTCTTGGAGCAAGATAACCCATCTAATAAGTCTAGTCTTAGCATCTTTATTTTCCATAAGATATTTAATAGCAGCATGATCAGTGTGAAAAGTAACTTTGGAATCAACTATATAAGGTCTAAACTTATGACTAGCAAACACAACTGCTAAGAATTCTTTTTCAGTGGTAGCATACTTTCTCTAGGCAGTATCAAGAATCTTACTAGCATACTGGATAACATTCAATTTCTTATCAACTCTTTGCCCTAGAACAACACCTACAACATCACTAGCATCACAAATAATTTCAAAGGGTAAATTCCAATCAGGTGGCAGAACAATAGGTGCAATGATCAAAGCTTTCTTAAATATTTCAAATGCTTCTACACAATCATCATCAAGGACAAAAGGAATATCTTTTTGCAATAAATTAGTCAGAGGCCTAGAGAATTTAGAAAAGTCCTTAATGAACCTCCTATAAAAACCGGCATGGCCAAGGAAACTTCTTATACCTTTTATGTCCTTGGGACATGGCATCTTTTCAATAGCATCAACTTTTGCTTTATCAACTTCAGTACCTCTCTCAGAAATCTTATGCCCCAAGACAAAGCCTTCATTAACCATAAAGTGGCACTTTTCCCAATTCAGTATGAGACTAGTGTCTTCGCATCTCTGCAAAACTCGATCAAGGTTTCTCAAGCAATCATCAAAGGAGGATCCATAAACGGAGAAATCATCCACGAATACCTCACAAATCTTTTTACAAAAGTCAGAGAATATAGCCATCATGCATCTTTGAAAGGTAGCAGGTGCATTAGATAAACCAAAAGGCATACGTCTATAAGCAAAAGTAACGAAAGGGCAAGTAAAAGTAGTTTTTGATTGATGCCCCGCTCACACAGGTATCTGAGAGAAACCAGAATAACCATCTAGAAAGCAGAAATGTGTGTGTTTGGATAGTCTTTCTAGCATTTGATCAATAAACGATAAAGGGTAATGATGTTTCTTGGTAGCTTTATTTAATTTACGGAAATCAATTACCATCCTATATCCTGTAATAATTCTTTGCGGGATCAATTCATCTTTATCATTAGGAATGACATTAATACCTCCCTTTTTAGGAACACAATGGACAGGGCTTACCCAATCACTATCAGCAACTTGATAAATTATACCTTCCTCAAGGATCTTTAGTATCTCCTTTCTTACCACTTCTTTCATCTTAGGATTTAATCGTCGTTGAGGATCTCTAACTGGTTTAGCACCTTCCTCCAATTTAATTTTGTGTTGGCATAAGGTGGGACTAATGCCCTTAAGATCATCCATAGTATATCTGATAGAAGCACGGTGCTTCTTCAGAGTTTTCAATAATCTTTCTTCTTCTTGCTCTGAAAGGTTAGCACTAACAATAGCATGATATATTTTCTTTTCATCAAGATAAGCATACTTAAGATTATCAAGTAATGGTTTGAGTTCTAACACGGGATCACCCTTGGGTGGAGGGGGATCCCCTAGAATTTCAATGGGTAGGTTGTGTTTTAGAATAGGTTCCTGTTGAAGGAACACTTCATCCATTTCCCTTCTTTCATTCATAAACATATCATTTTCATGGTCTAACAAATATTGTTCTAATGGATCAGTAGGAGGCACGGCAATAGAAGCAAGACTAATAATCTCGTCCTTACTAGGTGATTCTTTATCACGGGGTTGTCTACGAAACTTAGCAAAATTAAACTCATGAGACATATCCCCAAAGCCAATTTCAACAATATCTTTTTTGCAATCAATCCTAGCATTAACAGTATTCAAGAAGGGTCTACCAAAAATAATGGGACAAAAATCATCTGTGGGGAACTAAGAACAAGAAAATCAGCAGGATATTTAACCTTCCGACACAATACTTCAACATCTCTAACAATCTCAACTGGTGAAATAGTATCTCTATTGGCAAGCTTGATGGTAACATCAATACCTTCCAATTCAGCGGGTGCAATATCATGCATAATTTCTTTATATAAGTCATAGGGTATTGCACTAGCACTAGCACCCATATCACATAAGCCATGATAACAATGATCTCCTATTTTAACAGAAATAACAGGCATGCCTACAACAGGTCTATGTATCTTAGCATCTAGTCTAACAATATTAGCAATCTCGCCACAAAAATAAATAACATGCCCATCTAAATCATCATCCAAGATATCTTTAACCATAGCAATACTAGGTTCAACTTTGATTTTCTCAGGAGGTGTATAAGTCCTAGTATTACTCTTACGAACAACAGTCGAACTTTTAGCACGATCCTTTATCTTAACAGGAAAAGGAGGTCTCTCAACATATGTAGTAGGAACAATAGGATCACTATAAGTGACAGTCTTTTCTAAAACTATAATAGGTGCAACTACTTTTACTTCAATAGGAGGATTATATTTAAACCACTTCTCCTTAGGGGGATCAACGTGAGTAGAAAAAGATTCACAAAAAGCAGCTACTATCTCAGAGTCAAGTCCATATTTAGCGCTAAATCCACGAAAAGCATCGGTATCCGTAAAAGATTTAACACAATCAAACTTAGGTGTTATACCTGACTCCTTACCATCGTCGGAACCCCAATCTTCAGAGTTGCGTTTAATTCTTTCGAATAAATCCCATTTGAATTCAATAGTCTTCAGCATATAAGAACCAGCAGAGGAAGTATCGAGCATGTTGCGATCATTGGGAGAAAACCGAGCATAAAAATTTTGAATAATCATTTCTCTGGAGAGCTCATGATTGGGGCATGAATATAACATTGACTTAAGCCTCCCCCAAGCTTGAGCGATGCTTTCTCCTTTGCGAGGCCAAAAATTATATATCTAATTACGATCACAATGAACAAGATGCATAGGATAGAACTTCTGGTGAAATTCCAACTTCAATCGTTTATAATTCCAAGATCCCGTATCATCACATAGCCTATACCATGTCAATGCATCGCTCTTCAAAGATAAAGGTAAGACCTTCCTTTTGAAAACATCATTGGGAATACCTGCAAGCTTAAATAATCCACAAACTTCATCCACAAAGATAAGGTGTAAATCGGGATGCAATGTTCCATCTCCTGCAAAGGGATTAGCTAGCAGTTTCTCTATCATACCCGAAGGAAAGTAAATATTTTCAGTAGGTTCAGTAGGTTCAGGAGCAACTCTTTGCTCTTCTGGTCGGGTGAAGATACCCCGAACAAGCCCCTCAAAGGATTAGTTTCCATAGTAACAAGTGACAGAAAATTTCAGCACACTATATAAATGTTTCCATACCAAGTTCCACTCACCAAAGGCGCTTCACTCCCCGGCAACGGCGCCAAAAAAAAGTCTTGATGACCCACAAGTATAGGGGATCTATCGTAGTACTTTTGATAAGCAAGATTGTCAAACCCAACGAGGAGCAGAAGGAAATGACAAGCGGTTTTCAGTAAGGTTTTCTCTGCAAGCACTGAAATTGTAGGTAACAGATAGTTTTGTGATAAGATAAATTGTAACGAGTAGCAAGCAATGAAAGTAAATAAAGTGCAGCAAGGTGGTCCAATCCTTTTTGTAGCAAAGTACAAGCCTGGACAATTTCTTATAATGAGAAAAGAGCTCCCGAGGACACATGGGAATTATCGTCAAGCTAGTTTTCATCACGCTCATATGATTCGCGTTCGGTACTTTGATAATTTGATATGTGGGTGGACTGGTGCTTGGGTACTTCCCTTACTTGGACAAGCATCCCACTTATGATTAACCCCTATTGCAAGCATCCACAACTACAAAAGGAGTATTAAGGTAAACATAACCACATCATTAAACATATGGATCCAAATCAGCCCCTTACGAAGCAACGCATAAACTAGGGTCTAAGCTTCTGTCACTCTAGAAACCCATCATCTACTTATTACTTCCCAATGCCTTCCTCTAGGCCCAAATAATGGTGAAGTGTCATATAGTCGACGTTCACATAACACCACTAGAGGAAAGACAACATACATCTCATCAAAATAACGAACGAATACCAAATTCACATGACTACTAATAGCAAGACTTCACCCATGTCCTCAGGAACAAACGTAACTATTCAAAAGCATATTCATGTTCATAATCAAAGGAGTATTAATATGCATTAAGGATCTGAACATATGATCTTCCACCAAGTAAACCAATTAGCATCAACTACAAGGAGTAATCAACACTACTAGCAACCCACAGGTACCAGTTTGCGGTTTTGATACAAGATTGGATACAAGAGATGAACTAGGGTTTGAGAGGAGATGGTGCTGGTGAAGATGTTGATGGAGATTGACCCCCTCTCGATGAGAGGATCGTTGGTGATGATGATGGTGATGATTTCCCCCTCCCGGAGAGAACTTTCCCCGGCAGAACAGCTCTGCCGGAGCCCTAGATTGGTTCCGCCAAGGTTCTGCCTCGTGGCAGCGGAGTTTCGTCCCATAATCTTGGCTCTGATTTTTTCCAGGGTAAAAGCCTTCATATAGCAGAAGATGGGCACCGGAGGGCCACCAGGGGGGCCAGGAGACAGGGGGCGCGCCCAGTAGGGGTGGGCGCGCCCCACCCTCCTGGACAGGGTGTGGACCCCCTCTGGTGTTTTCTTCACCCAATAATTCTTATTAATTCCAAAACTGACTTCCGTGGAGTTTCAGGATTTTTTGAGTTGTGCAGAATAGGTTTCCAATATTTGCTCCTTTTCCAGCTAGAATTCCAGCTCCCTGCATTCCCCCTCTTCATGGTAAACCTTGTAAAATAAGAGAGAATAGCCATAAGTATTGAGATATAATGTGTAATAACAGCCCATAATGCAATAAATATTGATATAAAAGCATGATGCAAAATGGACGTATCAGTGAGCATAGAGGGAACATTAGTTCCCACTGAGCCGAGACTAGGACACTATCAAGCACACTGCGGATAGGGTCGACTTGTTTATTTGTCCATCTGAACCTAGCGCCAACCCATGCAATCTCATGCAAGGCCAGGTCCACGATGCACTCGTTGAATAGACGCATGCGGAGGCGGACCACATTCGGCGAGCTCTTGTCCGAGGCTAAACTAATAAGGTTGAAGTCCCTGGCTACTACCACCGGGGTAGAGCATCTCTCCACCTTATTTGTAAGTTCAGCCAGGAAGGCTGCTGACCGCCCGTGATCAGCCGGTCAATAGACGATGATCACCTCCCAACTGAGGTTCGCACATTGGTCAGTGATAGCCATAGTCAGTAAGAACTCCCCCCGATCCATGTCTTCGATCGAGAAGGAGTCCTCC